>NC_060275.1:88060043-88372867 GCF_021613505.1 Equus quagga
ATGACCTGACATTTTCTTTTACCCTTACATTTTTGGCTGTCATTTTGTGAGTAGAGTGTAGAAGGCAGAGGTAGAAGCAGAGGAGTGTGTGCAGTATCCCAGCAAGAGGTGGTGCAGGTCACGGAGGAGGGAGTGAGAAGTGGTCCGATTCTGGATCGAGTTTAAAGGTAGAGTCAGGATTTCCCAACAGAATTGATGTGGAGTGTGAGAGAGAAGTCAAAGATGACCCCATTAGTTTACTGAGCATCTATAAGGATGGGGCTGCCATCAGGTGACAGGGAAGGCTGCAGGTGGCAGTGAGTTGGGGGGAATAGAATTGTTAACCTGAAAAACTGAGGGCTTAATGAGGCATTAAGTAGGACTAGGTGAAACAGAAAAACAATAAAAAACAACAAAAACAGAAAGCATTGTGTGTATGAAAGTGCGGGCAAGAGCCTGAGTCCTAGAGACAATCTGTAGTGATGTGGAGCCCTCTAGTGGACAATTGTATTATTAATCTTCAGGGAATTCTCGCTGCATCTCAAAAGTACAGTCTTGAAAATACTTACGTTATTTAGGCTTAAGATTTCTTTTGAACAAGTAAGAATAAATCATGTAGCTATTTCTTTTATGCCCATGGTGGTGGGAAATGTTATAAGGTTCAGTATTGGAAGGCTGGGACCATAAAGCCAGTTTAGTAGCAGGATGACGGTTACCTGTTACCTGGACTGCTTTGAGGTAATCACTGTCAGGCCAGGCTAGGGAGGTTAGAGGCTTGGAAATGGTACATTCTGAGACCTAGGAAAGAGTCACTTGAGTGAGAATGGCCACGTGTGGGCGTGAAGAGTATGAGGATGGAGAGTGTAGTGAAGATGAGAGAAAAGGAGGTTGTTAGGAGAAATGTCAGTGGTTTGTCACGTAAGGCACCATACTCACCCCCTTTCCAGGTCAAACAAGTGGATGTTACCAGTGATCGTTAGACTAATTCTCACCTGCCCATTATTCTGCTATATTCCATTGCCAAAGCCTGACTTCTGGACTGGGTCTGCATCTATGTCAGGATGGACAACAAGTCTTAAGAATTATTTCCTCCAAATATCCCTCAATTTGTCCCTTCTTCTCCATTGCCATTGCCACTGCCTTAATTCAAACCCTCATCATTGCTTGTTTGGACCATTTCAAGCCTCTTAACTGATGTCCCTGCCTTTCATCTCTGAAGCTCTCCAATTAATTGTATACCCTGTTATTTTCTGCTTAAAATTATTCACAGGGTCTCCCATATCCTTCAAGATGAAATCCTGATTTCTTGATATGGCTTAGTAAGCAGATCACAACCTGTCCTGCTTTCTACCTCTCCTGCCTCGCTGCTGCTTTCAGTCCCTATTCCAGTCACACTCAACCTGAGGCTGTTACACCATTTTACACCTTTGCAAAGCTGCCCGTCTGCCTCTTTCCCTCGTCACTTCCACATCTTTGCGCTGCTCTCGGAGACTTTTTTTTCTTGCAAGTTTGTTCAGGTATCATCTTCTGTAAGCCCTTTTCTGCCCTCTTTCTCCTCTCTTAACTTTTGGGTTTTCGATCTTTAGTGTTCTCATCACGCTTCATGCAGACTTCTCTTAGTACATCTCTCCCTCTGTTGAAGTGATGTTTCCATGTTTTTTTCTTGATAACTCAGAGCTACCCATGGCCCAGGACCTGACATACCAGCCCTGGGGTAGAGTAAGGACTCAATAAAGGATTGTTGGATGAATGAACCATGTAGATAACACAGCTCCCTGCGGAGGAGTCGTCAGAGCATTATAGGAATGGGAGGGAGATCATAAGTGAAGACCTCTGTTTCTGGGAGGCACTCTGGCCTTAACCACTACATTTCTATCTTTTAAAAAACTTTATTGAAGTATTATACAGAATAACACAGAAAAGTGAACAAATCATAGGTGTACAATTTGGTGGATATTTACAGGCTGCACACCCGTGTAACCAACACCCAGATAAAGATACGGAACACGACTCATACCCCAGAAAGCCCCCCTCACGCTCCTTCCAGTCACTGTTCTCCTCTCCCGCTACCAGGGTTAACCACTGTGCTGGCTTCTGGTCTTATGCATTAGTTTCGTCTGACTTTGAACTTCCTATAAAAGGAATAATTCAGTACATACTTTTTGTGTTTCTTTTGTTAAACATTTTTGTTTGCAAGAGTCATCTGTTGTTGCAAAGATCATTCATTCTACTTGCCATATAGTATTCTATTGTGTGGCTACACCACAATTTCTTTGTCTCTTCTACTTTTGAGGGATATTTGGGAGGCACAAGTTTTTGGCTATAGTGAGTAATGCTACTATGCATATTCTTGTATGTATCTTTTGGTGAATAGAAGTATGCATTCCTATTGGGTATAGACTGAGGAGTGGAATTGCTGATTTAGTGTATGCATTTAATAGATATGGCTAGTAGCATTTAATAGATATGGCTAATAGTTTTTCAAACCTGGTTGTATCAATTTACGTTCCACTCAACACATATGAGAATTCTGGTCATTGCCAGCCAGAATGTTGGCAACCAGATTGTTGGCAATCCTTGTCAATACTTGGTAGTTCCTTCTTTTTTACTTAGCTATTCTTTCATGTTTGTAGTGATGTCTCATTGTGGTTTTCACCATATTTCTTTTCTTTCTTTGTTTTTGAGGAAGATTGGCCCTGAGCTAACATCTGTTGCCAATCCCCCTCTTTTTGCTTGAGGAAGATTGTCCCTGAGCTAACGTCTGTGCCCATCTTCCTCTACTTTTTGTATGTGGGATGCCACCACAGTGTGGCTTGAAGAGCAGTATGTAGGTCTGCGTTTGGGATCCGAACCTGCGAACCACAGGCCACTGAAGTGGAGCACACGAACTTAACTCCTACACCACTGGACCGGCCCCTCACCATATTTCTTTTAAAAATAGTTTGATAGCTTAAGTTCAAGTATTCTTTGTTATCTTAGAAATGTTTTTTTTTAATCTAGTTGGTTAAAGTATTTTTGAAACTTTTGAGTGGGAGAGAGGGATGAGGTGACTAAAAGTGGAAAAGTACTCATTTAATTATTAATCTGTCTTGTCACATTGACTTTACTTGAAATCCTAGGTGTATTTTGCTTTGAAAAAGAATAGAAATAAATAAGAAAGGCACTAACATGAGCACCTTTACCTAAGGAAAAAAGCCAACACTACGTGTACCATTTCTAAGAATAAATTGAACTCCAACTTTGGTAGAGATATTACACTATATTATATACAACTTAACAGACACAGCGTTATTCTTGCTACCTATAATCTTTTCACTGGTTTGCGATTCATTTCCTGATTTTTTTTGTTGTCATTAAAAATGTTTCAGTGTGTAAATCTTCTTGAGCAAAATATCTATGATATAGGGAAAATGTTCATAGTTATTTATAATTTGGGTCCATATTTCAAGAGCATGCTGTTCTCTCTTTTAAATGTGAGAATGCCCTTCCCGCCTTTTTAGGACAGAAAGTTTCTCCATCCCAACCTTCCTTTGGGGTCAGTGCAGGCTAGGAGAGTGGCATTGCCATTGCATTTATGTAGCCTCTGAAGCCGAGGGCAGGAACCAGTCCATCTCTTCGCTCATCTTCTAATTCAGAATCACTTTGGAGAGTTGGAGAGAATGAAAGGAGCAGGGTAGGATCGTGGGTTTGAATCCTGGCTGTGTCACTTACTGCCCAAGGTCTTGGAAGTAATGACTGAAACATTTTGAGATTTAGTTTCCTCAACTGTAAAATAAGAAAAGCATCGTCACCGTGCAAGGCTCTTTGGGTGGTGGAGGCTGAGGGAGAATGTGGGTTAGATGCCTAGGAGAGGGGATTTCTCTAAATTAATAAAATTTGACATTTGTGAGTGTTAGCAATATTAGTGTGCTCTCAGATGTTCCTTTGACTGTAAGCTGCCTTCGCGTCCCTTCCAGGGTTGACAACTTTGGCTTGGGCCTTTTACTTCGATCCAAGCAGATAAAACGCATGGTCTCTTCGTACGTGGGAGAAAATGCAGAATTTGAACGGCAGTACTTAGCTGGTGAGTTAGAAGTAGAGCTGACACCTCAGGTAAGAACATTTCTCTGCTTTTCTTTTACAATACTAACTTATTTTAAAATTTACATTCCCCTCTGCCCCCTAGAAATTTCTTTGTGCAAGGGAGGTAAGGCAGGGACGATACTATTTTGCCAAAAAAAGGAATTTTGTTGGGTAGGCCACACCTTCTGATTGCTGAGGACTAATATTTTCTGTTGGTGTGCACTGAAAAATGAGGTATTTCTAGTAAAAATATCCAGGCTACAAGATAAATTTTTAAGTTTGACCCTATAATGTAATAATGTATATTCCTCTAGAAGCCTGCAAAGGGACTTACTGAAATGTTTGACAATTGTTCTAAAAGTCAGTTCCTACAAATCATCGAGTTAGAAATTTGTGAGTCATCTGGTCTTGCTGAGACATCTCAGGAGAGTGACGCCCATGGGGAGTGAGACTGGCTCCATCATAGAGTAAGAGCTGGGCTCAGGGACCAGGTCTCCAGGGAACTGGCGCCATTACAAAGTGAGCAATTACTGCACTTAACCTAGCAAGTTTCCGCTCATTTCATACACCATCTCCTAAGTGAGTGAAGAGTTTCTCATAGAGGAAAGTTTGTGAAACCATTTGAGTAAAACAAGGATCTACAGGTTGTCTGCATTGGTCTTCCATTTTGACATGGTCTCTGCAACTGGACCCACTTTCGTCAACAGAAAATATTACCTCTGACTTCACCAAATTGGTAATAATGTAATATAGCAGAATTAAAAAAATCCAGTAATTAAATCACAGCATACGCTTGGCTGGAGAGAGCATGCATAGGGGAGCAGTTCCTTCTACCCGAGGCTTCACTGTGTTGCAGTCACACCTGATCCCTCTGCAGTGTTGGCACTGTGCTTATCATAGCATCGTACTGTGCTTGGTATTTATCCAATTGTCATTTAAAATTTTTTGAAGATAACAAAAGGTGTACTTTCTTAGTCTACTTGTGCTACTATAACAAAATACCACAGACTAGGTGGCTTAGACTACAGAAATTCATTTCTGTCTGCTCTGGTGGCTGGGACGTACAAGATCAAGGTGAAGGCGGATTTGGTTCTTGGTAGAGGGAAGGAGGGATAGAGAGAGAAAGTGAGTGCGCATGCGTGAAAGTGAGTACCCTGGGTTCTCTCATTATAAGGACACTAACCCTATGGGATCAGGGCCATACCTTTATGACCTCATTTAACCTTAGTGACTTCCAGGAAACCCTATCTCCAAATACAGTCACATTGGGAGTTAGGCTTCCACATGAATTTTGGGAGGACACAGTTCAATCCATAGCATATACTTTTCCTCTTCACATTATAGGTTGAGATACCTTATCCTTCCAGTTGTGGAGCTATTGAAAATTAACTTTTGAATTGCCTTTTATACCTTTTCCCCTTATTTTGTCAGAGGGCATATATATGGGAGAGGAACTTCCTTATTCTTTTATACTCTTTCTTTAAACTGAAAGAGGTCAGTGTCCCCTCCCCATCTTAGTGGCACAGAATAAACAGTGGCTCTGGCAACTTGTTTTACAGCCTGAGAGCCGGGGAAGAAGTGTTGATGAAGTGTAGGGACCAGGACTCCCTTTGGGGGAGCTTGTTGGTACCTGCAGTTACAATTTGAATGTGGATTAAGACCAGAGAGGTTGTGGTCTAGAGAGGCAGTAATTGTTTTAAGTGAATCTTCTAGCATACGGCATTGGTGAAATACACCAGGATACAGCGCTAGGTACTGTTTAGAATGACAAGACTCTAGAGAGTAGGAACCACGTCTGTGAATGTTTCTGTGTCCGCATACAGAGTGTGCTTCATGAACTCTTTATGGGGTGTTGGCTGCTCACTCCTAGGGCACACTCGCAGAGAGGATTCGTGCAGGTGGGGCTGGCGTTCCTGCGTTTTACACCAGCACCGGGTATGGGACCCTGGTGCAAGAAGGAGGGTCACCAATCAAATACAACACAGATGGCAGCATTGCCATTGCCAGCAAGCCAAGAGAGGTAAGGAGCGCTTGCATCCGGGTAACACCGGGTGCCTCTTTCGGCACAGGATTCCAGGTGGACTCATTGGGTAAATAAGTATAGAATCCTTTTTGCCTGAGGACAAACAGTGTCGTTCATTTATGTAAATATGCTAGATGAAATTTCTATCTAAAGCTGAACATCTGCTAATAATTAAACCACATAAAAAGAGCAGAATAAATAAAGGAGAAGAAAAGAAACTATAGTCCATATCAGATGTGTGAGTCAAGATTAGTTTTGTGGTAGGTTTTAACACATTTAGGAGCATTTATAATTGCCGATCATGTTTAAGTGGAAAATAGAGTAGATTTATGATATATATGGTATTAAACTCCTCCTGCTCAGGCCCCTTATGAATGTAACTAGAGGAAAAGAAGCCAAGGAAACCGCAAGTTTGTCTACAATCTTGAAAAGCAGGGGCCAGTTGTAATTATACAATGAAATAGAGAGAGAGTTCTTATTGTCTCCTTTATCCTTCCTTTTGACTGCTGGACACGCTTGAGCTTTAGACTGAATAACTTAGTTTTCTTTGAAGTGCCGATGAGATGGGCCCCTTTATACTGGGTAACTTCACTCACGTAGTAGAAAAGAATAGAACTCTAGATACAGATATTTGAGTTACTCAGATTTGAGCCAGTTTTAAAAATTACACAGGCCAATCTTTCATTACTGTATTTCTAGTTTCCCCTCTTCCTGCACAGGTTGCAGAAATGCAGAGCTTAGCTCTAAGGATGAGAAAACTTAGTGAATCAGGGGCTGTCTTATCACCTGGCTGCTTATAGGGATGTTAACTCTGCAACTTGTGTTTTGAGGGAAGATAAAAGGTCATTGAACGTGTCCCCTGCTGTTCAGTGTTCGTCCCCCACCGTGTCCTCCATCTGGAGCTTCGCCTTTCTGCTTGGAGTGACCTATATTGACTCAAAGCTTTTATTAACATTTTTTATATTCTACATACTTTCTTAACTTCCTGATTAGGTTTAAAAAGTTTTTGACAAAGTAAAAGACAGGAGCCTAATTATTAAAGTGGATCTCAGTATTATATATCAAGATGTCCAGAAAAATTGGAAGAGCTTATTAGAAGTTATAGCATTAACTCACCTTAGGAAAGCCTAGGATGGACTAGCATCTGTCCTGAATTTCTGGATTCATTCTGCCTGGAGTCAGGTACATGAATTTAGTGGGTTTGTAATTTTGTCTGAATCCCCTAGGAATACAACAGATAATTTCTTGAAACAGCTCTCGTTAGCTCTTTGTTTCCCCTGTCTATGGTAGGAAGAAGAAGTGGGTGAATTCCTTAATTCAATGATGTTAATTGAGGTCATACTCTTTGCCAGGCACTGGTCTAAGTACCATGGAAAAAGGGAAGATCTAGACCAAGTCCCCTTGCTAGTGGTGGAACTCACAATTAGCAAGCACATGATGTCACTACTGAAAGTGCCGTGAAGAAAAATCAAGCTGGGTAAAGGCAGAGAGGTGGTGTTCCAGACTGAGTCATGGAAAACCTCTCTGAAGAGGTGACATTTAGTGGGGACCTGAATAAAATAGGAGAATGACCCTGGTGAAGATCATAGGTTGTGCTCTAGACAGAAGAAAGAGGGACAGGGTCTTGAGGCGCCTTTGCCTTGTGTGTGGAACAGCAGGGCAGTGAGACCGGAACAGAGCAGATGAGGCAGAGAGCCATAGGATTGGAGGTTGAAGCGAGGCAGGAGCCGGATCACGTGAGTTTGGATTTGACTGAGAGGTGAGAGGCCAACAGAGATTTGAACAGAGGTGAGAGAGTGATGTGATCCGAGTTCCATTTTGGAAGATTCACTGTGGCTCTTGGGAGGTGAATTTTTGGTAGGGGGCCAAGAGCTGAAGCAGCAAGAAAGATTAAGAGGGTGTTGTATTAATCCAGGTGGGAGTGGAAGGTGACTTAGACTAAGGTGGTAAGAGTAGAATTTGTGAGAAATGGTTGGAATGGCGATATATGTTGATAGTAGAGCCAACAGGGTTTACTGATGTCTTGGTTGTAGGGTGTAAAAAAGGATAAGAATCAAGCATGCTGCTTATTGAGATGGGCAAAGCATGGGGGTAAAGAGAGAGCTCTGTCTGGGATGGTGCATCTGAGACGTCCATTAGCCTCCAAGAGGAGGTGCTCAGGAGGCTCCAGCTTGGGGGCAGTTTAGAGCTGGGACAGGAATTTTGGAGGCATCAGCATTCAGCATTTAAATCTGTGAGACTAAATGAGCGGCTAGGGCTGGGGGGTAGCTGGAGAACACTGCCCGCATTTAAAGGTTGGGAAGAGGAGAAGGAGCAGACAGGATGAGAAAGAGTGTCTAATAGCTAGTGAAGAGGAAACCCAGGGGACTCTGGTGATTTGAAAGACAAGGGAAATTTTACAAAAGAGGAGGAAGGGATCAACTGTGTCAAAGAGTGTGAAGAGGTCCATTTACAGGCCTGGGAATTGACCATTGGGTTTGGAAACATGGAGGTCACAGAGGGATTTTTCTGGAGTAGAGGGAGTGAGAATCTGACTGCAGTAGATTCAAGAAAGGACTGAAAGATGAGTAAGTGGGGACCATGAAATACACAACTCTTTCAAGTGAATATAATAGCCAGTTTGAGAAAACCAGTTCCTTCTCTATTTTTACATTTTAGAATAGGTAACACATAGCAACAGCTGATATGTAGACCCAAGAGGAAATTATATAATTGGAATAGAAAAAACTGCCAATTTCTTGATTTTGCCCTGGGTTGGTATATATTTAGCCTGGTTTTCTAGATCTGTATGTAAAATACCAAACTATCATCATTGGTATTCACCATAATGACTTTGGAATACATAAGACTCTTTGAAAAAAACTTTGTATATTGATGTACGGCTTATAAATATCTTTCATATAATTTGTCTAAGTTCATATTAATAAGATCTTCATTTATCCCCATTTATTTAGAGAATCCTAATGATTCTCTAAATTCTTTAATCTTTTAAGCGGGAAAGTTGGATAAGGTCTTTTATGAAGCCCTTCTTTAAGAAAGGATTTCTGTTTTAAACCGTAGTGAAGAAAACTAAGTGTACCAAAGCTCTCTACTGAGGCTTTCTAGTGAATGCATGCAATTTGTCCACTAGAGGGTGCAGTAGGAAGGAGAATGGAGCTCTGTTTTCAAACGACTCTCAGGCTCTCATCCCGGGTAGTGATGGAGTGTGGCAAGTGATGTTGTTTCCTCTCTTCTGTTTCAATTCCCAGAGATGAATCCCCAAGAAGAAAAAGAACATAATGCCATAGCATAGTTTTGCTTTATGCACCACTCCCTCCGCAAATTTGTAGGAGAATTAAAAGACAATAAATATACAAAATTCAATAGCATTCCGTTAGACCAGTAATGACAGAAAAGGAGGTATAATAGAATAAAATATAACATTTATAGTAGCATCAGAAGTCCCTATGAATAAACCTAAAACAATATACAAAGCTTTTATGGGGAAAATTATAAAACTATTGAAGGAGGTAAAAGAAGACTTCAAAAAAATGTAGGCATGTATTATGCTCGTGGTGGGGCAATATATGGCTTGCCAGTTCTCTCCAAATTAATCTACAAATTGTAGGAATCCCAATTAAAATCTCAATGGATTATGGATTAGGATTATGGATTAATTAGGAGAGATGACTGGATTTTTATAACTATTTTAGGTACAAAAACAACACATTGCCCATTTCATGCAACTTATATATATATATTTTTTGGGGGGGTAGAGGGAAAGAGGGACTATTTTTCCTGTTCAATTCATAACCTATACATGCAAATTATAAAATGAATACTAACACACACAGTCTATGCCTCAGGCATATAGAACTTTTGGTTCCTCAAATTTACCAAGCTGTCTATTGTCACTGAGCCTTTGCATATGCTGTTCCCTTGGTTTCCCCTTTGACCACTTTGACTAAATCCTAGTTGCCTCCCACTGCTCATCCTTGAGGTCTCAGCTTAGATTCTTCTCCCCTGAGCTCGTGTCCTCTTCTCTGCCTCAATTTGAGCACACAGTGCAACCTAACAAGACCTGTGCAAATTGCTGACAGTGCCTTCCTTGTCTCCTGCAGGTGAGAAAGTTTAATGGTCAAAATTTTATTTTGGAGGAAGCAATTACAGGGGATTTTGCTTTGGTGAAAGCCTGGAAGGCAGACCGAGCTGGAAACGTCATTTTCAGGTAGTGTGATTGTTTAAAAAAATATTAACATAATGCATTTCGGCAACTTTCTATTTCCTAAATTGTGATTATAAAATGGATATCTTTGTGTGTGTGCTATTTAAAAATTCATTTAAAAAATGACTTGAATTCAAATGCACCCACATGTCTGTGTATATGTGTCTGTGTGCAGGGCTGCTGCTGTGTGGGCTCGCCTGTATAGTGTGCCTGTGGGAGTCTGTTCTGATGGGCTGGTGTCCACATTGCTCTGCTTCTTGAATATCTGAATCGATATACCCTTGTATATAGTCACATACAAATTATTTTTTCCTTGTGTATTTTAGTCACCAGGACCAGTTATAGTGTGGAGACGTGCTTAGAAAACATGACAAAACCACATAATTATATTTAATTTTGATATTGTAATTTACGTGCATTGTCTTAAAATGTCTAAGTTACTTGGATATGCTGGAAAGATATTGCTAATCATCTTTTAGATCAGTTCTTTTCCAGTTCTATGAGTGTCTACTAGGAAATGCTTCTAAAGACTCTATCTGAAAAGTTGGTTAACCTTAATGCTAAACTTTCGTTCTCATTATCTGGATAGCCACAGGTGTTAAGCCAGAGGCTTAATAGATTTCAAGATCTTTTGATACCCTAAGCATACTAAAGGCCAAGTATTTAGTACCTTGGACTTAGAGATTATATAGTTGTGTTCTTAAAATTATGCAACCTTTGAATATACGTATAAAAGTTTCCCCAAATATTTAGTTTTGGAGACACCAGTTAGATTACAGAAGTCATTTTCTTTCTTATAATATTGCCATTTGCTCCTTTTAGTTAGTGATTTTTATCTTTACCAAATGCAGCTTTGGTACAATCACAATTAAATTCTCAGTGACCATGCTCATGTTGTTTCTATCCATTTCTGAAGAACTTATACAATATTAATACCATATTTGATTTCTTGAATTCAGCCAGTTTTTGAAATTACAACTAATTTTGGCAATTACAGAAGACGTTTTGCGTCTTGTCTACCTTATTTAACAACTTGGTGTAACATTTGCCAAGTTTAGTTGCTTTTTCAGAAAGATCAATGCAATTGTATAGTAGCAAATAGAAATGAATTATTTAAAATATTTCCACGAGTTTAGCCTGTGCCCCGCTCCCTGGCTCTGGTACTTCAAGATTGCACAGGGCTATTCCGAGCACAGACTGTGCCTGTGGTGTATGCTCAGTAACCTTTGAGCTTTGATGTGAAATCAGAGTGTTCATCACCAATGGTCAAGTGACCTAGATTCTTAAGATATTGACTTCTAGGACCACCTTCATGTTTGGTGGGACAACTGGTACAGAGGTCTGTGTATGCCGCTGTTAATCTGGGAGAGCCCTGTACGCCCCTACCTCTGGCCACACTGCCCTTGGAGCTTTTGATGCTGAATGTCTGGTAGAATCCAACACAACAACTTGTGAAACTACACAAGGACTCCTCTCTCAAGGACATACCTGTCCTTGAATCCGAGTGAAATAAACCTTGGTGGCCTAAAAGACCAGTAAAACAGCTGTGACTTGTTTCCCTTTACCAGAGAAATTTTTCTATCAACTTGACCCTCTCAGAAACAAAAATACATTTAAGTTTTTATGGTTAGAGGAAGTATATTGATTTAGGAACTTGGGAATGCAAAGCCATCGGCAAAATTGGCACCTTCTTGAAATCTTTACACCTCAAGGTCTGATGTGAGTGTTGTGCTTTCAAAAATTTCGTTAAAAGTTGGTTCTCCAGAATGAGCTTTATAGGTGACTCACAAATTACCAATGAATGTTTTATTTAATTTCAGCAATGGGCTTCAAATACACTTCTCTTTAATAGAGAATATAATTACTATACCTTCTCATATGAACCACATGCTACTTTCCCTTAATATTTTAATAAGTAGTATTTAACTATAGAAATAAAGTAGTATCCCTATTAAAAAGATTTAAGGAAATTAGTTTTAAATAGATTTATTAATATCCCTTGTATTTTGCTGTGTATAATCTATGTGTTGAAATTGAAAAATAACCCCTCTTTCCCTCAATCCCATAAAAATCCATTTAATTGAGTTAAGTGGGCATCGTATTGTTTTCATTTATAAAATAGTTATAAAACTTCATTAATGGAAAATACGACACACTTTTTTTTAAAAAAAGATTCACAGATTCTTAGTTCATAGAAATTCTTTTAATCTATAATTAAATGTGAAAGAGACGCTTCTTATTTTTGGTCTTCTTTCTCCACTTTCTTATTTCCCCTACCTCTAATGTAGGAAAAGTGCCAGGAATTTCAACTTGCCCATGTGCAAAGCTGCAGAAACCACAGTGGTGGAGGTAAGAGAACAGGTTATTTCTGGTTTCCTGATGTTAATGTTTTAACTTGATATTACATGTTAGTTCAAGAAAAAGTACAACAGTTCATTTCTTTTTGGAGGACAAACAATGACAGTTTGTTCGTTTTGGATGTGGAAGGATTCTATGTAAATACATAATAGTTGAAATTTTGCTGTAACATTAGCTTTCTGGTTAACTAGGATCTCACTAGAATGTTCTCTTTGGGAAACAAGGTATGGGACCAGCTTATAAAAGTCTTTGGTATTTGTGTTAAATAGGTCGTCCTGGGCGAAATCCCAAGATGAATTTTTGTATATAGAATCCCAGGGAAATGGTGTTCATTATCCAGGAGAAATTTATTATCTTACTGTATTAGATGGTGAGAGGCAGGAGGAGGGTAGTACAGATAATTGCTTTGATGTGGTTCTGTTCAGAGCGGTTCAATTAAGGCACTAACTGAGTCTCCTTTGGACATCTCAGGGTTTGGGAGAGACTTGAATAATTTTAGAGCCTTCCCAGGGTTAAAGCTCCGGACAGAAATAGGTGCTTATACTAAAACTCCGCCGTTTTGTTTATACATATATGAAACCGAAAGGAGACTTCAAAATGAGTCTTAAGTTGAGGTTTTGAGATCACCTTGGAACCAAATTTTCATGGGAGTTGAGATAGTTTTCCCTTGGGAGGGCTTTATAGGAACCCATCTTGGGATCTGGAAATGTTCTTGATTTTTCTTATGATGGTAGTGTTGTATGTGACATCTTTTGACAACTCCTTTTGCTTGGCCAAGATGGCATTTCATGGAGGCAGTACAGTGGTATTTTTGAAGCAATCAAGTGTGAGAGGTTCTGTTCCTTTATTGGAAAGTGAAGAGTATTATTTTTAAAGTGCTGTGGGATGTGGAACTTTCGACCCAAGCATAGTAGTTTCTTTTGCAATGGCTTTAGTATATTGTTGGCACTTAAAATAGATAATGTGGTTTACTCTGTCTGTGTAATCTGGGTTTTTATTTATTGTATCATCTTAATGACCTGTCCATGGCACACATCTGTAACATTACAGATGAAGAAAAGCCTATATCATAGCTTAAAATAATTCATAGTTTAACACTGTATTGGTTTTATGTACTTCTATAAAACTGCTGGAAACTAATATTTCTTCTCTGTGTATCAGAGGGGCATTGTGCATTATCCTGGGTGAAGTTTTTTTTTTTTTTCCTTCTTCTTTTAAAGTCTGGTTCTTTTCAGCCAGTCTTATTTTTTCCAAGAGCAGAAAATGACCCTCAAGTATCTGAGAATCACTGTAGATATTAGAAAGAGAGGTTCTCTTTTGGTGTAAAGGAAAGGTGGATAAATCCCTTAACTGAGCCTGCAAGTATGATAAAGATCTCTGATCTAACACAGCACGCTCATTCCTGTTAGGCCCAGATTCCCATTAGGATGCCTTTCAATACAGTGCTGCAGCAGCCACCCCCAACTGACTGTACCTGCACTGTCCAACATGGTAGCCGCTAGCCACACGTGACTTTTAAAATTTAAATAAATCAAAATTAAATGAAGTAAAAATTCAGTTTCACATATGGCTAGGGATTGCTGTGTTGATTAGCGTAGATATAGAACATTATCATCAATGTAGAAAGTTTTATTGCACAGAGCTTAATTAGAAGGATCAAGATTAAATCTAATTTGTCGTTGTAGTTTAGGAATATAAGCAAAACAGCTAATTAGACAATAGATTATTGTAAGCCTATGCCCTCTGCATGCTCATAGTAGAATAGGTCCACATGCCCTTAGGTTGAATCGTCTGTGTGCTCAAAAGTGGAAAACAATTTGGAATTGGGGATGGTGAGTAGATTGGAAGTCTTCTGCTATGAGGTCGATTTTGATTTTGTGACTTTGGACTATTCTGAGTGTAGTGAGTACCCTGGACCTCCAGCTCCTCTTCTGTGCTACGTTCTGTGCAGTCCGTTACGTGCATTGGCCTCCAGGATTCTATAATGCTTTCTCTCTCGCCCTGTCCTGCTTTATTTTACAGTGGTCCTGGTGGGATGGATGATTATGAGCTGGTCTTTGAAGTGTAGTATTTAGGAGGAGTCTTCAGGGATCAATAATTGTCTGCATATTCTCCTGCTGAATATTAATAATAGTAATCGCTACCATTAATCAAGTATTTATTATGTATTTATTAGTTATTGCTGTATTTTTTATGTACTTTATGATTATTTTAATCCTCAGAATAGTCCTATGAAGTAGGAACCATTATTATCCTCATTTTACAGATGAGGACTTTAAAACACAGAATGGTTACATTAGGTACCTGGTGTCCCACAGCCAGGTGGAGCTAGGATAGAACCATAGAAGGACTGATTTTAGGGTGTCTGCTCTTTTCCATTATTTTATGAAAGACTCTCAAATCGTCATAAAAAGATGATATTTCAAACTCTTGAAAGATGTTGAATCTCCAGCAGTAGTCCATTTCAGTGCTGACTATTAGAATCAAGCTGATAGGGAGTTTTTTGGCCAATATAGTCCCCTATCCCTGGCCTTCCTTGCCAATTATTTCAGTTATGGTCTTTTTCTTCTCCAGTACCATCGACCTGGGAGATGGCTTGGAGAAAAGCATTGTCCTGTGATTGAGAGCCGTAAGGGTCCATTCAGTCTTTGTGTTGGACTCTGTTCATTCTACTGTGTAGCCTTTTTGAGCTTTGTGGCTTTTCACAAATTTCCCTAAACGTGGTGACTGAATGTGTGTTCTAGTACTGTGGTATCCGAAACAGTGGGAACTATAACGGTCACTACACCCTGCATTTCAGACAAAGACTTTTTGTTAGAATTCTTTGCTCCCCTCCTTTCTCCTACAGATGAGGAAATAGAGGACTTTTCAGTAGCAAAATCTGGGTTAGAGTCTGTCTGCTGAAGCTCCAGGCCACTCTGGAAGGCTGCATCTTTTCCCCCTTTCTCCCTGTTTACATCCTGTCACTTGAGTTTTAAGGAGGGTCAAGCTGTAAACATCTAAAATATTCATGATGATTCCCTTAGACATCTTAACATTTTTGGGCTGAGAAGCAGGGCGGTAGAGGAACATGCAGGCTTTTTTTGCTCATAATTTTTTCTCTATTAATTTCCAGTAAATGTTTTATGTCAAGAAGTAAATCAGTATGTTTATCTTGAATTAAAGAGAATATCAGATTTGCCCTTGATGTGAATTACTTCTGATTTCTGCAAAAAGGGAACATTACTCCTTTTTGGAAAAGTTTTCCCTTTCAGATGTCTTCTAAACAAACGTATGAGTTGTATAAAACCAAAGAGGTGATCAGTTATGTCTGTTTTCCCCTTTAACAAAACCAATATGAGTACTGCTTTCATATTTCTTAACACCTGCAGCCATTTGCATGCTTCACCACAGAGTTGTGACATACTGAATGCTGGCTGTATCCCCGTCTTACCCCCCCCCCCCCCCAACCCTTAAAAAACTGGATAGTTACTTGGGAAAAATAGTACAAGTGGGTGCACATATTGGTACACATGCCAGAGAGATAATTCTCTTTTTAGCCCAGACAGTGTTATTTCTGGACCTCTCTCTCTTTGAGTGGGTGAAGTCTTCTCTGATAAACTTCGCAAGTACAAGTGCAAAACCAGCCACGGAACAACTCTTGGCGTTGCATTCCGCGTGTTTAATAAGGAGTATCCAGGACTGTTATGTCTTCCAAGGGGAATCCATTTGACTTCTGGAGGGGTCTTGTTAACCACTCAACTCCTTGTGAGCCCCTCTGCCAGTCTCCTGGGTGCATATCCTACCATCCTGGGTTCCTCTGGAAAGTGACCTGTTTCTACAGTTTTTTTTTAAGCAACTTATAATAGAAAGCCTAGGGGGAGGGGCAGGAGCGCTTCCCTCAGGAGACTGTTGACGCTTTCTCTCCTGCCAGCAGCCTGGCATGCCTGCACTGTCAGAAAAGGTCGTCTGACTCAGCCACCGAAGGCTGTTGAAGCTGCCTGTGACCGAAATAACCCAGCTGGTTTCATCAGGCATGTGCCCTGGCTGCTGTTAGAAGCCAGCAAGGTTTACACAAGGCCTCTGCAACTATTTTAGCTAATTTCAGCTTGTAGTTAAAATAAGTCTATTCATTATCACGACTTCAATAGTTATTTTTATTATATTTATATTATAGTGTATTTATTCGTTTGCTTATGAAAGAATTGTTTCTATTACGGGATATGTGATGCACACAAATATTATATACATAGCCTGTGTGAGTTATGAATAATAATAATAAATTGAACACTTGTGAACTCACTTAAGGTAAGAATTAGAGGCTTGCTTGGACTCATTTTCATCTGCCTGCCTCCCCTATGGAGAAAGCCACTATCAACAATATTATGTTGATCAGTCCTTTGCTTTAAAAAAAATTCTAAGTCATAAGGTATGGACATGTGGAAGATTATCTCCAAAAGGATGTCGTAAGACTTTTTGTTTCAAAGAGCCAGGCTCTGGGAACTGTGACTTCTGTGTTCTGTACTAATGCCTGGCACATGGCATCCCTCCTCAGGAGAGGAGCTAGAGGAAAAGATTAGGAGTGCATCTGCCATCCTGCCCGGAAGCTGCGTTGTTTCCAGTTGGGGGGTGAGGGAAGGTGAAGATTGCAGTGTAAATGGTATGTAAAATTTTGTTGTCGAGGTTTGTGGTGCAGGATGATAAACTTACACAGCAGTAAACAGAAGACTGTTGTGAACCCACCTGAGCTCATCACTCAGCTCCAGTGACTATCAACCCATGGTCACTCCTGCCCCATCTACATCCACATCTCCTTCTTTCCCCTCCTGCATTATTTTTAAACAAGCATCAGATACATCTTGATGACATTTTAGGAGAAGTTCAATGAAGCTCACAAATTCTAGTGTGCCAGGCACTTTTCTAGGTATTGGAAGGTTTTCTAGGCTTTTCTAGGCACTTTTATAGGCTTTTCTAGGTTAATAGCATGAACAAAACAGAAAAATTTCTGCCCTCATAGAGCTTATGTTCTGATGGTTGAGATAGACAATAGATACAACAAATAAATAAAATATAGTATATTAGATATTGGTCAATGCTAAGGAGAAAAAACAAGGCATGAAAAGGGACATGAAATGTCAGGAGAAGAAACTGAAATTTTAGATAGGGTGGTCAGTAAAAGACCTCACTGAGCTGACTTTGGAGTAAAGACTTCAAGAACGTGAGGAAGCTGGAGGTCTCCAGCTGTCTGAGGGGAGCAGTCTGGGCGGCGGGAGGAGTGGTGGGTGGCAAGGCCTGAGGTGGGAGCGTTCCTGGTGGGTTTGAGGAGTAGGGATGACATACCCTCCTTCCTTCAGTGCACGGTGGTGGGCTGAGGAGGCTTACGTGAGGGTAGCTTTCTTGAGAGTAATGGCAATATCTCCTGGGCTATGTGAAATATGATTTCTATTTTTAGTTCATTTTGTAATAGTTCCCAAGAGGTGTTAGGCCTAAATCTGACTTTAAACTCTGAGGTGAATGGAGAATGTGATGTTGAGATGGGAGCCGCCTGGCTTTTGTGACGCTCTGGCCCTGCCTGAAGGACTTTGCGTTGGTAACTCCTCATGAATTACCTGAGCAGAAGTGATCCAACTGGTTGTTATTCCACTTGACAGTAGAAGGTGGGAACACAGTGGGTTTTACCCACGTGACTTAATCACTTCAATGAATCCCATGAACATTTCATCTCCACCGAGCAGGCCAATTAATGGATCAGAGGGACTTTGGTTACCTTCCTTCCTGCTTTAGAGAAAATGAAAATGCCTGAGGGATAAACATAATTCCTTTCCTCTGAAGTTTCTTTTATTCTTAATCTTTAGATTGCTAATGCCTTATGATTTTACAGTTTCAAAAACAGAGAAACTCATAATTTTTCCAAAGACAGTAAAAAGAAAAAAATTAGGTATAAACAGGAAAAAAAATTAAAGCTTCTATCCATGTAAGACAAATATTTCTAACCATGTTGAGAAACTTCATTAGACAGGTTCAATTTCAAGCACATAGACAGATACAGGCAACTACTGCTTGTGCCTGTGTGGGATTCATTCACACACACAGACCTTTGATTGACATGTGGAGATGTGATATTTATGAGAACTTGGCTGAAATGTCAAATTTGACGTTCACTGTGTGTAGCATTATACGTTAAATGCCCTTCCCTACACTTTGGTATTTACCTGGTGAAGCTCTCTGCTTCCCTTAGTTGGCTTGAAGAATGAGGACAGCAAGAAACTGTGTATCCCAATTCTCTTTACTTCATCCACATGGGCCAATTGAGTTGAACACTCCACACAAATTCTTTAAAAAGGGGGGTTGGGGCTGGGTAAGAGAGCTATTTGATACAATACAAAAAGAAGGAACACTCTCTTCCCACCAACGCCCCCAAACCCTGGGAACCATTGATCCTAAGGCAGAATACAGGCACCTTCCCGTGTGTTAACTTTGGGGTGGATGTAGTGAGCGACAGATATCGTTTACATTGATTGATTTTGAAACTAGTTAAGTTATATAATATCTTTAATTTGCATTTCTTTCTCTTACAGTTCTTCAGTCAGAAGATTTTATTTATGCTTTTGGATTTTACTTTTTTTAGTTACTAAACAGCTCTGAAAGACATATCCATAAATTCTTATGCTACAGATTTAGCCAGAGATAGAATGCTTTGGCAGATAAGATGAAACTATCCTTACACATCTAAACTAAATGAACTGATTGATTCTGCTGATTTCAGAGTGTTGAAGTATTTAAAGACAATTCATTCATTTCCTTGAATTTTCATGAAATGCAACATTGGTTTGAAAATATTTGAATGCTAATGAGGATGTATTTAGTGAAGACATATTGTAATTGAGTATTTGGCAAAATAACCTTCTCAGTAATAGAATTACTATTATGTTAGTATTTGCTGTTTCTACCAAGGAAGCAGTAAATATAAAAAAACATAGGGGGCCAGCCTGTTGGCATAGTGGTTAAGTTTGTGCACTCCACTTTGGTGGCCAGGGTTCTTAGGTTTGGATCCTGGGCATGGACCTGTACACTGCTCATCAAGCCATGCTGTGGTGGCATTCCACATACAAAATAGAGGAAGATTGGCAGAGATGTTAGCTCAGGGCCAATCTTCCTCACCAAAAAAACAAACAAAAAGCCCCACAAAAATAACATAGACTTGGTGAATGCCCAGTTTTAACTTTACTGCATTTTTTGCATACTCTTGTAGATCACTAAATATAATTCTTAGCCTGATGACTATTTACATCCAGAATAACAGCAGAATAGAAATATGGTTTATTGATGATAAAAATATATTAAATCAAGTGCTAATCCTGACATTCTATTTCTTGTTGCTTGGTAACAATGCAGCAACTATGTGAGCGAGTTTCATTATCTCAGGTACAATGGACTTCATTGCATTGTAGGGTAGAAATACCAATTACAGCAAGTCATTTGTATGCCATTATCCTTACAAAATTTTGGTGCTATTTTTTATTGTTAGTGCAGAGATCCTAAAAGAAAGCCGTTTTAATAATACATCCCCCTTTTTTTGATGGATTGGTGAATTTTATTCTAGCTATTTTTGGCTTTTTGACTTTGTATCTATTTATAATTTTTGAGGCTTCACAAATTTGTGTTTTATCAACCTGCACTGTATAAACTTAGGCTTTTAAATTTCAGTATCGATATGTGTATTATAAGTGATACTTCATTAGTTCTTAACGAGCATCTTTTATCCTTGACCACCTGGGGTGGGGGGAGAAAAAGTATCCAGGCAAGTTTTTTGCCTCATGAAAAATAGGGCACATTCCTCCTTCTTCTCTAATACAGAGCATTCCTAGTTTTAGTACCTGCTTCAGGAAAAGGAAGACTGTTGAACCAGTCTGATTTGTTTTAAATGAGAGACTGATTCATGTTGTATGTAACTATATATGTTCTATATAATATTAGTTCACAATTATTATTTATCAACAAGGGCTGATAAACTACAGCCCGTGGCCCGTTTTTGTGCCACCTAAGAGCTAAGAATGTTTTTTCTTTATTTTTAAAGTGTTATTAAAAAAAAGAGGAAGAGTATGTGACACAAAGCCTAAAATATTATCTGGCTCTTTACAGAAAAGGTTTACAGACCCCTAATTTACAGCGTAATTTTCATTGCTGTAGTCTGAATATGTTAAATGTCACTCAGTATTATTTCTTAAAGGACCGATGAGCTTAAGATGAACTGAAATAAAATAATAACTGGTTTGAAAGAATCAATGAAAAATTAAATGGAATAATATGAGTTTGTGTAGAAGTAGTGAAATGACTATGAGTGTGGTAGGCCTGTTCGGGGGGCAACTATGAAGAAAGGAGAGTATATAGAGCAATTGTTTATTCTGCCCCAGTTGTTACAATTTCTTTAATATCTCAATGCCTTTGCCCTAAATCTGACTTTGATATAATCATGTGTCAATGGACTCATTTTATTGGGAGCTTCTTGCCTTTTCCTGCCTATTTGACTTATGTCATAGTTGGGGGCCAGTTTCTTGTGTACACAAATGTACCGTCAGTACCCTGGGGTGATGGGGTGAGGACTTCGCCAGCCTGACCTGTGCCCGGCATATGGCTGCAGCTCCTGCAGGCTGGCAGGCTTCTAGGAGCTGTGGACGTGGTACAGACTTGGAGTCGTCCTGTGTCCCTGGGGTTTGGAAGGACCCCACTGCCCTGGGTTTTCATCTCCTCTGGAGCTGTCCCCTCACATGCTGGAGAGAGGGAGGAAGAAGGGGAGTCGAGACACTTTGGGGATGGTGAGGCTGATTTTCTCGGGCTGCTGAACTGTGGCTTTTAGTTTGCTATTATCTTTTAGTCAGAAGCACATTTGTATGATTTATCTGGTTATTTCCTATGTGTTGGAAAGGTAAGGCCTGAAATCAGGAACTTAACTAGGGCAGCCGTGTGCTTTCTGTCTGGCACCAGTCCTCTTAAGAAATAGAAAACCTCGGGGCCGGCACCGTGGCCGAGTGGTTAAATTCGTGCGCTCCGCTGCGGCGGCCCAGGGGCGGTGGTTGAGGAGATAAAGCAGAAAAAAAAAAAAAGATTGGCTACAGTTGTTAGCTCAGGTGCCAGTCTTAAAAACAAAAAAAAGAAATAGAAAAAGCTTAAACCTGCCGAATATTCCAGTGATGAGAGACAAAAGTTGATTATTTTAGCTGGATTCAACCTCTTTTGTGTAAACAAAGGTCCAGAAAACTCTATACTTGAGTGCCATCTTTTAGTAGCTTGCATTTTTATATTATTTTATGTTTATATAATACTTTATGTTTTTCAAAGCACTTTCACATTATGCTGTCTCATTTGATGCTCTTAATCACCAGGTGAGGTAGGAGGAGAAGCAGTATTATTATATTACAAATGAGAAAAATGAGACTTGGTTATGGTTCTGGGAATAGACCCCTAGGAAGCTGAAAGGACACTTGGAGGACTTTCCGTGCTCCATCTGCCACTGGCACGCCATGACAATACCAAGGCTTTATTTCTCACTTGCTGTCAATAGGAAGAATTGTAGAACTCTGAAAACGTATGTATGTGGCTCTGTGGGCTTTTGTAGGAGCTTGGATTTCATTTTAAGTGCAAATGAAAGGGTCATGGTTTTAGCTTATACGTTGTATGTCAAATGGATTTTATGGAGGCAAGAAGGGAGGCAGAATGGCCAACAAGAAGCCTATTGCAGTGGTCCACAGGAGAGGTCATGGTGGAGTGGAGGTGGGGAGGGTTGATGGAATTGAAGAAAGAGTATTTTGTAAGAGGAATCTATTAGACTCCCTGATATCTTGGATATGGAGTGTTGGGGAAGAGGAAAGGCAGAGATTAAAATGACTCCCAGACCTGACTTGAGCAATGATGTGTTACTGAGATGAGAGAATCCTGGGAGGAAAAGCTTTTGTGAGAGGAGGGGAAACAAGCTCACTGGGATGGATTGGCTCTTTTAGGCATTGAGGTGGTGATGCTACGGGTGCAGGTGGGTGTGCTTGAGTGGTGCTCAGAGGAGGTCTGGAAGAGAGTTACACAACTGGGAATAATCCATACATATTTGATAAATTAGAGTCGCAGAATAGAAAAGACCACATAGGGAAAGAAGTCCTGGGACTAAGCTCTGAGGAGTCTCAGTATATTTCTTCGACTTTTTTTTTCTTTTTTGTGAACAATATCTGAGATGAGGAGTCACATCTTTGCCTTTCACTAGCATTATGACCTTGAACAAATTGCTTTAGAATCCCAGCTTCTTTATAGCATCTCCTGTCTGTTTGCTTATTTCACATGTCTATTTTGAGCACCGGTGGGATAGGGCATTTGAATGTGTTTTCTAAAGCTTTGAACTGCTGCGTTCTCATCTCAACCACCTCCTGCTGCTTTGGCTAATAAACCTCAGACGACTGCTGTTGTTCCCAGTGACCCAGTGATGACTACAGAACTATGCAGTGGATGGCAGCTGGCAAGGCTCACCCTCCCTTTTCCCATCTCCCAAAGTTCTTGAGATCCAAGAGAATGAAAATTCCATAACAACCTCAATTTCTAAATCTTAGTGTATTATCAAAAAAAGTAGCCAAGCTTGTGTTTGAAATATTGTAAGCTTTAATCATCAGTAAATTACCTTATATTTAAAGCTCTTCTAAACCAACCTAAGTATCTTGATCCCTTACATCAAGCAAAAACTATGATGACTTTTAAGGGGAGCATTATGGACACCTTGAAGAAAGGAAGATTGTTATGAATCTGTCATTTCATTGGCTTAAGTTGCATATACTCAGAAATTGATGACTTCTCTCTGCTATTGTATTTTAAATGGAGCATTAGACAATGACCTGTTTATCTCTTTTTGTACTTTGGTTTAAAAGATTCAGATATTCTGGTTTGATATGAAAACTAAAGTTTGTTCCCTGATGAAACTTGCTTGTGCTGGATGTCCATCTTGACTTCTTTTCATTGAAAGTAACATTTGTTGTTCTTTTGGGTGCAAGAGAAACAAAATAAATAAAGAGGGCCTCAGATATTCATTGATGATTTGTGTTGAACTAAAGGCACACCACCACCTGCAAACATCAGAGGGACTAAGTCCAAAAATAGATATTTCCTTATTTCCTTAGGATGGAACACGCTGTTACATATAAATAAATTAGTCTGCAGGTGTGTTTTCACTGTTTTCTTTTGAAAGCTTTGCCTTATTGAGTTTTCACAGACTCACGAAAAGTGTGTTTTGTTTTGTTTGTTTTTAGCTGAAATGGTTTGAAACAGTTGGTTAATTTGGGAGAAATAATGAAAGACTAGAAACCAAGAATAACTTAACTGTTATAAAGTAATATATATCCAAAGGGAATGAAACCATTAACTTGAAAAGATATCTTCCCCCCATGTTCATAGCAGCATTGTTTACAGTAGCCAAGACGTGGAAACAGCCTAAGTGTCCATCAATGGATGAATGGATAAATAAGTTGTAGTATATATATATATACAACGAAATATTGTTCAGCCATAAAAATGAGGAAATCCTACCATTTGTGATGACATGGATGGACTTGGAAGGCATTATGCTAAGTGAATGAAGTCAGACAGAGAAAAAGAGACCCTGTATCTTTTCACTTCTATGTAGAATCTAAAAATAAAACAACCAAATTCATAGAAAAAGAGATCAGACTTGTGGTTACCAGAGAGGAGGGTTGCGGGAGGGGGAATTGGAGGAAGGTGGTCAAAAGGCACAAATTTTTGGTTATAAGATAAATAAGCTCCAGGGATGTCATGTCCAGCATGATGACTACAGCTAACGCTGCTGTGTGATCGATAGGAACGGTGTTAAGAGAGTAAATTTTTAGAATTCTCATCACAAGGAAATATCCTTTTCCTTTTTTCTTTTTATTGTATCTATATGAGAAGATGGATGTTAGCTGAATGTATTGTGATTATCGTTTTGCAATATACATGAATCAAACCATCCTGCTGTACGCCTTGAACTTGTACATTGATGCATGTCAGTTATTTCTCAATAAAACTGGAAAAAGTGTATAGATGAATAAAACTACATTTTTATCAACACTTAAAAAAAAAAAGAAATGGTAATGGTTTTCTACTCTTTGGTTCATTTTGTAAGAAATCAAGACCACATGTCCAAGAATATAGGTCACTTTCTGTCTGATTCAGCTTCTGACATTTAACGTTAATATACAGTGTTTCTGTCACTGAGTAACTAAGTCAACATTCAGTTACTCTGAAGAGAATTCTAAATCCAGATCCCATGGGAGGGAAGTTAAACAGGAATCTAAAGTACCCTAGTATCTTTTCTGTGCTTGCTGTGGAAAGAAGCTGGGTTTTTCATTTAAAGAAGCTATTTTAGTTTTCTTAATAATTAAGGGAAAGGATACAAGTTTTGCCTTGTATTGTGAAAAAGTTCTTTTCAGTTTAGAATTTCATGTTAAATTTTGAAACAGGTTTGCTGGCACAGACAACCCAGGGAAGAAAAATTCATCATTATCAATCTCAGACGAATACATGTTGACTGTAGATATAGAAAGCTACAGGATTAAGGCTGTTGAGTTTGAAAGTTAGTATAATTTAAATTTCTCTCAGTTTGAGGAATTTACAAAGCTCATTCATTTTGAGAATTGGCATCTCACAGGTGGAATTAGGTCTTTAGAAATAAAGGAAGTATTAAGTAAGGTTTTAAAGGCAGTTCTATAAATCAACTCCTGTTATAAAAAGAAGTATTTTAGCTGCTGTTTTATTTATAGATTTTTTTTCCCCAATGCTTTTGGCACTACGTTAGCACCCAAAAAGTTTTCATTTATTTTTCCTCTTTGTTGGTTTATATGTTTAATGTAAAAAGTAGCATTTTTTTATGTGAATTGATGCAAAATAGGAGACATTTCCCTATATAAAGAGACAGGAAAATAGAATGGAAAGCTTTTCTTCATGAAATTAATTTCCAGGAAATAGGAGGAGTAGTCAAGTGGTCCGAGTCAAATGGATACAGCTAAGGTATGACCTACACAGTGTGCAGTAGAGTCTATAATTGAAATATTTTCAACAGTGGCAATAGCAGGTGAAGGAGTTATAGCCTAATAATAATAACACTAACGGTAGCAATGACAGACACAACACGTACTATTTGTACCGTGCACTTAAGTACAAAACTCTTCAAGTCACCCACTATATAACCTAGTGAGGTAGGTTTTATTTCTTTCTGCCTCGAAAACCTATGTTCTTAAGCACAAGCAAAGGATAGAGGGTGTATTTTAAGGTGCGTTTTGCTTTATACTTTGCTGTATTAACGTTTTTAATATACTTTACTACCTCCTTACTGGCAGGGTCATGGATCTTTAGCTAATTGAGTTTTTCAGTCAACTAAGTGTAGCTCCAGGACCATGTTAATGCTTCCCTAACCACAAAATTAAAAATCATTCAGGAATGTTAGCCTCTTAAAACTTATAACATAGGTAATGTCTTAAAAGCTATAAAATGAGAGCCTTCACACTTGAGAAGCTTGAATGTTTTTCCCCCAATTGAAAATGAGGTGATAGTGTTATGTAATTGTTTTAAACCAAGATAGAAATTTAAGAACTTTATATAATAAATACTGGCAGTGATTATCTACTTGAAAAACAGACACTTCCAATTTCCAGTCTGGCATCTAAGGAGCTTGGAAGTCACCCCTCCTGTGCTCACAATAAGAAAAAAGCTGAACAAACTGAAATCAAACATTGCTTCTTAGATCCATCAGAGAATTGAGGCACAGGGCAGACTGCTGCCTCCAAAATTAGAGAGACAGACAGGCTGATACAGAGAATCACAACTTACTGGAGCAGAAGCCGAGGAGCAGAAATCTCCGTGGGAGCTAGCACTGGGGTAGGAAACCCTAAATTAATTGATGAATTGCTGGAGGCTCTCAAGTTTGAGAGTTAAAAACTTCCTGTTGGCCCAGTCTTGGGTAGGGAGGGGCCGTGCTTTCATGAGTTTTACCTCTGGGATTCCAACCAGATTCTCACAATGAAGATTGGAGAAAAATCTCCCTGTGCTTTCTGGAGGGTTGCCATTTTGAAATATACCCAGAGCATTCTGTTCTTCTTAACAAGGCCTGCCCTCAGGAGAAACTATTTCAGCAGAGCCTAAGTGACCTGGGGAGAAGGAAATACCCAACTCCGGCTTTCTCTATCCTTCCATATGGGGGAGGGGAAATAACCAATTCTGGCCTCCTTTCATCTTCCTCTCTCACTTAGGGGGGAAAGGGGTCCCACAAAACTGAAAAGCACTAGTGAAGGTCACAGTCTGGGGGGCAGAGGCTCGCTAAAAGACTGAGACCTGATCATAGGGCTATGGATGCTTCTCTCTCCCCCTACCCCCACCACTACTACCACACAGCAGGGCTCCTATACAATAACAAGGAAATACAACTGAAAGAACTCCATGTCTTAGACCTTATTTAAGAAGTCTCTAGGGAAACCCAAAGACAACAGAGGAGACAAAAACAAGGACAGTACAGAAAAATGGAGCCACTAACACCTACAGCTACAGCAAACAGTAAACACAACCTAACTTCTAGACAGATAAACATAAAATCTCACAATTAAGGCCTATCTACCTCAGTTACTTTTACTCAGTCCATCATGTCTGGCTTTCAACAAAAAAAGTATAAGGGATATTAAAGACAACACAGTTTGAATAGATAGAGCAAACATTAGAGCTAGACTCAGATGTGGCATAGATGTTGGAATTATCGGGGTGGGAATTTAAAACAGCTATGATGAATTTTCTAAGGGCTCTAATGGAAAAAGAGGACAATGTGCAAGAACAGATGGGTAATGTAAGCAAAGAGATGTAAACTCTAAGAAAGAATCAAAAAGAAATGCTAGAAATCGAAAACACTGACAGAAATGAAGAATACCTTTGATGGGCGTATTAATAGACTGGACATAGCCAAGGAGAGAATCAGTGAGCTTGAAGAAATGCCACTGGAAACTTCCAAAGCTGAAATGCAAAGAGAAAAAAGAATGAAAATCACAGAACAGAATATCCAAGAACTGAGCAATTACAAAAGATGTAACGTATGTGTAATGGGAATACCAGAAGCAGAAGAAAAAGAGAAAGGAACAGAAGAAATACTTGAAGCAATAAGGACTGAGAATTTCCCTAAATTAATGATAGACATCAAACCACAGATCCAAGAAACTTGGAGAACACCAAGTGGGATAAATACCAAAAAATTTACAGCTAGGTATATGATATTCAAATTTCAGAAAATCAACAACAAAGTCTTAGAAGAAACCAGGGAAATAAAACACCCTACCTACAGAGGGACAATAATAAGAATTACATTAGATGTCTCTTTGAAACCATGAAAACAAGAAGTGTGGAGTTAAATATTTAAAGTGCTGAAAGCAAAAAGCCACCAATCTAGAGTTCTGTATCCAGTGAAATTATCCTTCATAAGTAAAGGAGAAATAGACACTTTCTCAAAGAAACACAATTGAGGAAATTTGTTGCCAGTAGACCTGCCTTGTAAGAAATGTTAAAAAGAAAAATTCTTCAGAAAGAAGGAAAATGATATAGATCAGAAACTTGGATCTACATAAAGAAAGGAAAAGCATTAGAGGGAATAAATAAAAGCATTAGAAGGAATAAATGAAGCTAAAATAAGATCTTTTATTTTTCTTATTCTGAATTGATCTAACAGATAACAGCTTGCTCACAATAATAGCATTAATGTATTCCATAATTATAGCTTATGGGTAAATGAAATGAATGATAGCAATGTTATAAGGGACAGGAGGGAGAAATGAAAATATTCTGTTATAAGATACTTACACTATCTGTGAAGTGGTATAGTGTTGTTTGAAAGGGGAATTGGATTGGTTGCAAATGTATATTGCAAACTTCAGCACAACCACTAAAAAAGGTAAAAAGAGAAGTATAACTTACATGCTAAGAGAGGAGAAAAAGATGGAGTCATATAAAAAGCTTATAAAACTGGAGAAGACAGAAAACGGGTAGAAGACAAAAAAGAAACAAAGAATTAGGGCAACAAATAGACAATCTAACGAACATAATAGATATTAATCGACCGATATCAATAATCACTTTAAATGTTAATGGTCTAAATATACCAAGTAAAAGACAGAGACTCTCAGAGTGTGTTAAATAAGACCCAACTATATGCTCTCTACAAGAAACCCACTTCTATTTTCATCCAGCCTTATTGTGGTATAATTGATGTAACATTGTGTAAATTTAAGGTGTACAACATGTTGATTTGATCCACTTAGATGTTGTGAAATGAAGACCACTGTGGCGTTAGAGCCAACACTTCCATCACGTCATATAATTACCATTTCTTTTTTCTGGTGAAAACATTTAAGATTTATTCTCTTAGCAACTTTCAAGTATATAATACAATAGTAACCATAAGCACCTACTGTAGATTAGGTCCCCAGAATTTATTCGACTTCTAACTGGAAGTTTGTACCCTTTGACTAACATCTCCCCATTGCCCCCACCCCCCAGCCCCTGGCAACCATCGATCTACTCTCTGTTTCTATGAGAAACCCACTTTGAATATAAAGACACAGATAGACTAAAAGGAAAGAGATGGAGAAGATGTGCTATGCTAACGCTAATCCAAAGAAAGCTGGAATAGCTTTATTAGTATCAGACAAAGCAGACTTCAGAATGAGGAAAATTATCAGGGATAAAGAGAGCCATTCCTTGATGGTAAAGGGGTCAGTTCTTCATGAAGACAAAAATCCTTAATGTGTATGCAGTGGCAGTTGGTTCTTGTTCCTTTTTTTCCCCCTACACTCACAGTACTAGTCTCATTATGACCTTCGCAGATAACAGCGCCAGCTGCCCAGTACCGTCTTCACAGAGGTTTGGGTCACAGCTCTGAAGCCCTTTTCCCACTTACCAGTTCCAGCTTCTTCCTTTTGTTCCTCTTGAAGTTACTATGTCTGTGTCACCTCAGTGCTTTTTTGCCTTTCAGTTCTCAATTCCTTATTTAAATTCTCTTTATTAAAATAACTGACAAAAATTAACTCTAAACCGAGCATAGACCTAAATGTAAAATGCGAAACTATAAACCTCCTAGAAGATAACAGAAGGGAAAATCTAGGTGACGTTGGGTTTGGTGATGCCTTTTTAGATACAATACCAAAAACACAGTCCTTGGGCAAAAGATCTGTACAGATACCTCACCAAAGACCATATGCATTTGGCAAAAACATATGAAATGATGTTGAACATCATATGTCTTTAGAGAATTTCAAATTCAAACCATGAGATAGCACTAAACATCTGTTAGAATGGCTAAAATCCAAAGCACTGACAACACCAAGTGCTGACTAAAATGTGGAGCAATAGGAACTGTCATTCATTGCTGGTGGGAATGCAAAGTGATACAACTGTTTTCAAAGACATTTTGGCAGTTTCTGACAAAACTAAACATACTCTCACCACATAATCCAGCAATTACACTCCTTGGTGTTAACATACTCTGCTACTTGGAACACTTCCTGAAAGATTAATAAATTGCCTGTTTTTGTTTCCGTGTAGAATGTATAGTGGGCTTGTTCATGCTCTGAATGTGAACCATTGTTGAATTTGGTATTTGATTTCTTATATTTGTCCCAAATATCCAAGAACTACTTTCTTGGTCCTGTGTGCCAATTTTCATAAGGAAATAAGTTTTATTCTTTCAAGGTGTTACTGCATACATGTGTGTGACCACATATAAGATAAAAACAATACTTCACTTAAATATGGGAAATGGACAATAGACTAGAAATCCATTCTAGCTGCGCACTGAGTCAAGTTCATAGCTTACCCAAACTGCAAACTGCCACCTTTAGAGTTGCTTGGGAATATAGTAAAAACTGTGATAGTTAAGTTCACACATGATAAGGATCTGCTATTAGAGACACAGTAATTATCTTAAACAATTTGATTTGTGAGAGAGGACCAACTTGAAATTAGAAGTTGTATATAGAGCGATGGTTGCTAAATTTAATGATAAAGATAGTAATTGCTGTGGGATCCTGGTGGTGGTTGTTGCATGGTTTGTGGCTCTAACCCTACAGAACCTTTCTATTTCTTGGCTTTGTGTCTGAAGATATTTATATATGGTGGATTGTAAAGGAAGGACAGGGCTCCAGGCATTTTACACCTGCCTCTTGGCTCACAAGTCTAAGGACATTTGGGTGGGGATGGGCCAAAATGGGGTGTGGAGACACTTCCTGCATGGAACCAAGGGCCTTGAGGGAAAAAATGGAATTGGATGTCTCTTGATTTGATTTCCTTAATTACTGTTCATACCTATATATTTGTTTTTATAAAATTAGGATCACATTTTGTATTCTTTTTTCATTACATAAAACATTAAGAATGCTTTTGCAGGTCAGTAAATATTACCTAAAAAAGGATATTTTAATAGTTATACTCAAATTTACATTAACAACTCTATTGTCAGACTTTTTGTTTTCCATCTTTCATTATTATTAATAATACTTTAGTGAATATCCTTGTTTCTGTGCACATCTGAGTATTTTCTTTGATGAAATTACCAGAAGTAGATTTTTTGGGTTGTGCATCAACATTCCGCAAACTTTCGTTAAATATTGCTAAATTGTTCTCTAGGAAGGTAATTTCAGTTATATCCCCATCCATAGTGATGTGTAAAAGTATCATTTTGAACCATTCTCAACAACATGGATATTATACTTAAAATTTTTTTGCTAACTTACTAGGTGAGAAAAGCTGTTGTATGATTTTAATTTGCATATCTTTATTTTTTTTTAAGGAAGATTAGCCTTGAGCTAACATCTCCCACCACTCCTCCTCTTTTTTTTTGCTGAATAAGATTGGCCCTGAGCTAACATCCATGCCTATCTTCCTCTACTTTATATGTGGGACACATGTCACAGCATGACTTGACAAACAGAGCATAGGTCTGCACTGGGGATCCGAACCAGCAAACTCTGAGCCACCAAGTGGAATGTGCAAACCTAACCACTGTGCCACTGGGCCGGCCCCTTTAATTTGCATATCTTTGATGACGAGGAAGTTGAATATTTATTGGTTGTATTTCTTTTGTGGTTTTATGTGTTGTTGTAAGTATTACTATCGTTATTTTAATGGAACTGTCTCTAGTATTTCTTTTTTTTTTTTTTTGAGGAAGATTAGCTTTGAGCTACCTGCTGCCAATCCTCTTTTTGTTGAGGAAGACTGGCCCTGAGCTAACATCCATGCCCATCTTCCTCTCCTTTATATGTGGGACACCTACCACAGCATAGCTTGCCAAGTGATGCCATGTCCACACCGGGCATCTGAACTGGCGAACCCTGGGCTGCCAAAACGGAATGTGCGCACAATGGGGCCACTGGGCTGGCCCTTTGTATTTCATTCCCAAGTGTTCTTGAGTCCCCCACATAGATGAGGAGTTGTATAAGTGGGAAAAAGAAAAAATTCAGGCTTGTGATTGATGTGTGCTCTGGAGCTAGGCTCTCTGGGTTTGAACCCAGCTTCTTGGGGGTCCTCCAGCTGCTGGACTCCGGGCAAGACCTTGATTGGCTATAGCTAGTAGAATATAAAAGGAAGAGCATCTTGAACCTGCAGCAGTAACCCAGTTATGGAAGTAAAGATGGATAAGGCTTGCAGAGAGAAGGTAACCGTGGCTGGCAGCTGTATCCACAAAACTCACTCCTAAAATAAGGTATGAGTCAAGCGCTCTGTTGATTCACTGTTTTGAGACAGCTCTCTAAAAGTTATGGTCATGGTTTCCCACAAAATTGTCTCGTTGCAAATGAGGACATAGATTCTATTGAAAAAGAGAAGGCAAGAAAGGGCCAGCGGGCATTTCCAACATAATGTAATGGTTTTGGAATCTTTACCTATGATATTCTCTTCTGAAAGGTTATTGAATAATAAGATGCAGTATGACTGGCATAAAATGAGGGGATGCTCTCTTACAAAATTATCATATTGCAGAAAAGGACAAAGATTCCACTTACTAATTTTGCTTTCTCTGTTAGTTTAACTAACAAACAACTTTTGACCTACTTATCGATTTCTTCCATGTTGGTGTTAAAAATTTAGCTTGTGATTTTAAAGTCACTCCTATTAAAATAATAGTGGCTTTTCTCACTCCTTCCAGAGACCCTGTCAAAAAATGTTATTTTTTCCACCTCAAATATAGATCCACTCTATAAATACTGAAGTGATAATTAGGGCTTCTGCAAGATTGTTTCATTTTAAAAATTAGCTGCTTTTTTTTTTTAGGAGTTATTCTCCAAATCTTTCTTGTTCAAGAGTATAGCTAAAAAAAGAAGGCATTTTTAAAGTCATGGCTCATATAAATGATTTAAGTAAGAAATGTGTGAGAGGAGAAATGATAAACATTACTCATCGACCCTTTTTCTGTTGTTAGTTATATTTCTTATAAAGGCATTTCTGTAAGTATCGTTATTGTAGTTGGAGCATGGAGCATATGGCAGCTTCCTAAAATTAGAATATATTCGAATTTCCCAATGGCCTTTTACTAGGCCCTAGAAAATCCAGGTGCTCAACCAAAAATTAATAAAAGTGAGAGAATATAATTACCAAGGTGTTAAAATTTTCTTTCTGGAGAGAAGCCACGGTAATCAAAAGAAACTGCCCTTAGCAACATTGCTTAAGGTGAACTCTCTTGTGAGTTTTGTGAAGTATGAAGGAAATCGTATTTCTTTTTTGTTCAGGTTGGCTGTCGCCATTTCTGATAGCATTTCCGAAATTAGGTTCCTTGCTCCCTAAAATAAAGATAAATTAAAAATTCCAAACTTCTTTCTGCCACTCCTGTTCCGATGCACCCTAGATCCTTTCACAGGTACCAGCTCGCCACGTTCCCACATAGAGCACATTCTTCTGTGACTCCAGGCCTTTGCCCTGGCCATTCCTGCTGCCTGGAATACCCTCCTCGTCCTTCTCTTTGTGGCTTGTTGGCTGCTTTCTCAGTGGAGCTTTCCCTCTATTATAGCATTTATTACCATGTTATATTGTGATTAGCAGTTCATACAACTCCTCCATTAGACTGTTTGCACCTTGTGGGACCTTGTCCTACACATCTTTGTATCCCCAGCACCTGGCACAATGCCTGGCACATAACAGATGCTCATTAAATGACGTTTCAGTCACTGGGCCAGCAGTTTTAAAATATAAGCATCACTTTACAGGCTTAGAAATGTTCTGCCCATTTTAGTTGTTCTAGTCATTATCCTGCCATGGTCTAGGGAAGCAAAAATGCCTTATATTCAGTGGTTCTTCTTCTTGGCTTTATGTTTGCAGCCTTTGTTGGGCCATGCATTGAGAGACTTGATAACCTGCCACCAGCTGTTCTGTAATTCCCTTCCTTATTACTGTGACTAGCTTCCTCTGACTTCCCTGGGATCATTTTATCTCAAGGTGCGCCTTTTAATGCTGGCTGGATTGGATAGTGTGTCTTATTCAGTAGGCTTTTATTACTCAGCTAAAGCAGAACAAAACATATGGTAGTTAACTCGACATGCAAAGGGTTATAAATTGGTGGCAAATAAACTGGCTGTGTAAATGCAGCAGGCTGGCTAGTTATGAGAGAAAGGGCATAGCAAATACACAGGTACAGAGTGGTATTGAAGGTATAGTAGCATGGAATTGAAATCATGCGTTGCATTTAACAAAGTACACCCAGTGAAAGGGGACTGATCTAGTGTTGAACAACCTGGAATAATTAGAAAGGTATTGTAGGTTAATGTGTGTACTTTAAGGTCTTGTTATAGAGCGTCCAGGAACTACGTAGACTTAAAACATGAAGAAAAGAATATTAGGCATCATTTAAAGTTCAACTTTCATGTTTTAGAGATGAAATGATGTTAAGAGGTTCACATGAGAACACAGTACTAGATGATATTAGGGCTGAAACCAGAATCTACATCTTTTGACCCCAAGTCCAGTTCTCTGTGTCATACTGTATTGTCTCTTTGTTTTTTAAGTATAGAAGTCAGTGAAATGTATGGCATTAGAATCATGTGGACAAAAATCCCTCTCTTACAAGTATTGACATCAGTAAAGTACTGTTTTCTATGAACCATACCCACTTTTCTTTAATGGGGAAAACTCTTCCTAAAAGATTAGGGTGCTTCTTTTAATTGTCATTCTTAACTTTTTGAATATGTTGTTGAGTTTTGGGGATGAGCTGTGAATGCTGAGAAAACATTTTAGATTCGGGACCTTGATCAACTCTGTTCACCGTAGCTTTCAGTAATTGCTGTGAATGACAGCCTCAGAGCTACGACTGGCCCTGCTCTCCTAGTGATGACTAGAGGCTGAAATTCGATTTTTTTGGAAAAAACTGGAAATAAGTGATGCCAGCCGCAAAACTGATTGCGTGTCTCTGCCGTTTGTACTAAGAAGGCCGTTTGATCTTCATGCTAAAGTCACAGTTGAGAAAGTGATGAATATGTTTGAATTTCTTTAGAACTTAAAGATCTAGTTTTGGAAATTGAACCACAAACAGAAGAAAGGGAATGGTATTTGTTTTGAAGTTTATTTATCTTTTTATTTTATGCCTACCTTTCTTACACTAAATCAGAGAAAACAAACATGGCATTTTAATTTTCTTAATGAAATAAGTGGGATTCCGCTTTGCTTACTGCTTCATAGAAATGAAAACGTATGGAGAACATTTAAAAGATGAGGTGATAAAAGAAAGATCTGATTCTATTGCACATGCTAAACGATTTTAAATTTAGGAATTATTGAGTCATCCACAAGCTGAATTCGAGTCACAATCTCTGTTAGATTAAGCAGCCCTTATCTGTGTGCTGGGAATGCTAGAGTTTTTAAACCAAGTATCCTTTGCAGTTTATGTGTTAAATGCTGTGTTCTTGCATTATAAAAAGCTCCAAGGATGATTAACAGCCCAAATTGAAGGAAACAGTCTTAAAGAGTAACCTTTTAAAGATTTAGTTGGCATCACTAATAGGCAGTTTTTCTGTCACTGTAAAACCCAACACAAACTTTCTTTTTCTCCCTGTTTCTCTGTAACTCTCTTCATTGAAAAATGTTCCTAGCTTAATTCTATTAATTATATCATGTCCCCCTGTTTTCCTTGGGATATGTGATAATGGTCTAATTTTTTTTCTTACTACTATAGATAAGACTGGTGCTTTGAGTGAACGTGTTAGAAGTATTTTAATTCCTTTGAGTAGATGTCCTCATTTTAATTACTTCTCTGGATTTTCTGCAGCCCTAAGAAAATTTCCTTTTAAAAAAAGATATGACAGGGGCCAGCCCCGTGGCCAAGTGGTTAAGTTGGTGTGCTCTGCTTGGGTGGCCCAGGGTTTCACTGGTTCAAATCCAGGGCGTGGACATGGCACCGCTCGTGCAGCCTTGCTGAGGTGGCGTCCCACATAGCACAACCAGAAGGACCTACAACTAGAGTACTACTATGTACTGGGGGCTTTGAGGAGAGGAAAGAACAAAGAGAAAGAAGATTGGCAACAGACGTTAGCTCAGGTGCCAGTCTGTAAAAAAAAAAGGAAAAAAGATATGACAAATAAAGTTAGATATTTATAATACTGCCTGAATGTTATTTAAATCACATACTTAGTAAAGATTGGCAGTTTTGGTCAAATAAAAAGTGTTAGCAAAATATCAGCATGGACTAGACTGGATGTGGTATTATAGTCAGTGGAAATGAAAATAATTCTTATCATAAACTGCTTCTAAATTTGTTTAAAAAACTCAGTTCTTCCACATTACAAAAACTATTGGGATGCTCCATGAAATAAGTAATGTTCCTACTTTTTGGGGGTCAATATGTCCTATTAATTTTGCTGCTAGCCGTAGTTTTAATGAGTTAATTTAGGGTAAACTTTTCTTCTGAAGAGTTCAGATGCCTTTCTCCGTTTTCCTTCTCATCTCTTATTTTTAAATGAGACATTGTGGGGAGGAAGGGCTGTTTTTGTTTTGTAATGAGGGACATTAGGTTGAGGGTGATTATCATCATCTCTGGGGTTGGACAGCAAGTGGAGAAAGGAAGATGCTTTGGGCATTTTCAGGGTATCTCTGTCACACTGTAGTCCTTGTGCTGGTGATGAGCTAAACCCTTCTATGTCCTCGCCTAAAAAATTCTTAGGCCAGGTATTATTTTATGATATTAACTTTGATCCTTGCTGAATTTCAGTTAATATCGGCCCACTTTATTTTCTTAACCAGTAGAGACCATCTTTGTCATATCAGCTATTCTTTTTGGCCTTGTATCATTCTTCCATTTGGTAAATGTACTGTTTAATTTTTACCCATTTTGTGCCAGAGATGGTGTAAAGTAGCTTATAAGACACAGCAAATATTCACGATAACATCAATTAAGAGAAGGGCTATATGAAGAAAGAAAAGTAATGGTCGGGCAACAAATGGAGCTAGGATTAGACTAAAAAATTATGCTGTAGTGGCAAATGTGAATGGATTACAGATGTCAAAAATTAAAGTACTCATTTACTTAGTTGATAGTATACGTAATTTAAAGGAAACTAATGATCAGGTGAAGTACAACTATTCCTGCTATTGAGACTAGACAGAATTTTATCTTAATCTGTTTTAATTGCAAGACAGAACTCAGTTGCAAGAAAGAGAAACTTACTCTATAACTGTGGTATAAAGATATAGATTTGCTCCAGGAGAATGCTTTCCTTGGAGCATTAAAAGAGTGGTTGGACTCCTTGATTATTGTTTTTCTCACCCAAACTTTTGCTAAATACTTGGAGGTCATGAGCCTGAGATTCTCTTCTCTGACAGAGACGGGATTGCATCTGTTTAGAATTGCCTGTTGTACCCAGACTCTTGCCCCTTAACCCTAATGAGCTCAGGCTATGTTCCCTGTCCTCATTTAAGGCCTTGATAGAGATGTTGAACAGGATGGGACCAAAGACATCAAACCACTAGAGCAGAGGTTCTCTTCTAATCTGGGGTCTAGCTGAGGCCGGAGGATGAAAATGGGGAGATGTTTATGGACCAATCCCCTGGAATCTTATGAAGGATTTTATAGGTAAAGAAGTATTTTTGTGTGTGAATAGACTTTGTCGCTTTCATCAAATTCTTAAAGAAGTTTGGGTTCCATCCCTCCTTCCCCCCGGGCCATAGTTAAAAAACACAGCATTAGAGACTTCTAAGGCTTTGTCAAGCCATCAGATGCTTTTGTGGTTCTTCAGGTAGTTGTCATTTACCTATCTGTGCATCAAGCCAGGCTCCCTGTCTGTGTTCATCATTGCTGAATCTAATAGTGCTTAATTCAGATTTCTTGATTTGAAGTGAATGACTCCAAGTCACATTTTCCCACTATGTCTATAAAACTCTCTCGTGAGAGACTTGGTCACGTGCTTTGTGATACCAACCGTGCTTTTTTCCTGGCCTGCCAGTATGCTAGCTACATCTGCAAATTAATGAAGTTCATTTGATATGGCTTTGTTTGGGGGGAAGCTTGTACTGGTGTCTAACAATACTATTTTCTCTGTTTATGACTTTACAGACCATCTGTTTAATAATCCATTTTAGAACACTGTTGTGAATCAAGCCCCATTTTGAAAAGGAGTATATTTGCCTCTCTCCATCTACTGACATCTATACCATTTTTCACTTGACTGTAATTGTGTGACCATATTTCCAGACTCTTTAAGAATCCTGAGATATAATTTTTATGGGTCTATAGCCTAGAAATAGTTCAGAGAATATAGATGTCTCTTCTTGGAATTCACTTCCTCCTTAGCTGTATTACTTCTGCCCTTTCCTTCTCCCTAATGGAGAAGTCAGGAGGAACATGGAATCGAACTGCTGTGCTTTTTTCTGTCTTCTCTCTCAAGCAGTGGTGATTGTCATTTCTGAATTCTCCATCACCAATAAGAACAAAATCACTCCCAGAAACCTCTCTTTCCTCATTGATAACATTTTGGACGTGATTTATCTCATTCCAGTTTTGTACCTTTTGACATACCTCTTAAGATTTCATGTGACTTCCATTTGTCCTAGGTCATGCATGTCTCTCTTTTTCATGAGACCTTTTAAAATACAAGGAAACACATAGCTATCCCTGTTATACTCATTTCTTTACATACCATTCTCTTCATCAGATGATCTATTTTCATACTGTCAGAATGCCGGTTTTGGGAGCCTCGTATCCCTCACAGGCCCATTTGTCAGAGTATCTGACCACTTGATCCTGCTTATTTTTTCTCTCAACTTTTTGAAATCTGCTTTTCTTCAGAGACTGGGATATATTTCTATGGATGTCCAAGATTCAGTTTCTGGCCTATTACAAATTCCAATTTTACATTGTCACTTTCTCTCAGGATTTCCATCATTTCTACTTTACCAAGCAGTTTATCCCTATTGGTTAGAAGTCCAGAATCATGGTTTCTCTCACTGTTTCATTCTGAGAGATAGAACTTGTCGGAAGGCAATCTATAATTTATCAGTAGAATCTGATGAACAGAAGATGTTCAAATATTTGGTGTCTCTCATGCTATCACTATCTTATTTCTGAGCCAATTTTGTCGTTTCTATTTAAAAAATATCATCCACTTCTTTACTTTGGTGAGCATTCTGATTATATGGCCGTGACTATGATATTCCTTCTCCTTTTAAACTCACTTTAAATATATTTTACCACATTTCATCGCTAGGTTGGCAGCTTCCTAGGCATATGCATATCTTCTTGATATAGCTTGTTCTTCTGTCAGCTTATTTTCGCTGGACATTGCAGAATGTCCACAGACATGAGATCCAATCTACCAGGTTTCAATAATGACTATGCAGTCGTATCTACAACCATTTTAAGGTGGCAGATACATTCATAGCCACTCATCTTTTCAGTCTTTGTGCATTTCTATACAGACATCTAAGATCCAAGTATTTATTCCAGCCCTTTTTAGCTTTCATGCCATTTCCCCCCTATATATTTGTATTAGTCATAGTATCGCTTAGCGGGAAGCTTAAGAAGTTAGGCACCTTCTTGATCCTTTGGATTTTGGGGGAGGAAACGCCCTGCGTCCTGACCTCCCCTTTTCTCCACATTTCCTCTTTATCTTACCCATTCTTTGGTTACATTAATATCCAGAGCACTCTGAGTTTAACTTGTAACATTTTCTGTTATTGCTCATTTTCTCCCTCTTCCATTTTTCTAGCCTTCCAAAGCTTTTTGCTAATTTGGGGTTGCTTAATGTTTATATGATTCTAGACATCGTTGCTTCTTGTCTGCTTTCTTATTTCCTGGCAAAAGAAGAAGGTTCATCCTAAACCTTTTTGAAAGTTGAAATGACTCAGGAGAAAAACCTGCACTGTGATTCCTCCGCTTCCTCCCTCAGCAGCCCTCCCTGCGTCCCCACGGCGAGGTCTGCAGGTGCACAGCCTTTCCACCAACCACTTTCAGGGTCAGGCCAGTTTTTGTGGCTCTAACGGATTGAGATTGTCACTAAAATAAAAATAAAAATAAGAAAGTGAATGCCTTGCAGCTCCTCTTTTCCCTTAACCTGAGATATAAATGATTGTTTGCCAAGTAAAAACAAAAACATCATCGCCCGAGGATGAATTCTTATCCCCTCTCTGAGCTTGAAAATAGAACTTTTCAGAGTTATAAAGTCGGAAGTGTGCGGGGCAGAGAAAGCAACCTTTTAAAACAAAGTTCACATCAATAATAAATAACATTTCCTAGCCTGTATTTTCCTGTTAATGACTGAAGACAAGTACTAATTAGAGAAGCCTCAAGTGTCTGGATCTCTAGATGTACCAGATGGTGCTGTGAAGAACTGTGCAGAGTGCCAGGGAGAAGCCTGGCTTGTTCTTAGCTACCTTTTCCCCATCTTGATCCTGTCTGAGGACACTTAAACATGCCCATTGCTCTGCACTGAGGCTTTTTCTTTGTTCTTTGTTCTCTGTCCTACCCAATTCTGATGCCAGGAGGTCCATTTCTGCCATCGTTAGTGAGTGCTCTTGTGAGCTTTTATTCTTACTTTTTCTCTAACAAGCTCGTTTTGTTCATCTTTTTCTTTTAAGATTTCCTTTGACTCTTAAGTGATCGCCTCATCTTGCTAGACTGTTCCCCCCACGTTGGTTCTTTCTTACCGTTCTTTCTCAAGATCACACAAAACCAGCACAGAAGCCTTCAATCCCTTCAATAGCTAGCATTAAGATAGTTCTGCCTCTTCAGTTTTTTTTAAACTCTTTTCACAGATTGTCTGAAAACATATGTTTCCTTCTTTTGGTTTGTACTTCAAATATTTTCTTCCTTTGCTATTAACTCTGCTAACCAACTCTGAGAAAGCTTGGATTTTTGTATAGAAATTCTCATTAATGTTGAGTGTTGATATTGTTGGACAAAAGCTGCACATGCATTTTCTACAATATGGAAATCATTCATATTAGGATGACAAAGCGTGGAACTGATTACATTTAACCGGATTCTTGCTTTTCATCAGAGTTGTTTTACCAGGACATGTTCTTTCACTCTATTTGTTGTGAAAATCATGATGTAATTGCCCTTGGTAAACAAACCTTGTCTTAAATTGGTGTTTTTTGCTGAAATTTTGTTTGGTGGAACCAGAAGAAAATAGTGATTGGTTAAATTTCCGGATTACGTGAGAAGTATAACTTTTCTTTTTCCTTTCCATTGAATTTCTTGCCCCTGCTGAAGGGGAAAGGCAGGGAGACCAGTTAGGAAGCTGCTACAGTAATTCTAGCAGGAGATAGGAGGACCTGAACTTTTGTAACAGCATTAGGCATGGAGAATAATTTGCATCATTACCTTCAAAAATGTCGGCAAAAAGGGTTTCCTTAATTTATTTCATAGTATAAGTTCTTTTAGAGTTTAGAAACCACAATTCTTTTTAGAATCTCTTTTCTTTTTAACATTTCCTCGTTGGTACATGTCTAACTAATTAAGGAATTTATCACATCTCCCACTTAAGTATTTCCCAGTTTTGGAAACTAACTTACTTGGTGTCTATTACATCTTTAACAAAATAAATTTGTAGGTTTTTCCCTCCTTGATTATAAAAGTAAATGAGAAACAAAAATAGCTTGTACTATCACCCAGAGATAATAATTATTAGCATTTCAGTGTATTTCTTTTGAGTTTTGGTAGGTATAGAAATAATAGTTTGTGCCAAAGGGCATATCTGTAAATAGTTTTTTCCTTAGACAAAATATTGCATTTTTATGAAACATTAAATTATGAGATATTGTTAAATATTATGAGAACATAATATTGATTCATCATGTAGATGCGCCATATACATTTTACCCTTATCCTATCCTTGACCATTGAAGTTGATGCCAACTCATTATTTTAACAAATGTTGTGGTCATTATTTTTGTGAGTAATGTCTTCATATATATCCTCAGGATAATGGATTCAGGTATAAACAAATTTTAAAGTCAAGAACTAATTTGAAGGCTTGAATTGAGTTAAGTGTAAAGATGTGAGTGAGCCCTACTGGCTGAAAGTTCCCGCTAGTTAAGAGGTTGCATTAGTACTTAGCTGCTCTGCACTCTGTTCGTCCACCTCCTCTTCACCTGGTCACCACCTTGGGTGGGAAATACCAGAGCATAGAGAGGTTTGGAGGGGGAGATACCGAGTACAGTGATGGGCAATCCCCCTGCCCCGCCAGCTCATTCTCAGATGAATGTGGGTATGCGTCTCTCCCCACTATGTCAGCTCAGATGCCCACATGTCTACCGACTCGTCCTTGGAGTTTCTGTTTGATTTTCGTCAAGAGCCTCCTGTTTACCAAGGAAGATAGCTTCTATCTATCATGTCCTATTCTTTTTCAACTATCTTGGAGCTCTGCACAACAACTAAAAGGACTCTTGTAATCCCTGATATTTTTTCATTGTAGGAGGAGCATGGTGTGGGCATACGTGGTAGAACTGCATAAGAAGGGCTACTTAACCTCAAAACTTCTGGAGAGTTCAGTTGTTAATTTAGGAGAAAGGTTTAATACAACTCTGCTTGTGCCAGGCAGTTCGTTTAAGGAAATAGTTATTTGCTTTGGGTGTGGCATCTTTTAAGCTGAGCACTCACTATCTTCAAGATAATATTTTTTGCTGGCACCAGACAGATAATTGTCTGACCAGAACAATGTTGATCTTAGTTTTTCTTGACCTTTGTTTTTATGTTGATGTGAAAAACAGTTTTTTTTGTCCTTTTTCCTATGAGTTCTTAGAGAGCAAACTAACTTGGCGGCATTTGTATTGCTATAAAATGCCCTTTTGCTTTGTGAGTGACTTTAATTCTAATTACGTTGAGTATTTCTAGTTACTGTTAATATTCTTCTTTGAAATTTCCATATTGAAATTAATGATCTGTCTCTGAAATTATTTCAGTGACTGCAGATTTCTATCATGATCCTAGGAAGCTAACAACAGGAATAATTAAAAACTGTTACAAATAGCATTTGTATCTCTATTTAAAAAGCTCTTCAATTGACCAAGCAGATGTTGTTACAGATTTTTGTCTTTAATATGATAAATTTCCCATTAATTTTGAAAATCTGGGCTTAAGGGATGTGCTTTCAAGTTTTGCAGAGTTGAGCTGCAATTTGTGAAAGTTCAAGCAGCTGTTCTGACAAACCATTTGACAAATTTGTAACTGAGGCTGTTTTAGACAAAGACTTAGGCTCTGGGGCTTTATGTTTTGTATTTCATGTTTAGACACATGCATTTTAATTTCTTCTTTTTTTGGGTCCGGAAGGCATGATATACATTACACACATACACACATATATACATACATATATACGTGTGTGTACATATATATGTGTGTATATATACACATTTTCTTTCTCTTTTATATATATATGTGTGTGTGTATATACGTATAATTTTTTATGTTATATATCCAACTTAAGGAGGTAAAGATGTATTTACTTCACTTTTTTTAAAAAAATAAAAAATGTTCAGTTTAAACTTTCACTGTTTAAATTTTTAAAAATTTTCTCTTTGCCCAGGTTGAAGAAATTGTGGATATTGGATCATTTGCCCCAGAAGACATTCATATTCCTAAGATTTATGTACATCGCCTTATAAAGGGAGAAAAATATGAGAAAAGAATTGAGGTAATTGACTCAGTTTCTTTGTCAGTGTCTACAGATCTGATTCTCAGAGATGTGTGTCCCTGGGGCCATTCCGGGTGATAGGGAATCGGTGCTGAGCAGGAAGTCTTGCTTTTGATCTTAGCAGGAGCCGCTCATGTGTCCATCATCTGTGTTACTGTGCAGCCCCACAGCGCCTTGTGTTCACAAAGTGTACATCACTTAGTTCCGTGATTCTCTAGACTGTGTCTTCCAGGCTTCTGTTGCTGTCCTAATTTATGACACATGGTTTTGGCTTGTCCTACAGGGTAGAGAAGGATAATCGAGTCTTTGGTGGCTTTACCCCTGCTAAACTCTTAGTGTTTGATTGTTCAGAAATATCTGTGCCTCTTGATGTTACTTTGCACTTTATAGAGTCCAGAAGCAACATCGTTTTCCATTAGTATTGGGCTCTGGGCTGCTGGTGGGAATGAGATCATGGCAGGGAATGAGTACCAGGAGCATTGGAGGTATTCCAAGGCTACCGAGAACATGAAGAATGACCAGCTGGGCCAGAATTGATATGAAGATTCTAGAGATCAGCAAGAGAGTAGGCATGCAGTGGGGATATCAGGGAATCAGAGATACCCTGTACCCTGTGGACAGCAAACAGAAAGACATTCTGCAATCCAAAACTAGTGTCAGGAGGCTAGGGACAAAGGAGGGAACATTTGCAAACAGCAGCCAGAGTCTGTGTCAAGGAGATTTGGTAATAGGAATAGTTTCCCGGTTGGTTTCTGGATATTTCTGTGATTCCTGTGATGCACTTGTAGCAAAACCAGTCTAGACTCTGCAGCTGGAAATAGGCAATTGGCAGCAGCGACACCTGGTAAACACATTCTGCTAGCCCTGCAAAAACAGAGTCCCAAATCTGTTCCTTCTTTGCTCTGCCTCAATCCCTGAGCACCCCAGGAGAATTCGGTTGCAAGAGTCTTAAGAGTAAGAGTAGTAACAGTCAGAGTGACTGTAACAGAGGGATTGTTTACTTCAAAGCAACAGAACAAGTGTATCCTTCTCTTCAAACAAATCTGACCTCTTTCACTTTACTTTCTAAAGAATTATTATTGTCATCAAATGTCACCCATGTGATTCTTGTCTTACACTCTCTGTTGTTTGCAGATTTGCCTCGTAGTAGTAATGGGAGAGAGTTAAATTGTTTTTCAGTAAAATTTTGTATTTCAGCAGTGATAAAAAACAAGGTATACCTCAACCATGAGTAATTTATTTCTGTTTACTTTAAAGCGTTTATCAGTCCGGAAAGAGGGAGATGTAAAAGCCAAATCTGGGAAACCTGGAGATAACGTGAGGGAACGTATCATCAAGCGGGCAGCTCTTGAATTTGAGGATGGCATGTATGGTATCCTTTATCTTTCTGAAACCAGGCAAAGACACAGCTCTCACTTTTTCCATATTCCTCAGGCTAACTTTTAAAGCAGTTGATCAGTTTTTACAAAATGTGGCATATAACCTAAAGATACCAAGATACATGAAATTGAAATTATAATGTTTGCCTTCTTGAAACAAAATGGCAACCAAATATTTGTTTAGCTGTTTTCTAATATACAATGGATTTCAGTACAATGTGGCATTTGGCTAAAGATTTTTGGGAGAAGAGATTAACCAAGATGAGGGTTTCAAATCTCAGAGGTACTAGTTATAACCAGTGCTATTTACTTTCTCTATATTCTGACATTTGCATACTTGTTGAAACGTAAGATCCAACTTCTTAACAACCCCTTGTTTCCCTTGACGAAGATCCCGTGAGTGTATCCTTTCATGTCTAATGTTTTGTAAGGGTATTCAATAAATGCTTCAGTGAATCTGTGAGTCCGTTCGCCATTTTGCTAATTTTTAACACATCAAATGTTTAACTGTATGATATAAATAATATATATAAACCCAAAGAGTAGATGATAAAATACATATTTGTTGAATGGTGAATACAGTAAAGCCACATTTAAAGACCTAGGGCAGGTGGAACTGGAAACATGACAAGTGTCTCCATCCTGTGAGCTTCCCCTAGCCCGTGAATAGCATCTTTCAGACTGATAGTGACTGGGAGAAGTCTCTTTTTCTACTTTTTTTGTTTGGTTATTTACCTCCACCACCTCATTTTTCTTTATTTTCCAAGTTATACTTTGTATTATGGTGGGAATTCACATAAGGAAAAAGAATATAATAGCGCTTCCTCCTCCAACTCCTGCATCAGCAAGATATAGAGTCAACCAAGTTAACTTAGCTGGTGAAGGCTAGTCACTGGCTTTTCTTCTCAACTCCAGTCAGTTGGTTTACTGTTGATATTTAAACTCGGACTATATGATAACACTACTTTTAGATACTAGTGGCTTCTAGCTGTTCTTTCTTCACTGTTACTGTATTGCCTATGAAAAATATTTGCAAGTCAGTTCATATATGTGATCTTTCCATATCACCTACTGTTTTTCAACCCAGAGTACATAGACTTTTTCTCCCTGGTATTTGATTCACTAAAAAGTACTAAAGAACTGAGAAAATTATACAGTATGATTAAAGAGTTGAAGTATAAAGCTTGTACCTTGGGTTGCCCTTACTTGGAAATACTTACTCATAATGGAATTAATATCTCAGTGTGTCCTGTACATCACTGTGAGAAATAAAGTGCAAATAACACTACGCTAGTCTGTGATTTGGTAAGAGATGAACCAAGTAGCTATCGTCTTAGCTTCATAGATGCACCGTATCCACAAGAAGTGACCTGGTTCACTGAGTCGATTGCTGGCCTTTGTAGTTTACAATATGGCAGCATATACAAACTTTGTTTTTTTCTGGCCTTGGATCATAACTATCTCATTGTTATTAGCATTTCATCAGATTGCGATCATTCTTTGCACTAATTCTGGTGAGGCCTGCAATGTTCAGTGGTAATGGACAGCATGGACAGAAATTCCAGGCAGTGTGAACATCTCTGATCTGGTCAGCCTGCTTGTGTTGAGAGGCAAGATTGAACCCATACCATTGCTTACAAATCAGGGTTGACCCTATTTTGATCATCTTAGAAAGAAAATTCAACACCCTCACTTAGCTCTTTGATGCTTTAACACAGCTACTTTTTATGTAATCTCAGTTGTATTTGCTGAAACTTAACCACCCCCCTGCCCTTCTTCTTTATAACTTAGAGAAGATTCAGTTACCAACAAATGTTATCACAGTAACCCAAAGGAATTGATACACTTTTAGGCAGACATTTTGGTATTGTTGGAAAACTTTTTTAAATTTAAAAATGGCAGGCTTTTTTTTTGCTGAGGAAGATTTGCCCTGAGCTAACATCTGTGCCAATCTTCCTCTATTTTGTATGTGAGTTGCCACTATAGCATGGCTGCCACCACGTGATGTAGGTATGCTCCTGGGAACCAAACCTGGGCCACCAAAGCAGGGTGCACCAAACTTAACTACTACACCATGGGGCTGGCCCTTTTTTAGGATATGGAATCATCTTTACTTTTAGTTGGGATTTTGAATAGTGACAGTTGCTTCTAAACAAAGGTCAAGCCATGTCTAATAATACGTCAGTCATAATAAGTCATAAGATATCAGTCCAAATTTACTGAGCACATTAATGAAAATAAAAATGTCCTAAGACAAAAATGACCTCTTGGCTAGTCTACTGAAGCCGCCACTTTGATATCTTTATGGAAAAGCATATCAATGTTATTGAAAAGGCTGTGATTAATTAGAGATTTTCTTTTAAAAAAAGTTACAAAATACTGCCCAGCAGATGTTTGGAGAATATATTCAGTGATGACATTCAGGGCAAGTGCCTTTAAAGAAGGATTCTATTCAGATTTATATCCGTGGAAAATTCATGGCATAATCTCTCCAGCTTTTATGCTCTGGACCTTAACATTTTTTTTTCTAGCTAATTTGGGCATAGGAATCCCTCTTCTGGCGAGTAACTTTATCAGCCCGGATATGACTGTTCATCTTCAAAGTGAAAATGGAATCCTGGGTTTGGTAAGATGGAAATTAAAATTTTATCTCTGCAGTCTTGATGGAGAATGAGATATTCCATATCGTGTAGTATTCTTATAACTGAGAGTTGTTAGCTTAAAGTTCCCAACCTTATTTTTCTCTGTGTTCATCATCATATTAAAGTATTTAACTTTTCCCATGAAACAGAGGTAACTGTGAGCTTGTGTTGTTGATTTTCTGTGGTAGATGGTAGTTTCCTGACTATGTGAGCTTGGCTGTGTGCTCCTCCCTTGTCAGTCTGGCAGCTGCCACCTCCCCATCATGCCTGCTCAAGGAGCTGGCCTCCCAGTTTCCTCTTTGGTGAACTGTGAACCCTTGTGTGATTGGACAGGATAGTGAAGGTCATTAGCAATTCTCTATTAAAAATCAGCAAGGCTCTGAATGAGAAACTGAAGCATCAAGTTTCTGTTTTACGGCGGGGACATTTTTGACTGATGAATTCAAAAAATCTTACAAGTTCTCATTTAATTATTGTTTTGAGGCTGTGTTGCTCAAAAGGGTAGAATGTTCTCTTCTTCAAGATTAACCTTTCAGATGAGCTCAATTTCTTATAGAATTCGGCCATACTTTTTATTCAATATTATAATAAAATTAAGGAATGTTTTTGCTTGCAGGATGACATTTTTTATTTAATTGTTAACTATGGCAGAGATTACATATAGTTTACTAATTTATAGTATTCCTAATCTTTTGTTGTTTCTCAATAGATCTTAACTGTTAATGCAATAAAAATTGTAAATATGGAAAATGTATATCCAGTATTTAAAATATAAATAATGATCACGTGTATATATTTGATACTGATTGATTGAGGCAATAATCATGACTATTTTCAAAAACACAAAAATGGCATGTGTCTGGGTAAAAGCAGTTTCATATTAAAGTTAAAGACTCATACTTTTAAGGTGCCCTGGAGATTGTCTGGAGTGACCATTTCCCTCATTGTGAAGACAAGGGAGATAAGTGGATGTGAATTACCCATGGTCAACGTTTAAAGGAAAATCTACACAAGTCTAAAACTTTAGGCGCCACTTCAATTTATTTAAAGGATAAATTTTTGGTCCCTCTTTAGAAAGTATGTTAATATTTTACTTCCAATATTTCCTCATTCTTGGCTCCATTTTATGTCTTTGTCTTTTTCCTTTTCCTATTTCCTCTCTTTTTGTTTAATATATATTATGTTGTGAAACTACTTGCCCCATTAAAGTAATTAGAGATGCCTTATAAAATACATACAAAATTGAAAAACAAAACCTTACTGAGAATCACTGGGCCAAGGGGAATAAGGGCATCAGAACTTAGATGTGGTGAGAGGGAGGGTTAGAGCCCCAGGTTGGAGCCTTTAGGAGCAGTACATGAAAAAGCTAGAACTTTTCCTCTCTAGGTCCTTCTAGCCAAATAATGCAGCCACTTAACTTGTATTCACTGATGCTACCAGAAAGGTTTATGAATAAGATTGGCCGCATAGTACATACTAAATAGTTACTTTCTGTTTTACTGACCTATATTTCTAACAGCTTAACGTTTCTTTCAAACTTTGGTAATTGTTAGAAAATATTTTTCATTTACCTAATCACAGGTATTAATGTAGAAAAGAGTAATCAATATGAGAAACAGAGCCACAGAAACATCGGAATCACTTTTAAAAGTTTCACTTCAAGTCTTTTGATGATAATTTCCTAGGGTTTTTTAGAGAAGTTATTTATATTACAGTGTTGTGGGGTTTTTTTTTTTTTTTTTAAAGATTTTTTTTTTAATTTTTTTTTTCCTTTTTCTCCCCAAAGCGCCCCGGTACATAGTTGTATATTCTTCGTTGTGGGTCCTTCTAGTTGTGGCATGTGGGATGCTGCCTCAGCGTGGTCTGATGAGCAGTGCCATGTCCGCACCCAGGATTCGAACCAACGAAACACTGGGCCGCCTGCAGCGGAGCGCGCGAACTTAACCACTCGGCCACGGGGCCAGCCCCGTGTTGTGGGGTTTTTTTGTTTTTTTGGTTTTTTTTTTTGCTGAGGAAGAGTTGCCCTGAGCTAACATCTGTTGCCAGTCTTCCTCCTTTTTGCTGAGGAAGCGTTGCCCTGAGCTGACATCTGCTGCCTATCTTCCTCTTTATGTACGTGAGCTGCTACCACAGCATGGCCACTGACAAACGAGTGGTGTAGGTCCATGCCTGGGAACCAAACCTGAGCTGCTGAAGTGGGGCTTGACAAACTTAACCACTAGGCCACTGGTGCTGGCCCTATATTACAGTTCTAGTATGTGCTTTAGTGAGAAACTTCTTTTACTAATTGACCATGTGCTTTATTTGACAGGGTCCATATCCGTTACAAAATGAAGTTGATCCAGATCTAATCAATGCAGGTAAACTCACCCATTACATGTTTCTCCAGTGTTTTCCTTTGCTGTTAATTTAGCTCTGTGTCAAATAATAATAATAACGAGTTGATTCCTTGTCTTTTCCTGGAGAGTGCTCCAGTGTATTTTTCATTAAGGAGGAGAGATAATCCTTCCTAGTCCCCTCTTTGCCTGGCTTGCTGGTTAGAAGTCTCCGCTTATTTAGGGCAGCCTAAGGTAAAGGAGAAATTGCAGGTGGGGATACAGATAACGACAAGGGCTTTGGTGGGTCGATCAGTCAGAGTCCTGGCAATGTAGAGAGAGCCCTCTCAAATGGAGTAATGAGAAGAATTACAGGAAGGGGCAATTCATAAGGGTGTGAACAGGATTAAAGGAAACCAGAAAAGCATGGTGAAGTACCACAGGGAATTATTACCATCCCTAGGCCTTAAAGGGCAGCTGTGGGAGAGGGCCACCCAACAGGCGCTGTGGCCTTTGGTAGAGGAGTACAGCTATCTTGCAGAAACCTGGGGCGGGTGGGTGTGGGGATTTCCTCTGCTGGGTCGTCTGCTTGTGCCTCCCGTTGGCCAATCCCAGGTTGAAATAGATGTGCCTTCCCAGGATGAGAAGGGTGGAGAGTGGATCCATAAAAAGAAAGGATCTGGCACACTGAGGGTTTTGTTGTTGATGATACTGTCCTCGAGTCCTCATTGGAGTGGGAGAGCATCCTTCAGAAGTTCAAGGGTGCTTAAGGGTGTGCTCTGTCACTAAGTACGGCCCAGTGATGTGAGTAATAAATGCAGTTTCCTTGGATTGGGTACTCTAGGCTTCTCTTCTCCTTTGTTCCTACACTCAGATGCTTTGCCTTTTATTCTTAGCCTTTTATTTGGGACATAGAGTCACATGTAGTAGCAGCCTAGAGGAGGAAAATTGGTCATCATCACTGCCTGCGCTTGAAGCAACACTGCCACCATGTTGGGGCTGAAGATTGTTATTAGAATGGGGCTGCCTATAAGAAGCTACTTTTTATGTTTAGCATGATTTTCTTTACCCTTCTTTTACTCCTATTCACTCTACCCACACCTAAATATTATTCTTACTTCACGTTCAAAAATAGTATGTGTAAATCTCCGAAAAGAAGCAATATTAGCTGAATATAAAGGCCAGCTGCCAAGTAGAAAGGATGTTTGAGACTTGGAATTTTTGGAAGTAGAACAGCTTCTGGTCGAATAGTTGAATTAGTTAACACAACTCAACTCTGAAAGGCCCACTGTGATAAAGCAATGACATTTAACCAAGGCTGTAATTTAATTGTACTGTACCCTTTAGCAATAGCTCATTGATCTGTGAAAATATTTGCTGCTTGGTTTAATTAATTTATGATGTTAGCGAGTTATTTGCAAAGTGAATAACTCCATTTTCCAAATTTCAGGCTTGAGTTCATAAAACCTGCATTCCTTTGAAAAGTTGTTATTCTTTTCAATGACGTTGTTGGACAGTAGGCGTTTCTGATTCCATTGAGCTTAAAAGTAGTTCCATCCTAATGAAGCCACCAGTTTTATACTTCAACTTCTGAAATACCACATACAGTCTTAAACTGCTTGGTAAAACAAGAATTCATTGCTTTTGGGAAACCAAGCTGCAAAGCAGTTTAATAATATTCAAATACTCTCATCAAAGTCCTCTTTGGGATTTATGATGCTTTTGACTTTGGAACTGTCTAAATTAGGGAGGAAATACTTTAAGCTAGAGAACCCAGAATATAAATTGGTGGTTTCCTCAACTTCCCAAATTTGACACTTACCTGGAAGATCAGCCTATTGTTTGTGTTAATTTGAAAGGATTTTTATAGAATCCCTCGGAATGAATACAAAGAGTTATGTTTCTGGGTGTAATCAGTGTAATAAAATTTTTAAATAATAGAACTATTTCTAAGGATCTCTTTTTCTAAATAATAATAACCTCATATGATTATGTAGCAATGAATTACCACTTATAAAGTACTATCTAGTGTATAGCATACTTTTTCACATGTATTATACCATTTCAACCTCGGATGAAACCTCATTATACAGATTGGGAAACTGAGGCCCAAAAAATGAAGGGATGTGCTCAAGATCACTTTGCTAGGGAGTGGACACTTGCAGTCTCCTGCTCCTGGCCCCTGGCCTTTTCCTCTGTTCATTGAGCTACAGTCTCTGATAAGCTGACTTTTACAAAGGTGCAGAGGGCAGTGCTTAGAACATTTCAGAGGTCCCATAAGGTCTGGGCTTGAACCTGCACCATTCCAGTGCAATTATGAAATTTCTAACAAGTCTCATGTTGTAGCTTTCATGTTAATGTGCATTTTGTATTCTTCTCTATTTCTTAATATTATTTTCTTATTTAATTATACAAATAATGTTTTAAATGACTTACCTTTGATTGAAACTGCTTTGGAAAGAACCACCATGTTAATCTCATGGCATATAAATATCTCTGACCACCCACTCCCATGTGCCTCTACAGCAGAGGTTATCTGTGGGCAAGGGGGGTGATTTTACTCCCCTGGGGCATGTGATAACATCTGGAGACATTTTTGATTGTCACACCTTGGGGAGTGTTACTGGCATTGAGTGGATAGAGGCCAGTGATACTGTTAAGTATCCTACAATAACCAGAACAGCCCCCCATACTCCCAAGAGTTATCCAGCCCCAAATGTCAATAGTGCCTGCTCTAGAAGTCTGGGTGCCACATCTGAAGAAACACAGACTAAGGTACAAATAGTACAGCATTCAATATCTATCTCATGGTTACAACTGACCTTTCCAACTTTATCTTTCACTACAGCCTCCAAGGATGCCTGTGTCCACCCATTCTGGCTTCTGGGTCTATTCTGATCATGACTCGTGCTTTCCTTCCACCATGTGTTTGCTCTTCCTGTGCCCTTCACCATATTTTTATTCTCTCCTCTTCCTTTTCCATCCCCATCTCCTTATTGGTAATTTGCTGTTGAAATGCATTATACCTCTCCTTTCAAGTCCCAGTTCATTGTCCTCCCCAAATCCTTCTGTGGCTGAAGTGTAGTTCCCAGACCCATAGCATCAGCAGCAGCATTGCCATCACTGGGGACTTGTTAGAAATGGAAATTTTCAGGCCCTCCCACACACCTACTAAATTATAGACTCTGGGCATTGAGCTCAGCGGTCTGTGTTTTTATAAGCCCTCCGTGTGATTCTGGTGGGTGTTATAGTTTGAGAACCGTTAGTTTAGGGCACATGTGTTTTCTTTATAACACTGTTCAAGGCACGCAATAGACATTTATTTGATATTGAGTGAATGACATGTTAATCATGAGCTAAAGGACTCAGTAACTATGACATTGAATAACTATAGTGCCCAAATATCATGAAAGGATCTAGACATACACAGAGAAAAATTGGAGGAGACAGAAATCAATCAGAAATAGCCAAATAAGATATCTTTTTCTTTAAGATACTGATTATATTATTGGTTATAGTTATTTCTTGACCAAATTTGGACATTGTATTTGAAAAACATGGACTCAGTTTTAGGATATCTATTTTTGTTTAGGTATTGGATGTTTAAAAATGCTGAAAATTAACTTTGCTTCTGAAGAATGTAATTTGTAAGATGCCAGAATGTTAACAGGAGCCTGACAATGACTTTGTTTTCATGAGAGTTGTTTATTGGACCCTTTAATAAAACTATGCTTCATAAATCACATGAGGAGAGCCGAAGCTCTCTCCATTGATCTCAAAGTTTCCTATAAAGTGGCAAATACTGCCTTCTATGTACCAGCAGATGGTGGAGATTGCCCTTTGAAAGTCATTGCGATTCAGCACATCAAAAAAAAAAGAACTGAAATTTTTATGTTTCTCTGTTTTTTTGTCCTACAAATTCTTCCTCCTTGCCTCTCCTCCTCAGAATTTGTGAGGAACTAAATTTGCTGGACCTGAAAGCTGTGTTAGGATAAGGTTTAGTTGCATTGTGCCTGTCCTAAAGTCTAGGGTTCACAGGCTGGCTGTATCACCCCACTGTATAAGCCAATTTCTGGGTCCTGAACGTTATCCCTAGAGGGGCGACAGCATTGTCTCTTTGCTAAGTAGGTTTGGAGTGAGGAATAATAACAAAGACAATAATAAAAGCTAATGTTTATGCAGTCCTTTCTCTATGCCAGGCACTTCAAGTAAGGACTTTACATGCATTATTTCATTTAATCTTCCAAATCTTACGGGCTGTCTAAAAGCCCCTACCCGTCACATCACAAAGTATTTTCCAAAGCTTTTTAGCTCTGTGGTACTTTGAAAGATGTGAAAATGTTTCCTTTGTTTAGAATCAAACTCCTTTGGGATATATAAATAGTCTTACTCTTTCTCTATACGTGAGCTCAAATGAAGGGGAATATTGATGGAGACATTAGCTTTCTGGAAGACTTGAGAAGCTGAGGCTACAGCTGTGTTGCATGATCAGACCACCCTGATCCTGTTGTGTCTGGGAACATTTCTCTATTCCAGTCTTGGAATCACGACTTTTCTTCCCCTTCTGTTTGTCTGCCCTATTAAACTGGAGTAATGAGTGGGATGTTCTCTGACAGTTGACTTGTCTTTGGCAACACGGTATGTGAGCACTTTTCTGGTTGAAACCAGAAGCTTCTCCTCGGCACCTGGCTTCTGAAGAGACAGGAAATAGATAACAAGGAGAAAGCAGCTCAGATATACGTTGGCCAGTATTAGGATGTTATACCCTGATTTCATCAAAGTTCTATGGTTTTAACAAAAACTTATAGGAGCAAGAGAGGAAGGATGAGGCAGGGAGAGAAAGAGAGAGAGACTGAAAGAAGAGATTCAGGCCTAATGATGTTAAGGAGTTCTCAGTGGGACCTCTCTTTCTAGAATATTCATTGATGTTTAAGAAATATCTGAGGGGCATCTCCTGGGTCATTCCCCGCAAAGTTGCATTTCTTCATATTTATTCCACAGTCTCTTTACTCTAGTGACTGCGCTAGCACTGGGTTCTGACAGGTGCATCTCAGGAACTCCTTTCCTCCTCCACTCCTGTTAGCATTCAGCAGGGGCTTGGGAAGGGAGTGGGGCTGGTGGGAGGTCGGGATGGGTACAGCCAACAGCAGGGTGCATTGCCTGCAGAGAATTTCAAGACAATAATAAAATTAAAACATGGTCTGTTTTTATTGTCACCATGCAAGGGCAACTCTGAACAATGTTAGTGACAAAATGCTCCTCTTTGTAGGATGGACAGTTCCCTTTGTGTCCCCCCATCCCTGTTGCCACTGTGTTTTGGTAAAGGAAGCCTTAGTTCTGTAGGGGACAGAGAAGGTATAGACCCCTGTCTCCGTGTGATTTCCACTCTTAGAAATCTAATAGTCTTTTCTTTCTTTTTCTTTCTTGTGTGTGTGTGTTTAGGCAAGGAAACAGTTACTGTTCTTCCAGGAGCTGCTTATTTCTCCAGTGATGAGTCATTTGCGATGATTAGAGGGTACGTAATAACGGAGCCCCTCATGTTTCACACAGTGTGGAATGAGCTTAGTCACCCCGAGTGTGTTAGCAAGGCTCTGAGACACAGCCACATCTCCCAGCCAGAAAACCATCATGGGTTTGTTTGGCTGCACCAAGATGTGAAATTATTCACATTGAATGTTGGGAATTGGAACCTCCAGCTGCTATTATTAAAAGAACCCCCTGAATGGAGTATATATTTGTATGCCAACTATACTGAAGTGAACATTTTTAGGGTTCTTTCTGAGGATATCCTAACATTTTCTACAAACGGTGTGTTCATTTTCTAGCTAGGGTTTGTCTGCACATGCAGCCCCATTCTCATGCGCCGAAGGAAACAAACTCACTGTGTACACCTGTTTTTAATTTGTTTTTGGAGACAATATAGGCTATGTATATTTTTTAAAGAACTCTTAATGGCTGTTTCTCTACATCAGCTTGAGCTGATCTATTTGGAAATCAGGTGATTGGTGGGAGAAAGCAAATGTATTTTGAGGATATAGAATTATTTATTTTAGTTGCTGGCAATTTCAAGCAAATGGGACATAAAGCTTGTCAAGTTTGCTTTATATTTCCTCTTTTTCTTTCTCAGGGGACATGTCAATCTAACAATGCTAGGAGCAATGCAGGTTTCCAAATATGGTGACCTGGCTAACTGGATGATACCTGTAAGTAGACATTGTATTATTTTGAATTATGCTGGTCAGAATAATTGTTTTTGAAATATTAAGAAAAGTTTTGTCAAATTGCTATGAGAGCACAATACAGTTATTAACAAAGAAATATTTTAATGTGTATTTCTTATTTGAATCAAATTTTAATTAAGCAAGCACTGAGAAATATTCAGCTTTGCCAGTTTGCTATGTAGTTGGGACTGAAAATAGGCAAGATCAGGACCAAAGCAGAATTTTCGATAAAGAAATAGAGTTAGGGAAAATTTAAAAAAAAGATGGTTTAATTACAGTCAGATAAAAGAAATACAAATATTTAGCATAAGTAACTTTTATAACTAGAAAGAACAATGAATGAGTTCATTAATTTTATGTTAATTCTATTATTTTCTTATTCACAGTGATTAAAGTCCTTTCTTGATCAATGAAGTGACCCCATAAATAATCAGTCACATTGTCTTCCATTATGGCATACAAAGCCTGTGATGTTTAAATAGGCTTGTGAAATGCAAACAGTTTTTGTTTACTAACGACCCATATTAAGGAAAGAACCTCTTAGAATTAGCTTTGGAAGAAGGATTGTAATCAGTCAGTTTATGAGTGTGGTTCATAATGTTCCAGGTTTTTGCTTTCTGATACGTGTATGGAAACAAGAATGAATGCACGTTCATGATTATGAGCTCTTTTTGGCTGGTAGCTCTGGTTACTCTTTTTATGTATGTGTTTAAGGATTTCTGTTTCTGGGGCTGGCCCGGTGGTGTAGTGGTTAAGTTCACACACTCCGCTTCCGTGGCCCGGGGATCGCAGGTTCAGATCTCAGGTGTGGACCTAGCATTGCTCATCAAGCCACGCTGTGGAGACATCCCAAATAAAATAGAGGAAGATGGGCAGAGATATGTTAGCTCAGTGACAATCTTTCTCAAGCAAAAAGAGGAAGATTGGCAACAGATGTTAGCTCAGGGCCAATCTTCCTCACAAAAAAATAAGTAAATAAATAAAAATAAGGATTTCTGTGTGTTTCTCTGTAGCATCAGCTAAAAGGAATTTGTTTAAGTAACTGAGGCTGGTGTTTTATGATTTGAAAGTTTTTTTTGAAATCTTTTAGATTTTTCTCTAATAATTTTTGAGGAAGGTGGATTAGTATAGTTGATCACAATGTTAGACAGAGATTATGTTTGTTTGACTCTTTTGATCTAATACCGCCTGTAATATTATTTTAAAGTTTTAATAATTATTAAAGCCCTGATTCTCAAACTTGGTTGCATATTGGAATCACCTGAGAGTTTTAAAAAATATTGATGCCTGTGTTCCACCCCCAGAGTTTCCAGTTTATTTAATCCGGGATGTAGCATGGACACAAGGCATTTTATAAGCAACACTGGTGATTACAAAATGTAACCAAGTTTGAGAACCAATGTATTAAAAAATGATCATAATTCATATTTAAAATGTAATGGAAAAATGTGATTGACCAATTAATAGTAAGAACCCTTAGCAAATTATTGATTATATTATTATGTTAGTTTAAAAATGTTTGTCATTCTAGATCAGCCGTAGTTAATAACAGTTGGCAGCTTTTGAAGGCTTCAAAGAAATCAGGGAGGGTCTCCTGAGCATCGTACTGTGAGTCAGATTGACAGTTTATGGAAATTCTTACTTGTGTAGGAAATCAGAATGAATTTCTACTTTCAAATTTTAGAAGAAGACCATATGGGTAGTTGAAGGAGCGCGGAGAAGCAAGCCCTAGGTTTTAGCCCTGACTCTACCAGTACTTAAGGTGTGACCTTGAACATGTCACTTAAGCTCCTTGGGTTAAAGCATCCACACCTATAAACTGAGGGTTTGAGACTAGATCATTTCAGGGGTCCCATCTGGCTCTCATAGCAGTTAAGAGCGAGGGCCATGTAGTGAGACAGACCTAAAATCCTATCCAGACCTAAACCAAAAATCCTATTTTTGTCATTTGCCGGCAGTGTAACTTGAGATACTTGTCTGCTTTTCCTTATCTGTAAAATGGGAACGATATAATACTACTTACTTTATAGGACAATGTAAAGGAGTAAATGATGTAATGCAATCAGTGTGCATAGCACAGAGATTGACATACAGTACATGCTAAATAAACAGGTTGTTATTATTTCATGGGTCTTTTAGAGGGAGAAGTTGGGGTTACCTGGCAGAGAAGGGAATAGCATTGGTTACTGTGAACAAAAGAAATACCGTTTTAAATATGTCTGTTTCGTGGGACTGCTAATGAGTTTTGAAATCAGTTTGCACAGTGGTCCTGGATATAGAGCAGAAACACGTTCCACACATTTTTGCCTTCAGGGAACTTGGACATCTTTAAAAGTCACTATACGGTTTGTTTATGTTATGGTTTAGCACACAGTGCTGTGAAGGCTGGAAGCTCTCATAGTGAAAGCATACATTATGTAATTGTCATTTGTAGGAAAGATTTTCCAATGTGTGTCAAATTTTTGCATATCCTGTTGAGACTCCTGTGAATGATTTAAAAATCGGTGCGTATTACTTGGTAATTTTCTTGATACAATTTAGAGCTCATGAGTTTCCAAAGGACTGGACCCAGCAGGGCGGCGATGGGGAACTCTGGAGTTCTGAAGGAACACTGAGAAAAGTTAAGCATAGAAAGTGTTCTTGTGTCTGGTTCTGCTCTTTTGGTAATGAAAGTTGGGGTCTGATGAACATTTCTTTTGTTCTTTTAGTAACTAAGAATCACTTCTTGGCTTCTTTCTATGTTGTGCACAGTGTATATTTTGATTCCTTTGGACATAGGATAGCTTAAGAGTCAAGACCATGAGCTTTAGTTTGGAAGAGATCTGATTTGAATTTCAGCTCTACCTCTTACAGATGATACGATCTGGAGGACACGTTTTTGTCAGGATTAAGTGAGAAGAAAATGAAAAGAGAATGCTAAAAGCATTCTATAAATAGTGGGTATTATTTTCATTTTCTTCAATGCTCTATTGCTTAAGCTTAAAGAGGGAATATTTGCCTTAAAATACGTTGTCATAATGAGCAAGACTATATTTTACAGTCAATAGTACAACCCATTTATCCTAAGTTCGTATTCAAGTACCAAAAATTAAGCCCTTTGAGGACACATTTCTTGCTCTTGTTAGTTATGGATAAGATACAGCATAGCCTCCTTATATAGTTTCAGTGAGCAATCTATTTCTATTTGTCCCAAAGATTTATGTTGATTTATAAAATTTAAATATATTTTTATTGCAAGATCTGGCAGTCAAGAAGCTGCAAAGTTCAGCTTTATTATATCATTTTTCATTTACATTTATCTTTTTACTGAGTTTAATAATCTTTCAGTGGTTGTAAAGCCTTGAGTTTCTCTGCCCCATGGCATCCCCATCAATCATTACAGTGTCAGATTATAATAAACATTATACTTTTAAGGGCGGCCAATGGTGTGGATGCTATTTGTCTTATTCTTTAATAGCTTCTTAGTCTGCAGTGTTGGTCCCATGTACCCAGATTTTTAAAAATTCTGCCCTGAGCATCTGAAGGGAGAAAACTGGACAAAACAGTAGTTGGCTCCCTTGTGTTCCCTGATTATCGTGGTGGCAGTAAAACCCCAGGCAAGCCACGAAAATGTGGCAAGATGTACAATCCATTGAATCTGCATTCAGGACTGCTCTGGCCTTCCTGATGCCTATTTTTGGAAAACAGCTGCCATAGATTACTGACTTGTGAAGGGACGCAGATGTGTACAATCAACTATGAGGGCTAGTTGTTGAAAGCATGCAACAGTGGCCCACTGGACAGGGCTGCTGTATATGAGTAACACAACACCCAAGGGACCATTCCTTCTATGCAGGGAGAATTGAAATGAGGCATTCTTAAAGCAAGGAGAATAGGATGTTTTTGGTGTTTGTTTTTCCCTCACATTTTTCATTTCTTTGTGCCTTTGCAAAGAATAAATACAAATTAATGTTGTACTCCTGTATGCCACATGTATGAGTACATAAAATTGCTTTGGTCTTCTAGATATGATGTCTGTTTTAAATAAGCTAACTCTCTAGGCTTCCTGTTTGTACAACTAAGGGAGTTTATGTTCATGATTCAGTGTTGTGTTTTAGTTGCATCAATTGTAGTCTAAATATTAAACCCATAGATAGAAATATTAAAGATTACAGTATAGATGAAGATATAAACATACAGATATACATATGGCTTTGTCACATTGGTGTCTTGTTCATTGGTCCCAAGGCTCAGGAAACTGCAAACCATTGGTAAGGAAGAAGGACAGGTGTGAAATATGTGTGTGATAGTATGATGCTTTTCCAATTATTTAGTAATGCTCTTGCCATATCAGTGTAATGTAGTGGTAAGTGTACAGAACTTTGGAATTAGAAAGACCTGCGTTTAAACACTGGTTCTATCACTTCTTGGTGATGTGGCAAATCATTTCATGTTAGTATACTCATTTGTAAAATGATAATATTTAGTATACTAATTCTTGGGATTAAATTAGTTCATTGCTTCAACAGATATTTATTAGGCGTGTATTAAGGGTCATGCTCTGTTCTAGCCTTTTGAAGATACAGCGGTTTACAGAACAGATGAAGTTCTCCACATTATGGAGCTGGTGTTCTAGCAGGGGTCAGCAAATATGGCCCATGTGCCGAATCTGGCCCACTGCCTGTTTTTGTAAATAAAGTTTTATTGGAACACAGCCGCATTCATTCATTTATGTATACCTGTAGCTGCTTTTGTGCTGCAACAGTGGTCACATATTTGCAACAGAAACTCCATGGCCTGTAAAGCCTAAAATATTCACCATCTAGCCCTTTATAGAAAAGTTGACCAACTCCTGCAAACTGTGAAACTTGTTCATCTTTAATTTGAAAACTTTCCTCCTTATAAGCATGTAATGCTCTAAATTTCTCTCTAAGCATGATTTCCAAATATTCGGTGATTTTCCACAAAACTTTGTGTTAATTTCTAGTTTCATTCTCTTGAGGTCAGAGAATATACTTAATATGATTTCTATCCTTTTAAATTTGAGGTTTATTTATGGTCTAGAATATAGTCTTTCTTAATGACTGCACTAAGTTCACTCTGGATGTGAAAAAAATGTGTATTCTGCACTTGTTGGGTCATGTTCTATAACTGGCAATTAGGTCAAGTCAGTAGATAGCATTGTTCATTTCCTTTGTCCTTTTATCCATTACTTAGAGAGGAGTGTTGAAATCTTCAGCTGTAATTGTGCGTTTGGCTATTTCTCCTTTCAGTTGTATCACTTTTGCTTCATATGTTTTAGAACTCCATTACTAGTTACATTAGTACATATTTAAGATTACTTTCTCAATAAATTGACCTCTTTATTATTATATCCCTCTTCATCTCTGGCAATATTTCTTATTCTGAAGCCTACTCTCTGATATTAATATAGTCACTCTCCATGGTATGTCCCTTTCCATTCTTCTACCTGCAGCCTATCAGCATCTTTATATTTAAGCGGGTTTTGTATATAGTTAAATCTTGCTCTTTTATTCAGTCTTATAATCTCTGAATTTTAATTGGATGTTCAGGCCATTTACGTTTAATGTAATAATCAACATGGTTCGGTTTAAATCTATCAGCATATGATTTCCCCCCCCATTTACCCCATTTGTTCTTTTTTTTCTTTCTCTGTTCTCTTTTGAATCAGTTAAGTATTTTTTATGATTCCGTTATATTTTCACTGTTGACTTATTTTCTTATGTTTTTTTAGTGGTTACTCTAGGGTTTATAATACACATCTTTTATTTATCAGAGTCTACTTCAAATTATATATCACTTTACATATAATGTAAGAACCTCACAACAGTAAACTTCCATTCCCTGCCCTCATCCTGTTTGCTCTTCTTGGTCATACATTTTATTCTGCATATGTTATAAATCCAATACTTTGTTATTATTTTTGCTCTAAACAGCAAACTACTTTTAAAGAGATTAAAAAGTGAGAAAAAATTAGGTATTTTATGTACTTTCATTATATAATATGTATTAATGTAATATAGATAAATTTTATATTTTCCCAACATATCTGCTCTTTGCGTCAATCCAGATTACCTTCTGATGTTGTTTTCCTTGTGCTTGAAGGGCATCGTTTGATGTTTCTTGTAGTGCAAGTCTTATAGATGTCACTTAGGTTGATTCTTTCAATATTTGCTTTTATGCTCCGTTAAGGTTACTTGAAGAGCAGTCTTTAGTTTCAGTCTCATTATTCTGACTACTAAGCCGATTTCTTTCTAAAGGCTCTATAGGACGCCCCATGTATTATGAGGCCTTTTCTCTCTGGCTAGTAGCAATGTGAATTATTCCCAGACCTGTGAGAATTCTGGACGTCTTTTGCCTGATACTTCCTAGTGGTTCTTTCCTAGGCCTTGGATAATTTCCTCTCATATTTGCATGCATCAGTACTCTGCCAAACACTTGAGGTGAACCCTCTGCAAATCTTCAGAGATCTTTCTCTCTGTGTAGTGACCTTCTGTCTAGTATTTTGAGATCCCAAGACAAATTCTAGTTGCCTTGGTCTCTCTCAACCCAACAAGACTGCTAGGTTCCACCTGGGTTCCCCTCCCTGCACTGCAGCCTGCAAACTCTCTCTAGGCAGTAGACTGGGTGCAATCACAGGCCCACCCATTGGCTTCCCTCAGAGATCAGAGACCCACCCATAGGCTTCCCTCAGAGATCATAGTCCTGTACTGCCTGTTGTCTAATGTCTGAAAGGTATTTTTTCTTATGTTCTGTCTGATTTTCTAATTGTTTCATACCATTAATAATATTTTTGAATTTATGTCTTTATATATTTTTGAATGGTTTTCTTAGTATAAATCCCTAGAAGTAGAATATCTTGGTCGATTTTTTAAGGTTTTTGATACTTATTGAGTTACTGTCTAAAAAAGTTATCCCAATTCACACTCACACTGTTCCCACTCTATTACCAACACTGGTATCAGCTTTTTTGTATTCTATAATTCTATTTTATTATTTTGTGTTTCTTTAAAAGCTGTCATCTGGGACTGCGTAAAGAGCAGGCAGTGCCTTCCTTTTCTGGATGGGCACTTAATCTGCTTCTCTTTTGTTCTGGAGGCCTTCTGTTTGGCTTTTAGCAGTTATTAGCTCTTATCAAATATTGTCCCAGTGCTGCTGTCTTTGGTCATTTTAAAAGCCAGCATTGATGATGACTATTCTGTGTTAGTAAATGTGTCTTAAGAGACCAACTGTAAATGTATGTGTGTGAGAGCATGTGAATGTGTGTGTCTGTGTGTTGTCTGTATCCAAGATATTGAACCAGCTTTACATATGGGATGAAATCAAAGCATAACTATTTTTATCTAGTGTAGTGCCTTTAACTTTAGTCACTTACGAAAGCTTTCCCTCTGACATTTCAGCTCATTCTCAGATAATAAACTGTCATTGGGTCACTTTAGTTCACAGATTCTGTCTTGATTCAGGAATTAAAGGGTCCAGTCCAAAATAGTGAACAATGTTTCAATATCCATTTAAAAGCAATGCATCTCCTTTCATTGTTGCTCCCTGTCTATAGGCAGGGCAGGTCGCCTGCATTTGGGACAGGTTACATGGCGTTCCTTTGCTTTTTCTCTCCACTAGCTTCCTCCCCCAAACTCACTGTTTGCCACACCAGGGTCAAATTTCAGGAGAAAGGGAAGGCGAGATAATAGGGCCGGAAAGTTCTTACATAGCTGGTGACTGGTAATACTATGAGCTGTCTCCATGCTCTCCCGTCCTTTTAGATGTTTAAAGCTGATCCCTTTCTCTGTGTGTGTGGGGTCTTTAGAGACCCCCCTTCTGGGCCCCTTCTGCAGCATCTGCCTGATAGATGACGACTGGATGTTTCCCCAGCAGCTCCTGATTTCCCTCTGGTCTACTTCACACATAGACTCTCTCTGATAGAGCCCTCTCTTCCTTCCAGGGCACCTGTTGAAAAAAGATTAGAGTATCTTGAGACTGGCCCTCTCCTACATGGCCCACGTTTGGGAAGCACTCATGTGTTTCTTGTCCCACTGGCAGTGAAAGTATAGTTACTTCCCCCAATCCACCACTTCACCTTTCTCAGGTAGAAGGCATTCCCTAGCTGCAAGGACTGTCACTCAGGCTCTGTTGAATCAGGGGTTGGCATATACTTTCCCTCTCTTTAGTTGCTGAGGCAGATGGGGTAGGATCACAGCACACTTTTCTTCAAAGTCCTCCTTGTAAAATCCTCTTCTGTCTCCATACTCTACTCCTTGATCTTGCCAAGGGTCTCAAGAGTCTAGGAACTTGTTTTTGACCATCTTCTCTGTAAATTCTGCTTCTGAGCATCTATCCCACATGCTGGCATCTCATAGCTGTCATATTTGAACATCAGTCATAAGCAAGGCAAAAAAATTCCCAATCTAACCTTCAGTTGCTGCCACTTGGGCTTGTGGGCCTGCTGTTTCCTTGCTGCCATTATTTCTCCCTTGTAAGCTCATATTCAGCTAAGCCTCCATACATGTAGGGATGTCTTCTGTCTGTGATTCCTGTACATCATGGTGATCCCCCAGCCTTTTCTGTTTCCCAACTGCCCCATGGAAGAACCTAGCCAAGCCTTGGTAGAGGGAATCAACTGTACTGACTTAATGGATGGACTTTTATTTCCCATGCCAATCAGAGACATATTTAACACTTGCACAGTTTCCAAGAGCAAAGAATGATTCCTTCTTATACAGCAGTTTAACAAATGAGCATACGTTGTAAAAAAAGACAACTTAGTATTAGTGGTTTATGGATTTAGGGTGTTATTACAAACATAAGCTGTTTTTATAGTTCTTTGCTTGGATACTGTATTTGGTTACCCAAAAATACTTTTATCTATGGCTATGTGGAAAACATTATGTTGAAACATAATCCTTAGTTTTATTATTTTCATCCAATATTTTTCAGACTAAAAGTATGCTTATAGATCAACATATTTGACATATTAATTTTATAAGGAAAATTTCTCTTAGTTGGAAGCTCCTGTTGAGTAAAAGCTATGATTAAGGTCTCCTCTGGTGTTAGAAGGCAGACTCCTATGTATAAAATGGGAGTTTGGTCATCTTTATTTTTTAAATTATAAGTTAAATTATAAGTCCAATATTTTTACATGGAGGGAACTGACACTTATTAAGCACATACCATTGGCTGGATACTATGCTATTTATTTGTATAGTTATTGTCATTTAATCCTTATAGAACACTGTGAGTTAAATATAACCATCTTGTAATAGATGAAGAGACGTAGGCTAAGAGAGGTAACTATTCAAGTTTACCTGTGTAGCACGTTATGAAATGGAGATTTGATCACAGTCTCCTTTATTCTTATGTGCTTTATATTCTGCTGCATGGTTCTTTTGGGGGCTCTTTAACTAATGCCTTTCATTGTCGAAGCAAAACCACTTGCAAAATGAATAAATTTCCTTACAGCATTTCTGTAAACTTGATAAAGAAATTATTGTTTCATCGTGTGGGATAAAGTCTATTGCAATTGGAAGGATACATGTTTGTATATATGATGCTAGTTCAAGGCAGGGGTTTTGAAAGGTGCTGGATTGACCAGTTACATCTTCTTTCTTCTGCATTTTATCATTTTTTAAGTACTCAAATTCCAAAGTCTCCACTGCCTAATCATGTATAATTAACATAAATCTCATGTATGAAATATTTTATCCATTTTATGTACTGATTTTGTTTTTTGTAATCTACCAATTGAAGAGTTCTTTGGAAGAGTTAGGTCCTCTACTAGAATTTTTATGAAATTAGCTTTCAGTATTTGTGTGTGTGTGTGTGTGTCTGTGTGTATGAGGAAGATTGGCCCTGAACCACATCCATTGCCAATATTCCTCTTTGCTGAAGAAGATTAGCCCTGGGCTAACATCTGTGCCTATATTCCTCTATTTTGTATGTGGAATGTCACCACAGCATAGCTTGATGAGCAGTGCATAGGTCTGCACCAGCCCAAAGCAGAGCATGCAAACTTAACCGCTATGCCACCGGCTGGCCCCAGCTTTCAATACTTTTTAAATGGGAAACATTGAAACATAACTGTAGAAATATGGGAATCATTGCAAAGGGGAGTGCTAAATAAAAGTTTAAAAAAAGATTAAAATTAAGATCAGAAAGGAACGATAGCAAATTCATTAACAAGTCAGCTCCCTCAGCCCTGGTTCCCACAAATGTTAATCTTTTAGGTAGGCAAAGGAGGATGAGAATGTGAAATAGGCTCTTTGGGATATCTGAGTTGTCGGCGATCTTAAAGAGATTTTGTCTTTGGATTGCTATCTGAGTCTATTTTTGCTCTGGAGGAAAGGAAATATTTCTCTCCTTGCTATGTTTCATATGATGTCTTTGTGAACGACTGTTTAGCTCTAAACTTTGACTTTTAACTGGAGCTCAGGTATATTCAAACCAGAGACTGAAAGAAAGGTGAGCTAGACATCTGATTGATTCGAAGTCATGGTGCTACATGGCCTCAGCAACTCTTGTAAGAATCTGATCACATACTCTCCATCTCTTCTGGTGTTAGAAGGCAGACTCCTATGTATAAAATGGAAGTTTGGTCATCTTTATTTTTTAATCAATCTGTCTCTTCTCGTCTCTTCTCTTCCCCCTCCCCTCCACTCTCCTCTTCTCTTTCCCTTTATAGAGAGAACAAGCACCGAGTGTGATATTTTCAATAAATATCCCTTTGGCGAATGATATATTTGTATAACTGAAGCAGCCCCTTATCATTAAATGGCCCACTTAAAAGGAGGGGAGGAAACATAAAAGTGATAGATGAGGTCTCCTAATAACCAATTATTAGTAAATTTATCAATAATGGTGCTGCTGACATGAATTAGCAGGGAATGAAGCCAAAGGGCTGAAGACAGTGTGACCCTTCAGCTAAAGGCTAATGAATCTTAAAGACTAAATTTTATTAATTGACTGGATTTGGCATTTCCAGTTCATGAAATCTTTGCTTCTTACTTTACTCCTTTGGTTTAGAGATAATTTTTGATCAGCACTTTTATTAACAAGAAAAGTGTTGTTAGGGAAAATTTCAAATATATCCAGAAGTAGAATAGTAAAATGCATATATCCAGGTTAGACAGTTATCCATTCATGGCCAATCTTGTGTCATCTATACTTCTATTCACTTTTCCCTCATCCCAGATTACTTTGAAGCAAATCACCCACATCGTGTCATTCTATGTATAAGTATTTTAGCATTATCTCTGAAAGATAAGGATTCCTTTTATAAACCACAATTCTGTTATCCCATTAACGGTAAGGAATTAAGGATATAATTTCTTAATGTCATCCAGCCATACGGCGCCCTAATTTTACTGATGGAGCACCTGAATCTGGAGAAATGAAGTGACTAGGCCCCAGTCACAGAACTCGTTAGTAGCCAAGCCAGTACTGGAGCTCATCTCTCATGTCTCGTAGTCTTATAGGGATGCTGTGTCCACTATATGAGGAAAAGTTTCCTTTTGAAATACAACGTCCCAATACAAAGAACCTTTCATTCTTCTTTCAAGAACACTTAGAAACAGCTCTGTGTCTCGGTGAGGTCACTGAACCTTTCTAGACCTCAGCTCTTTATTTTTAAAATGTGATAAGTGGGATAGGTTTTGTTTAACAACATTTACTAGGAGCTTTTTTTTTTTTATATTAGGTGTTGTATTAAGTGCTGTGGGTAGAGTGGCGAGCAAACCTATAATAGTCCTCCTTATGAAGAATCTTCTTTCTGTGGTGAATATGGTAAAAATCGAGATGAGAGATTTTACTGTGCAAAACCTGTTGTACGCTAAACATTAAGTAGGTTGATTTAGGAAGAACTGACGTGTTTACAATAGTGAAGTCTTCTTGTCCACTTATATGGTCTATTTTACCAATTGTTGAGATCTCATTTTATCTCCTTCATTATGCTTATTCCTAATTATTGTATAGTTTTTGTCAATATTTTGAGCTGGGTATTCCATTTCAATTTCCAAGTAGTCATTGCTAAAATAAAGGAAAACTATTGATGTCTATATGTTTATCTTATATCTATTCACTGTATTAAATTCTCTAATTAGCTATTATAATGTTTTTTAGAATTAAGGTCTTTTAAATTCTACTCTTATTTGCTTTCTACTAAACCACACTGTCCCTAAAAACTAATAAATAAAGTAAAGCATTTGAATACAACAAGCAACAAGCTGAATCTAACACAAAATTATCTTATTTCCATGTAAAGTTTAGAAAAATGAATCATGCACTTGGCCACCAAGAAAACCTAATAAATTCTAAAAAGTACTGTAAGTATATTATATTCTCTAAGTCCTTGAAATTTGAAGGAAAAAAAAACCCATTCTTCTGAAAAAAGTATCAAATCTTTTTGCTAGTTGTGATCTTATACAAATTACTTTCTCTCCTTTGGTCTAATCCAGAGCTGTTCAAAAAAACTTGCTGTGATGATAGAAATGTTCTATACATGCTTTGTACAATATGGTAGCACAAGCCACATGTGGCTTTGAGCCCTTGAAATGTGGCTAGTGTGACTGAAGAACTGAATTTTTAAATTTTACTTAATTCAAATTTATATAGCCACATGTGGCTAGTCTACCTTATTGGACAGTGCAGGTCTAATCTATTAAATTAAGGTCTTGATCTCAATAAATCCCAAGTGAACCCAGCTCTAAAATTTTGTTTTAATTTTCCAGCTGTGGATTTACACATTTCTGAAGATGTTATGATATAATGGGAAATTTGAATACTTAGAAAAATAAATAGTTGAGAGGTGGTGGTAAAATTTCAAAATTTTCATACCCAGTTCAATCTTTCTAAAAGTTATGAGACCTACAAATCTTATACATTAAATAATTGAGCCTTTGGTAATCTAAAGATTTTTAAATGCAGAGATTTATTTTACCAAGGGTTGGTTTCTAAAAGTCAGCCCTACGGTGAAAATCACATTATTCAAATTACACTTAAAAGTCTCTTTTACTTCTTTATTAAAGGTTGGAAAACCCATCAAATCTGTCTCACATTCTTTCCCTGTAGGGCATTGAATCAAAAGAGAAATAAAAACTGAAATTATAAATTCCCCAGAAATTAATGAAAATAAGAACTTTTTATCTCAAAACTTGTAGAATACAATTAAAATTATACTCAGAAAAAAAATGGAAACCCTTAAATGCCTTTATTATTTGCAGAAACTGCGTTGACGCTACTAGCTTACTTGCATTCCTTAGCAGTGTGATGCATGTGGTGTGGCAATGGTGAAGGACGTGCAGCATTTTGATCATATTAACACTGGGATGTGTATTGTTAAGACCTTCAGAACAGTGCTAGATCAGGTCGTGGTTGTTGATGTTAAGAACTAGGTAGGGCAGTTGGCTTCCATTTGGGGGTCATGTGACATGTGTCTTTAAACTCTAGAGTTATCTTGATAAGTTCACGTTATGGGAGGCATGTGGGATTGAGCTGAGTGAACATCAGTTTCCCATCTCCCATCTTACCCTCTTTCCAGAACTTCACTGTCTAAATAGAATGCCAGGAAAAATCATCAGCATTTTTTTTTTTTTTTGAGGAAGATTAGCCCTGAGCTAACATCTGCTGCTAATCTTCCTCTTTTTGCTGAGGAAGACTGGCCCTGAGCTAACATCCGTGCCCATCTTCCTCCACTTTATATGTGGGACTCCTACCACAGCATGGCTTGCCAAGTGGTGCCATGTCTGCACCCGGGATCTGAACCGCAAACCCTGGGCCGCCAAATCAGAATGTGTGCACTTAACCATTGTTCCACCGGGCCGGCCCCTCATCAGCATTTTATAGTTAGCTTTCTCTCCCCTTTCTTTTCCTTCCTCAGTTAGTATAATGGAATTTTCCTAAGCAAAAGGGAGATGGAGTTTTTGAACTTTATTGTACCCAATAAATTCAACATTGCCCATCTTATCACTTCGTAACTCAAGTAGATCATTGGAATATTTGTAATAATACTTCATTTATAGAGAATTATTACAGACTAAGATACCCCATATATATGATATTTTTAGAATATCCAAGTTTAGCTGTATAAATACCAATTTTAAATAAAATTTTGGGTGGAAAATCAGATTACCAATCTTGTTGTGCATAAAAACAGTAAATATATTTTGCACAGAGGCCTGACACAGACTCCTTTGGGGGAGGCTCATAAGCTTTAACTGAAATACATGAGATTTGACATGTTTTAGCCACTCATGATCTGTTCTGCATGTTTCTGGATTGTAGTCATAGGCTAGAACGTTCACAGTACTGGATAAGGGAATTTTTGATTGGTGAGTTGTTAACTATGATTTGGGCCCTATCTTCTGTTTTTGGAACCACTACCTTCTGGTAAAGATCATGTACTTATTGTCAAATAATAAAGGGCCAAAAAATTGCACATTAGAATGAAGACAAATAAGCATATCATCTAAATAATCAGACCCTGAAAACCTAATTCACAAACAATATAGAAATAACTCTCTTAAAAAACACAACATTTTTCTTACTGCCAGAACTTTATGAAAAATAAACTTATTACGCTGGCACTTAGAAGCTTTATCAGCTAACATATTTCCATACTGAATGTAACTTCTGCTCATAATCATGTAGTTTTTAGGAAATTTAATTTTCTTAAATCGTGGCTTTCAGATTGGTGAAAGAGGCATGGTTTGTTTATAAGCACATTTGGAAAGTTTTGTAATTTTAGTTGTAAAGGATCTAACTGCATTTTTAGAAGTTGTCTAAACCAAAGCTACATAGGGCATCTCTAGGCTTGCTGCCTGCCTCTTAACTAAATTAATTAACACCCTCCAACAGACTAGGAGCACTAAGAAAGAAAAATGGTGCAATAAGTTCAACATAATGGACATTTTAAAATAGGAAGCATCTTCTATGGGGATTCAATTACCTCTTTCCGGAAGCTAGGGAGAGACTTCATCCAATTCTTTTTCTGACTTGTTCTATAACTTCAGGTAATTTACTTAATTTTTTCTTGTTGTATTTTCTCTTATTGTAGAGGAAAGCTTATTATATCTACTTAGTTTCTACAAGTACTGTTTAGGTAATGAGGAATTGTCTTCATAAAATTGAGTTTATTGAAAGATGCTCAGCATGGAAAAGGTGAAGCATAACAAGAAAAATGAAATAACAATAATAAAAAATAGAAATGATACATTATGTCATAGAACAAAGGTCCAGTTCGTATACCTAATTTTTTTCAAACTTGTAATGTGGTTGCAGAATTAAAAGGTCCTCATTACCACGTTTGATTTTTTTTTTTTAAGCACTCTATCAGAAATCTAAGCTGTCTAGCATTGGGCAATGCGTATCAAAATAATAGTGACTTGGATGGTAAAGTTTATTTATTGGGAACAAGAAAACAAAACACAAAAAACACAAAACACACATATGGTTTTCAGAATCACCTTTCTTATTCTTTATTCAGGTACTAACTTGGGACTTTTTGTTCTGTTCGTGTACTCAGTATTGGTAAATGGTGGGTTCTGCAAAGGAGTAAAGTTCAGTTACTATAAGAAAACAATCTTAGCTGAAAGAAAATTCATTTTATTTTGTATATGTGAATTCATAGATTCATTTAACTGTCATGAATTTACTTATTTTTGGAGAGTCAGATGTTGCAAAGCCTTTTAGCAGCAGGCTTAAAGAGTTATTAAGAGAGGCCCTCACAGGGGGAAATCTGAGAACCAATCTCTGTTTTGTTTTCGTTTTGGTGAAAAAACAAAAGCCACAGGAACAAGCCACATGCTGAGTTTTTTTAAAAAAATAAACTTTGTATTTTGGAATAATTCTAAATTTACAGAAAAGTTACAAAGATGGTATAAAGAGTTTCATATGCCCCTCATTGCCCCAATTTCTCTCATACTTATAATCATTTTACCGTGAAACATTTGTCAAAACTAAGAAACACAAATTGGCACATTACTATTTTTGGGGTGGGGCAGTGTTAATTGTCTTTTTCTTTTAATTGTAGTACGAAACACTTAACATGACATCTACCCTCATAACAAATTTTTAAGTGTACAATACAGTGTTGTTAACTATAGGAACTATGTTGTACGCAGATCTCTAGAACTTACTGATCTTGTATAACTGAAACTTTATACCCAGTGAACAACCCCCCATTTCCCACTCCCCTCAGCCCCTGGCAACCACGATGCTACTTTGCTTGTATGAGTTTGACTGTTTAGATACTTTAAATAAGTGGAATCATGCAGTGTTTGTCCTTGTGTGATGCCTTTTTTCACTTAGTGTAATATCCTCTAGATTCATCCATGTTGTCGCATATGGCAGGATTTCCTTATTTTTGGAGGCTGAATAGTATTCCATTGTATGTATATACCACATTTTCTTTATCCATTCGTATGTCAATGGGCATTTAGTTTGTTTCTGTATCTTTGTTATTGTGAATAATGCTACTGTGAACATGGGAGTGCTACTATCTCTTTGAGATCCTGATTTCAAGTCTTGGATATATACCCAAGAGTGGGATTGCTGGATCAAATGGTCATTTTATTTTTGTTTTTTTGAGGAATTTTCATAGTGTTTTCGATAACAGCTGCACCATTTTACATTTCTGCCAACAGTGTACAAGGGTTCCAGTTTCTTCACACCCTTGTCAACAGTTACCCTTTGTTTTTTGATAGTAGCTACCTGCGTGATACTTCACTCTATCTTTGATTTGCATTTCCTTGATGATTAGTGATGATGAGCATCTTTTCATATACCTGATGGCTGTTTTTATGTTTTCTTTGTAGAAACGTCTATTCAAGGCTTTTGCTCATTTTTTAGTTGGGTTATTTGATTTTTTGCTATTGAATTGAAAGAGTTCATTATATATTTTGTTATTAACCCCCTAGCAGATGCTTAGTTCACAAATATTTTCTCCCATTCCTTAGGTTTTTTTTATTTTTTTATTTTGTTGGTTGTTCCCTTTGCTGTGTAGAAGCTTTTAGTTTGATGTAGTTCCACATGTCTATTTTTCACTTTTGTGCCTATACTTTTGTTGTCATTTCCAAGAAATCATTATCATGGCCAATGTGCAGAAGCTTTTTGCCTATATTTTCTTCTAGGGGAAGAAATGTTTTCTTCCTAACGTTTTACAGTTTCAGGTCTTATGTTTAAATGTTTAGTCCATTTTGAATTGATTTTTGTGTATGATGTAAGATAATGGTCCAATTTATTCTTTTGTATGTGGATACCTGGGTTTCCCAGCACCATTTGTTGAAGAGACTGAATTTTCTCCATTGTGTGTTCTTGGCACCCATGTTGAAGATCAGTGGACTGCATTTGCTTGGATTTATTTCTGGTCTGTCTGCTCTGCTGGTCTATATGTCTGTTTTTATAGCAGTTTCATACTGTTTTAATTACTGTAGCTTTGTAACACATGTATATATATATTTTTTTTGTTGAGGTCATAATAGTTTATAACATTGTGAAATTTCAGTAATACTTTATGTGTCAGTCACCGTCTAAATGTGCCCCCTCGCTTCTTATGCCCACCCCACAACCCTCCTCCCTTCTGGAAACCACTAAATTATTCTGTTTGTCTGTGTATTTGCTTGTATTCTACATATGAGTGAAATCACATGGTGTTTATCTTTCTCTGTCTGGCTCATTTCGCTTAACATAATACCCTCAATGTCCATCCATATTGATGTGAATGGGACGATTTTGTCTTTTTTTCATAGCAGAGCAGTATTTCATGGTGTGTGTGTATGTGAGTGTGTGTGTATATATATATATATACACTTCCTTATCCATTCATCAGTCATTGGGTGCTTGGGTTGCTTCCACTTCTTGGCTATAGGGAATAATACTGCAGTGAACATAGGGGTGCATAAGTCTCTTTGAATTGTTGATTCCAAGTTCTTTGGTATAAATCCCCAGCAGTAGGATACCTGGGTCATATGGTATTTCTATTTTTAATTTTTTGAGAAATCTACATGCTGTTTTCCATAGTGGCTGCACCAGTTTGCACTCTCACCAGCATTATATGAGGGTTCCCTTTTCTCCACACCCTCTGCAACATTTGTTATTTTTTGTCTTGGTGATTATAACCATTCTAACAGGTGTAAGGTGATATCTTAGTGTAGTTTTGGTTTGCATTTCCCCGATGATTAGTGTTGTTGAAAATCTTTTCTTGTGCCTAATGGCCATCTGTATATCTTCTTTGGAAAAATGTCTGTTCTATCCTCTGCCCATTTTTTGATCAAGTCATTTGTTTTGTTGTTGTTGAGTTGTGTAAGTTCTTTATATATTTTGGATCAACCCCTTGTTGGTTAAATGACTTGCAAATATTTTCTTCCATTTGGTGGTTGTCTTTTCATTTTGCTCCTGGTCTCCTTTGCTTTGCAGAAGCTCTTTAGTCTGATGAAGTCCCACTTGTTTATTTTTGCTTTTGTTTCCCTTGTCCAAGTAGACGTGGTATTTGAAAAGATCCTTCTCAGACCAGTGTCAAAGAGTATACTCTCTATATTTTCTTCTAGGAGTTTTATGGTTTCAGATCTTACCTTCAAGTCTTTGATCCATTTTTGAGTTAATTTTTTTGTATGGTGAAAGATAATGGTCTATTTTCATTCTTTTGCATGTGGCTGTCCAGTTTCCCCAATACCATTTATTGAAGAGACTTTCCATTCTCCATTGTATGTTCTTGGCTTCTTTGTCAAAGGTTAGCTGTCTGTGGATGTGTGGTTTTATTTCTGGGCTCTCAACTCTGTTCCATTGATCTGTGTGTCTGTTTTTGTACTAGTATTGTGCTTTTTTGATTACTGTAGCTTTGTAGTATATTTTGAAATCAGGAAGTGTGATGCCTCCAGCTTTGTTCTTTCTCAAGATTGTTTTGACTATTCAGTGTCTTTTTTGATTCTATATAAATTTTAGGATTGTTTTAGCTACCTCTGTAAAAAAACTGCCACTGGGATTTTGATAAACATTGCTTTCACTCTGTAGATCACTTTGGGTATTCTAGACATCTTAACAATATTAAATCTTCAAATCCATGAACACAGGATGTCTTTCCATTTATTTGTGTCTTTAAAATTTTTTTGTCAATTTTTTGTTGTTTTCAGTGTACAAGTCTACACTGAATCCGATTCACAGTACCACATTGCATTTAGTCATCACATCTCCCTAGTCTTCTCTAACCTATGACAGTTTCTCAGTCTTTCCTTGTTTTTCATGACTTTGATAGTCTTGAAAAGTACTGGCCAGATGTCCTGTAGAATGTCCCCTAGTCTGTGTTTGTCTGATTTTTTTTTTTAATGATTACACTAGGGTTATGAGTTTTGAGAAAGAATACTCTAGAGGGTAAAGTATCTTTCTTTTCACATCATATTAGGAAGTATAGCATATCTGCATGACATCACTGTTGAAATTAACCTTTATCGTGTTATTAAGGTGATGTTTACGAGATTTGTTCACTATCAAGTTACTATGTTTCCCTTCCCCTACTTTATTCTTCAGAAGCACACCAATGGACTCAGCCCACTCTCAAAGGTCTCTTGGAGTGGGAGTATTATATATTATCTTCAGTTCTTCCAGGGAAAAGATTTGTCTCTTCTCTCTTATTCATTTATTTATTCAGTCATTTGTTTATAGCAGTATGGACTTATGTATATTTTGTACTATGAGTTATAGTCCAACACCATGATATTTATTTTCATGCTCAAATTGTCCCAGCCATGGCCGTAGGGAGCTCTTTCAGGTTGGCTCCTGTACACTTCCATTCTTTTCATTTTTTGTCAAGTACTTCCTTCCCTTCTGTTACTACAAGATGTTCATCTTATATTTTTCTTGCCCCTAGAGTCAGCTCTTTCTCCAAGGAGTCCTGGTTTCTTTTATTTGAGAATGGTTTTGAAAGTAAGATGTGGTTGTTAGTGGTGCTTGTTGCTACTTGGATGTCATTGCTTCTAGGCCTCTCAGTGAGCAGAACTAAGTAATACATGCGTGCACACTAACCCACACTCATTCAGTTTTGAATAATAAAAATAAACAACTTTCCATTTTAGATCTTCTCACTGAGGTTAGAGGAAAAAAGTAATTCCTTCCTGGTTCACTATGTCTCAAGGTGATTATCAGGAGAACGTGTTTCCTTCTAAATAGTGGGGTTAAAAAATGTCATTCTTGGGAATAAAAGACATACCTCAACTTAGGCTCCATATAAAATGGACTTGAAATAATCATTTTTTTTAACTCAAACGTTGATATTTAATACTGTTTTGCATGTATGTAACATCCATCTTTGGTGTTATGGACAAAGTTATTGAAACTGTCAAGATCAGAAACTTATATCACTTTATGAAGTTTAGGAAGTTAAAACACCAGCATATCAAGAAGTGAGTTAAAGTTTATTTGTTTATATATGTTTCTAACTCTTCTGATCTTTCTTTGTATTTTACTTCAAAAGAGTGTCTTTTGTTTTTTTCATTCTATTCTCAGTATTTTGATTTCTACATTACCAAAATCTTCACCCCCAATTTTTTTCACTTGTTTCTTTTCTCTAAAGACACTTAACTTTTCATTATTATTCCCAGCATCATCTCTCTCTCTTTTTTTTTTTTTTTACCATCCAAGAGCTTGCGCAGGCACAGTTGACTTGAAAGGATAAGAAGATAGAAATTAATGCTCTCTCAATTTGCCTTGTTATGTATCTTTCAAAAATATTAACTTTAAGGCAAATTCCCCAAAGTAATTCTTTTAACCTGTTTTGGTGTTTGAAAAAGTTCCTCGTTTCCACCTCATTCTCCCTAGTGGAGGAGGAATTATTTTACCTTCTATGTGCTTTCAGTTCCAGGATCTTCAAAGGAGAAATTCTGTTTTTGATTTCTAAAATCATCTGATACCTGTGACGTTAGGACCCTCTTGAAGTGACATGGCTTCTGAGCATTCTGTGTTGGTGGGTCATTCTCACAAAGATAATGTGCATCTCCCTCCTGGGGCTCAGCCCTCATGTTGGTCCCAGGATCTATATCACTGTGGGATGACATTGCCTCATGGTTCTGCTAGTCCTGAAAGTGGGGTATGCTTTCTCAGCTAACCAAAGGTGAGACCTGTCTTCACATGTGAGAGGCCCTGGGTCTCCATTGTACAGATTTGGATTTGCACAAGTGGAAAAAAGCTGAAAGACTCTTCAACAGTGACCAGAGCGTTATTAGTTCACCCTGAATGTTCACAGCTGTGAAGTCCCAGTAGGCACTTAGTAGTCATCAGCCGAATCTACAGAACATTTTGGGAAAAACAGAGTATTTGTTAATTTGGTGTAGAGTCAAAACAGTTTTCTGTTCTTCCACCTAACCCTCTAATACTTGTTTAATAGGACACCTACATTTAGCATACATAGCATGCTGTCTCACAATTGCTCTTAAGTGTGTGCTTTTTTTTGACTTCTACATTATCTTCTACATTATTTTTAACCTTTTCTGCTGTGGATAAAAACACTGGTAATGATTTTTATGTATTCCTTAATAATGTTCTTTCGGTCACTGTGTCTCTCTGTGAAAATTCCATCTGGCTGTCAGAGACGGCAGTGCAATTACAATAAATCTGTAATTCTGCTCTTTAGAGCTTTGCTTACTGTGGGTGGAGGTGATGGAGCAAGTGTGCTTCTGCCCGTGGTTCTAGTTTTCACATCCTCCTCCTTCCCCCCAACCAACCCACACCCCGTTTGAGGAATCAGAAAATAAATTTTCTGAGAATGGCTGTTTCTTCTTTCCAAAAGAAATAGTAATAATTTCATATTCCATGTGAATGAGTTGTTGAGGGGGTTGATATATTTTAGTAATGCAGACACATAAAAATGATTAGTTGTTACCTTTCCATTTGTGTTTTAGCTGTCATTTTTGTTGTGATTATCTAGGAATCTCCTAAAAATAATATAAGCCTTTAAAAAATTCTGTGTGATAGTAAATGGGATCTGTTTTCCTACCGTTAGAGCATGAGTTTGAAGCAACCATATGGAATTCCTGTGTTTGTAGGTTGCACATGGCCACATGTGGGCAATTTCATATGATTCTAACATATTTCTCTCAGTGACCTAATGGAAGGAAGAGGTTGTTAATGGAGAAAATAACTTATCCTTGGATTTTTAAGTATTATACTTATTCTATTTCTGGCTAATGTACAGGACTAGAAACTCCAATGCTTAGTTTTATTCAATAAATTCAATTAAATAACTTATTTATAATGTAATAATGCTTAATCATTTTAAATAAAAACAAATCTCCTTATATCCATCCCTATATCTTAAGCACTTGCTCACACTCTTTCCGTCATTGTCTTCTGTAGGAGGCCTGATAAAACAAAGTGAACTCACTTAGCCAGATTGTTTGATGTTTGTTTTCATCTCTGCAGAATTATGAATAGACTCTGTGAAGACTGAAACTACTACTTCAAAACAGAGCTAAGAATAGCACAGAGTTTTTCTCCTGTTGTCCATTTTGTTAATCCAGCAAATAGAGAGATCAGAATGTTAGTCTATCTGACCTTGTACAAAGAAGTCAACCTACGCAAAGTGCCTCATTTATAACCAAAAGAAATTTAGTCAAACATCGATTGTACCTTAGGAAGAGAAAATACAAGTTTCATACTTATAACTATTCACTTAATAAATGCTGATTAATTTCCTATACAAAGATGGAGTTAATGACCTACAATCAATTTTATGTGCATTGGGATTTTTTTCTTAGAGTGATGAGGTTTCATGAGTGAACTATGGAGGCAATACTGAATGATATTTATACTTTTACAAAATGAGAGAATCAGTGTAGTTAATACTCTGAGACAGAACTCATTTTTGCTATTTGAAGTTAATTGATTTCTTTAGTGCACAGGCACTGATTAATCTGATTAGATGTGATCAGTCAGAACAGATGGTGGTGGCAGCTGGATAGGATCTTGGAGGCTGGCTATTATGTTTTAAGTTACTAGATGTGGGAAGAGGAGGTTGGTTAGAGAGACTATAGTGTTCATTTTGTGAGGAAGAATGTCAATTATAACCACCTGTGTGGCTTTGCCACTACCTGCCAGTGGAACATCAGCCCTGATCTTGATGCAGGTCACGTGGCAAATTCTAAAATGGGGAAAAGCAAGGATGCTGTGAGAGCACCCAAGAGAGGTCCTTAATCTAATCTTGTTGATGGGGTGGGACAGAGGTATGTGAACACTTCCTTAAAGAAGCGGTCATGATTTGATACATCAAGGGTGAGCTGGAGAGCTTGATAGAATGAGGATGGGACCTTAGGGTGTGGAGCCATATGCTGTGTACAAGCAACTCACTTCTGGAATAGAAATGGGAACAAAGGTGTGAGGAAATGAGGAGGATAGAGGCCAGGTTGCCACAGGCCTTTTTGTCAGACTGAGATGCTTGGACTTAACCCTGAAGCCCTGGGGAAGAGTGAAAGGTTTTAAGCAGAGGAATGACATAAGACGCTCATTTTACAGAGATCATTTTCATGAGAGGGACAAGGCTGGACATAGGGTGATTAGTAGCAATGTTGTTAAGACACTCTAGGGAGAAATCATAAGGATCTTAGGGAAAGAAAAGGTCAAGTTCAAGAAATATTGGGAATATTGGAGTTCTTAGTGTTTGAAACACAGATTGATTATACACAGATAATGAAGGAGAGGCAGAGATAAGGACTTTTCTGATTTGGACTTTGAGGTAGATGGTTGGCCACTAACTGAGATGGGAAATTAGTAGGTAGATGAGATTTGCCTTGATAAAGATGCTTAATTTAATTTGGACCATACTGAGCTGAGGCATGTGATAATTAATATAATATAGTAGAAGTTTTTATTTCTCACTCACATAGAACCAAATGAATATCCCTAAGTGGCAGGAAGCTCTCTTCTGTGCAGTAATGAGGGGATTAAGATTCTTTCCATCCCATGGCTCCACAATTTTCAACATGTAGTTTGCAGAAAGGGGAGGAACATGGAGCAATGTCCCTGAAAGGTTTTATGGTCCAGCCCTGGAAGTACTACATATTACTTTCACCCACTTTCCCTTGGCCAGAACTTATTCATATAGCTAACCATATCTTCAAGGAAGGCTGGAAAATGTAGCCTAACTATCCTAAGAGGAAATGATTTTGGGAATCAGCTAACAGATTGTGCCACAGAGTGACTGGGAAGTGTTTGGATATTGAAGTCTGAAACTCAGAGGAAATATCTGAGCTGGAAATGTGGCTTTAGGAATCATCAGAGACAGGGTAAGTCGATATCATGAGAAGAGATGAAGTGCAGTCTTGGAGAACAAGTAGAACCAAGAGCAGGAGGCCAAGAACAGAACTTTTAAGTTGGCCAACACACAAAGGTGGTGTGGGGAGAAAGCATGCTAGCAAGGAGCCTGAGAGCCTCACGGTGGCAGATATTATACCATGGAAGCCCATGAGTGGAGAGTTTCAAGGAGTTGGTGGACAACAGTAAAATGTAATAGAAGGGTCCAGGAAGGTAGTGAAATAAACCCACAAAGTGTCTACTGAGTCAGATGACTAAGTATTAGAGACCTGATCGAGTAGTTCTCACTTCAAGGGCATGGTCAAGACAGAAACCGGATTTCAGTGCGTTGAGGAATCAACAGGGAGGAGCTGTCGAGGGAGGAGGGGGGAGAAACTGGAGCCAGGGTGTAATTGATGAAACAAGGTCCCCGAGAGCACAGGAACCAGAGAGCTTGCTAAAATGAAATTTTGAGTTTATCCAAGTACTGCTTTTTGTTGAGCTTTTTCTTTTTATCCCATATTGTGATTGATAACTGATATTTGTTGTAAGCAATTCTGTTAACTTACTTAGCAATAGAGACTAGAATTATATTTCTAGTTCGGTATTGCTTGGTTTACATGATCAAGTCACCTGTCCTGGGAAATACAATTCATCTTTGAAAGGAAAATCACATTTCTCTTGGTTTTGAATACAAAGTCTAACACAGAAGAGAGAAATATTCTGCTGTAACTTTGTTAGAACTTTGTTAAACTAAAGCAAATTGTAGATCTTTTATTTTCTTTAAAAAGAGGAGTTATAACGCGTCTCTTGTGTTTAAACACATGTGGTTATTAATGTTTCTCAGTTTCCCTCGCTCCTGCTCTTCACTCTGAGCGTGATTAGAGGCCCCTTTATTTCCCTAGAGCATTTTTTAATAATGAGGAAGTGAGACAGGAATAAAGAGGCTTGTATTTGGATTGAGGTGGGTACTTAATGTTCTGATGATTAATATTGAGCAACAAGCCCTAGTTTTATTAGTAAATCGCTCCACAGTTGTCTCTCCCTTTTACTTCTGGTCAATTCACATTTTCTAGTGGAGCACATAGCATTTTTTAAAATGATTTTAAATTGTTTCTATATATTATAAGCTGTTTGTCTCTTAAGACCAGAATATTTAGAGCCATTACTATTTATGTGCTAATGATAAAGATGATGGCAAGAATGATTTTCGGTATGTTTTATATTTTACTTTAAACAGCATTTCACAGAATTGTTTAAATGTGTTCATTTTACCTTTTTCATAAAAACCTTAAAATGTCACCAAACGTGTTTAGAACTTAACTATTATTTCTTTGGGAGTGCATTTAATATTTGTACTTTGATACATTGAGGGTTTTTTAATGCTAATGCCTATTAACAGAATTTCTTGTACTTTCTTTACAATTCTCATATTAGGAAGTGGGATCAAAGTAAGTATTATATAAGTAAAATGTTGATTTTAGTTTCAGTCTATTTCTAGAAAAAAGATAGCTAATCATGTACATCTTTTATTTCTAATTCGTATCTTGGTACCTGGTTTATAACGGATCCTGAATAAATATTGGTGAACTGAGGATAATACTTGAGTCAGTATCTTTTTAGAAAAGTTGTGTACCTGTGTCATAATAGAGCATGCAGCCTTTCTAGCTCATCTTATTGCAGTGTTCTTTGCATACTTGATATCAGGGTCAGGCCTTATCTGCAAAAAGATGGGTTGGCTGTGAAATGAGTATCCAGCAGTCAACTCTCCGTTATGCTAGCCAGAACTCCTTTCAGAACGAAAGTTGCACCATTCAAGAACTGTATGGGGCCGGCCTGGTGGCGCAGTGGTTAAGTTTGCATGTTCCGCTTCGGCGGCCTGGGGTTCACTTGTTCAGATCCCGGGTGTGGACATGGCACTGCTTGGCAAGCCATGCTGTGGCAGGCATCCCACGTATAAAGTAGAGGAGGATGGGCACGGTTGTTAGCTCAGGGCCAGTCTTCCTCAGCAAAAAGAGGAGGGTTGGCAGCAGTTAGCTCAGGGCTAATCTTTCTAAAAAAAAAACAACAAAAAAAGAGAAATGTATGTTTGCTGATGAGATTTTAAAGAAAGCCACACTTTTTATCACCCTGGCCCAGTGCTTCAATTATACCCAGAATCTCTTCTTTATTATAGGCCTATTTTTCTCAAACTATCAATTTTCCTCTTGTGATTTATTTAAAGGTATATCTTTAGCTCCTTAACCTCTCTGTTTTATCCACTCCTTGTTTTGTATGTTAAATAGAATGTTGGATTTGTGGCAGGAGATGAAGATGAGGGTGAGGTCGGTTTCTCATCTCTGTAAAATGTCAAGCAGTGTGTTAGACATTTGAGTAGAGGTGAATCAGAGTGCCTGGCACAGCATCTGACATTGTCACTTCCCTTGAGGAACAATAGTAAAACGTCCCCTAAGGAGGCTTGCTCAGGTCCCCCCTCTGTTGTGCAGCTATAACAGTTAGTTCTAATTCTACACTGAATTCTCACCCTTCTGTAGAGCTCGTGTGAGCACCAAATCATTATATTAGTCACACAAGCTGCTGTAACAAAAAGCTTCCCAATTTCAGTGGCTTAGCACCCTGTATGCTTATTTTGCACTCATGTTGAACAATGCAATGTGGTTCCATGGACGTGGGCTCTGCTACGCACAGTCATTTAAGGACCCAGGCTAAGGGAAGTTCAGCCATCTTCCAAGGTCACCTTAGATGTCAGCGTCCAGATGGCAGAAGGTGAAAACACATGAAGGGTTGCATATGAGAAGTTTTTATGGGCCCGAGCCTGGAAATCACAAATATCACCTCTCTCTCTTCTATTGTGTGGAACTCAGGCACATGGCCACCCCTAACTTCAGTGGAGAATTGGGTCCTGCAAGTAGTTGGGTCCCAAAAGAGTGCCTACTAAGCTGGGTTGAAGGATGGTGATGAATTTCTCACTTGCATCAGAGTGTATGTCTTATACAACTTTTATTTTTTTTTCTGCTGGTATAGATAGAATAATTTTTTTTTATTAATTCATTCTGATTCAGAAATCATTGGGAATTGAAATGGAGGAAAACATTTTATTTTCTTTTTCCAATACAATGAACATACTGAAAAAAATGGGAAAACCAAGGGGCCGGCCCTGTGGCCTAGTGGTTAAGTTCATCTCACTCTGTTTTGCGGTCTGGGTTCAGTTCCTGGGCATAGACCTACACTACTTGTCAGCAGCCATGCTGTGGAAGTGACCCACATACAAAATAGAGGAAGATTGGCAACAGATGTTAGTTCAGGGTGATGAATTTCCTCAGGAAAAAAAAAGAAAAGAAGAGCACAAAACCAAATATTTGAAGGCTTTCCTGTTAACCTGCCAGAAATGCTTTCTCTTAGGAGATCCTGCTGTTCTCTTTCCCATCTGGCAGACTACTTTTGTGAAACACTCCTCTGTGAAATTCCCATGGGCCTCTTGCTCCTATCCCTGCTTCCCCAGGCACCATTAGCAGTTGCATCCACAGTGCTCTGCTAGAACTTGACCAATGTTAGTTTAATCCATTCATCCACTCACTCACCCAAACACCTATAATGCAAAAAAAAAAAAAAAAAAAAAAAAAAAAAGGGATGAGGGAAAAGGTTGAAATTCACTGTGGTAGATTACATGCTGAGTGGTCCACAGGGACACAGGGAATGGACATTTTGCTCTGCCTTGGGCATGAGGGATTGGTAGGATATGCTTCTTTTAAGGGCAGGAACTTTGGTCCAAGTCTCTCTAATTACTCATGAATACTTTCCGTCCCCCAGATGTTGAAGTTTATGAGGAAAAGAAGCCTGTTTTGATAACCTCTAGTCCCAGCACCCAGTACAATGCCAGCCTCATACCTAACACTCAGTAAACTGAATTGACTGAAAGGATATAAGTCAATCAATTTATAAACTTTATTTACTATATGATTTTCTATACATTATCCGATACCTTCCTTGTAACAGCTCTGTGAAAGGGCAGATATTGTTAGTCCTGGTCTGTAGATAATGAACCCAAATTCAGAGAGATTTGGTGTTTTGCCAGTGTCATACAATGGGTTAATAGAATAGCTCTGAGAGGTTCTGCACCTAATCTTGTGTATTTTTCACTCCTGGAAACAAATATTTAAGTCTCAAAACAGTGCTTTGAAATTTGAGGCATGTGCTTTAAGGATAAGACATCAGACCCCTTGAATCTCTTTGAGTGATGAAGGCTGTTCATTTACATTGAGTCAAGCAGGAATGTTCTTTTTAACAGCAACAAAGAGAAGAGCCTCCCACCATGTTTTATAGCTCTTTATGTGCCAGCACAGTGTTTTGTACCCAGTAGGTGCTCTATAAATGTTTCTTAAATAATTGACAGTGATTTAAAAATCTGTAAATCAGATTTGCCTAACTTGGACAAGCTTCCCATATGAGGCTGCCAGCAGCTTTTGCCTGTAATCATTGTGTCACAGGGGACAAACTTCGTGTGTGGTATATTCTAATTCAAGGAATTTTTTTAATTCAAGGAATTTTTAACACACTAGCTTCATTTCTGGTTTCCTTTGGCTTCTTCGTTCTTCTAGCGCTTACGCCCTTGGAGTCTGCCCAAGGACACTATCTGTGGAAGCTGAGGCTGCCCGGAGGTTCTTAGCACAGCAGGTTGAGGTGTTTTGGAATGGACTTGCTTTAGGGTCTTTTGATGCTTTAAAAATCTCAAACTTCCTTTGTGATAGAGTTTTTGATAGACATTCATTGCTTCCATCTCTGGCTTGTCCATATTTTGTACCGTAAAGGTATGGATTTGAGTCTGTGTTTTAAAGCCAGATGTGGGTGCATTGCCTTATCTCTTTATAGCTATGCAATTATAGGAAAGGGGCCAAGAGCCCTGCTAGAATTCACTGTCAAATCAGCAAGAGGACTTGGATTAAAAAATAAAATTTTAAGGAGGTTTAAATGTTAGACAACATTTCTCTTCAATATACTTGAGTAAGAATTTATTTCATCATCTCTGGAAACATTTGCTTTTTCCAAAACTCTGTAACCAAGAGACAGAATAGACAGTGGGAATTATTCAGAGTGTGTGGCACATAGAAGGTGGTTGGTAAATGTTTAATGAATGAGGAGATGGACAGATGAACAAAAATATAATGAGAATGGTGAAAGGATCCTGAACTCAGCTTCTGTTTTCTGTTTTCGCTTAATAGGAATATATTTTTCATTTTGTTTTGGTTTGTTTTTCTAAAAGCAAGATAAATGCCAAGTTTTAGAAAGACAGACCCACCTTTCATATTAATCATTACCAGGGAAACACCATTAGTGCCTCAGCCTATTACCTAATGGCATTTTAATCTGCAGGAATTCCAAGAGAGTGCTTTAGAAAGTGTCTGTAATTGAAGACTCAGCGGTGCCTATTATGTGTTTAAAAAGAAAGAAATTGATGTCAGGGGCATGTGGATTTCAATCTCATGTTATTGTAATAATATTAATGTGCCAGAACTTTGGAAAAGTTCTTAAGATTTTTCTTATGCACTGTTTGTCTTATTGCTAACGTATCATCAGCAAAATAACGTTAGCCACCCTTGTTAAAAGTGGTATCATAATATTTATCCTTCAACCATAGAAGAACAGAATATTAAGGTTGTAAACCTTCAAGTACTAAGCAATGAAGATGAGTGATTTTTTTTCTCACTAATTATTACAATGGCTTATTACAAGTTAATTGTGTTCTGCCACATACTAAAGAAGTGAAAGATGGAGACTCACTTCTTATGTTCTGGTTCTGTTTTACAGGGGAAGATGGTGAAAGGAATGGGAGGTGCTATGGATCTCGTGTCAAGTGCCAGAACCAAAGTGGTGGTCACCATGGAGCATTCTGCAAAGGTAACGTGTGCTGCTGTTGGAAATACACAATACGCCAAAATCCTGTAAACCAGGTCATGCGACCGTGGCTTTTATTGTTTTCTCTGGCTTATTCAAGTTGATAGCATTTATATTTTAGAGAGAAAGTTTATAAATAAAGGCAGTTATTTATTATCATTCAGCTAAATGGTTGGTTAACTTTGAGTGAAGCAAACATCAGGATGTTCTTTGATTATTTGCTTCATAGACTCTTTAAATGCAAAATGTGTAATGTCTTGAAAAGCAGTGAAAAGATGTCAGGGCAGATGTGTCGATTCAGGTTTATAGATGATTATAGTGGTTACTATCTGTGTGCAAAATGAAAAACACAATAGACTATGAGTTTTTAATACCAGTTATTTTCAAATGAACAGTATGGCCTCTTACCAAGGCTGTGAGGTGCCATTTTGAGAACATGTTAGAAAATGGTGGACTTGGTGATAGCAAGTGTCCTTATTCTGAAAGGTATTATACTTTTATTTTGATAAATCATCAAATATTTATTGAGTACCTCTTATGTGCTACACACTGCTAAGATTTGGCAGTGACCAAAATTAGACAAAAATCATTGACCTCATGGAGCTTGTATTTAATAATAATGATGATGATGGTGATGATATCATCATCCTACAATAATGACAGCTTCTATTTATTGAGTTACTGTGTGCCAACAGTTCACTAAGTGCTCTGTATGTGTTTGTGTATACAAGCCCATGAACTTGATATAGGTATTTTTTATGGTTCCAGAAACAAAGCTTCAGAGAGGTTCACTAAATTGCCTGAGGTCACCTAACTGCTGGAACTGAGATGAGACCTGGGTGTCTCTGACTCCAAACCCCACTCTTCTAACTGCAAAGCTATCAGTATAACTTTCTTTCTTGTTTCCAGCTCAGTGTCTTTGAACCAACTGAGCTTAACTGCCTCCTTGACCTGACTCCATGGGCTTCTGATGATTTGCAAAGTTGATCTGGGGTGGTACCCACTTCCTTTTCTATGTCCTTTGTTCATTCTCCTTCCTTCTTTTTAATTCTTAGTTTTAAAACAAAATCTACCCCTTCCCACCTTGAGACCTGCTACTTTGAGTCGAAGTGGTAGCTCGTTCGTCCTGTGTTCATCGAGTGATGCAGCATCACTAAACTGTGGGTGTATATGGAGCTGAGAGATTTGCATCTAACTTGCTTCCCATGGGAGGGTTCTGTTACAGAGTGATGTGTGCCATGAAATGGTTTTGTTGTGAAAACTGTAATAAATATGAAATTATCATAAATTGTTTTGTAAACAGTGGAAAGTGAGCAGTGGAGCATAAACATGGAACAATAGAAATGAAACCAACACAGGTGACTTCTGAGAGATATCTTGCAAAAGCATCCAGAATACTTCATTTCAGAGGCGAAAGCATGCCAAGCATGCAAATCAAATCCAATGTTTTTCCAGAACATAATGTCTGTTTGGAGAAACCTCTTTCCGACTTTCCTTTTGTTGTTACTTTAATGTTGATGCGTTTACTGAAGTCCAACTTATTTCAGATTATTTTTGTGCATTCATTTTCAAAATATTAGGCCTGTATTTAGCAAATTCTCTTTTTTTTCCCCCAAAGTCTTTTCTTTCTTCTCAGCTGGAATTTCTGATAGAGGGAAATAAATGGTGCTTTGAACCTCTGATTAAAAATCCCTTATGAAAGCTTTTTATGGAAGCAAGATAATATTTTTACCTTTCTTCTTTTTTTTCTCTCAGTGGGGCCATTGGCATTGAGTTTTAGACCAAGCTGGAGTTAGGTATTTTTCCCTAGATAGTTTCATTTGAATAAACTAACAAAAGATATTTTTGTGATTAAAATAATAATAGCGATTTGTTCACACTTAATAGTTACATAACCTTGAAAACTGACCAACAGAAGTTTCTCTTCTTGCTGCCTTCACCTTTTACCTGTGGTCCCACAATGGGTGGTTGCCACTATGTATTGCTACTGGCCCAGCTCAAGGGAACACGGGGACCTCGCCACTTCTTTCCTGCATCGTTTGCTCTGGCTGAAAGTTGGTAGGGGGTGGAAAGGAGATAGAGAAGGGAGGTTTTTCACTCCTGGTAGCCTCTCCAGTTAATGATCTGTTCTTTTAGACACGCCCGGTAACTTCTGCCTTAATGATGAAGTGAACAGCCTGGGAGACGCATCTCTAAGGTTGTGAGACACGAGAGTGAAAAGTTGGCAGCGAAGGCTTAAAACCTGATCAAAGAAATAGAGTCTTGTCTTCTTGTGCTGCTAATTTTTTTTCTGTAAGTGGGTGGAGCTGTCAACTGGTTTTCAGGTGGAACTTTCTTTTTGCTCCTTTTCCTCGTTGATAGGGTGACAGATGCAAGTTGCTATCAATACAGCATTACCTGACTTTTAAACGCATGCTTTTTTGTTAGTTTTAATAAGACTCTTTCCTCACAAGCCTCTGCAGCCAGCCAGCAGCTTCCGGAATTTGAAATCTGGCTGACTCCTAGTGCTGTTCTGGGCTAACCATCATAATGTTTCCCCTGCCTTAAAACTACCTCTGGAGACGTGCGGCAGGCACTGGTGTCAAAGTGGCATTGTAGCATGATTGTCCTTTAGCTCAGGCATAAATGTTGTCATTTAAGCTCAGGGTTGAGCTTGCAGATTGTTCCAGGCGTCATCGTGAAGTAGGCACAGTTTTTGGGGTCCAGCCACCCTCTTTCTTAAGCTTCTTTTCGTGTCTTGATGTCCTTCTTCTGCCCTCTAAAATTTGGAAGAAAACGAAAGAAAGGAGTCACAGTTTGAGTCCTTCCTAGGTGCAAGGCCCTGTGTGTCGCATTGCACATACTGAATTTCATTAACCTCTCAGGGACCCTCTGCAGTAAGACTGGGATATAGGCAGAAAAGAAAACTGTCCAGGTAAGTGGCAGATCTCGGAGTTTCAGTTTGGTGCAGCCTGTGTTCATCAGACCATACCATACCACATCCTCACCAGAGCTACCTTCTGCGCCAGCATCCCTGCCTCCTCTGCCCTTTCCTGGAAGCTTCAGCTTTCAGAATTACCTCTTTCTCTTTTTTTATTTTTCCTGGTCAAAGCTCTCCTTGCTTTGGTGAGCTAGATATCAGTAAAATACTTAAAAGAAAATGATCTGAGAATCTAATTGTGCCCCTTGCTACCCATCTCTCCTTCTTCCCTTTTGTATTAGAATCCTCCAGGTTTTATCTGGGCACACAGTAGCCCGATGGCAGACCATATTTCCCAGACTTGCTTGCATTTAGATGCATCTGTGCAACCAAGTTTGAGTCAATGGGATTTGAGCATTTGCTATGTGTGTAATTTCTGATCCATGTCCTTAAAGGTAAAACTGATTTCATTGGCCTTTCTTTGTCCCCCTCCAGCAATCTGAGAAGGGCCTTAACTGTAGCAACAGCCTTGGACCCAAAGCTGTAAACATAGGCTTACAGAGCTGCTGCACCAACCCAGACCTCTGGGTGCCCTGTCCCCTTCTTTACGGGTGCCTGCCAGGACTCCTCATAACTCCATCCTAGGCCCTCTGCCCTTATCACCCTCAGTAACTTTCTTGGGTGCTATCTAAATTTTTGGCACCAACTATTATTTTTCACTCAGTGACCCCCTAATCCTTATTTCCGCTCTGGAATTCTCTGATGAGCTCTAGAACTGTGTTTCTTTCTTATCAGACAACTTTACAACTCCACCTGGTTGTTCCACAGCCACCTCAACTGCAACACATATATAAGTGAAATCATTTCCCCTGAAAATCTGCTTCCATGTGCTTAGCCCAAGTAGGGTAGTGATGATCTCCCAGCCCCCATCTGGAAAGGCACCCAGGGTGCTTTCTGCTCCCACCCCTATACCAAGCACTGTGAATACTGTGTCCACAATACCCCTGTGATCTGCTCCCTCCTGTGCATTTCTACTCTCCTTGTTTAGGTCCTTGTCACATCTGCTTGGATGACTGTTGCTGTGTCCCCAAAAGTCCCCTTGCTGCCAGACTAACCCTCCTTCCTGGTAATCAGGCACACCACTGCCAGAGTGGCTGGTCTATAGCTGGATCGTGTTAAGCCCACACTGCTCGGTTCACTTTAGCCCACTGGCCTTTTGTCATCAGCTTCCCAGCCGCCTCCCTCATCCTTGCTCCCGGGGATTCAGTTCTGCTAGGATCTTCACAAATGCATCATGTCATTTCCTGTTCTTGGGTGGTTTCCACATTCTGTCCCCTTTCCCTTTTTATCTGGCTCATTCCTACCTCTATACAATCATATAGAAATGAACCAACATTTTACAAGTTTGCTGGCTTAGTGCCTTCCATCCTCTAGATAACATGAATAATCAAATGAATATCCTTTGATGCTTTGTCTTGAAGTTTGGTAGAATTGCCTTACATGAGTACGTTAATTTACTTGTTTATGCAGGCATCAAATATTTATTGAGGACAGACTATGTGCTAGGCACTATGATAAGGTCTGAGGAAATAAGAAATGGAAAGATATGGTCCTACCTTTAGGCAGCTCAGTCTCGTGGGGTTAGAGTCCTAGAAATCAATAATTAAAAAAGAAGAATGTACAAAGTAGAGGGCGCAGAGTCCAGCACCCATTTCCGTTGTGGGGTTCCTATGGGATGTAGCATTTTCGTGGAGACCTGAAGGATGAGGCAGAGTCTAACAGGGACTAGAGCATTGCAGGTTAAGGGGATGGGCCCTGGGGTGAAGGAGGGCAGTGCGTGTTGAGGGATTTACAATTAGATCCCTGTTGTCAGAGAGCAAAGGGAGAAGAGTTGGGTATAAATGCACGCGTGCAGGCACACACACACACGGTCTGCTCTCTACACAGTGGCCAGGGTGATTTTTTAAAATATAAATCAGATCATATCACTTCTTCCTTGGCTCAGAAACCCTCCTTGGCTTCCCATCTCACTTCGATTCGAGTTCAAACTTCTTACTGTTGTCTCTCAGGCCCTCCATCATTTGTGGACTCCAACCTCGCTACCTCTCTGATTTCGTCTACTATCATTTTTCCTCTCACCCAATGAGCTCCCCAGCTGTACTCTCTTCCTGTAAGCTTCTGGAGTATTCCAAGTACCCTCCTGCCTCAGGGCCTTTGCACTTGTTATTCCCTATGCCTGGAATGGTCTGCCTCACATATCTGTGTGGGTTGCTCCCTGAGTCCACTCAGGTCTCTGATCAAAATACCAGAGAAGCTTTCCCTGACTATTATATGGAGCAGAAGTCCCCTCTCTTCTGGTGACCCTTCATTCCCCTTTGTCACTAGAATTTATGTTCCCTGAGGGCAGGGGCTCTATCTATCATAATAACTGAAGAGAATCATGCGTGGTGCACAGTAGGACTCAATAAATACTTGTTGCATTCATTAATTCTTCAAATAATAATGATACTTTGAGCATACAGAGTAGAGCACTTTTAACTTTTTCCAAGCAGTTACATGTTTACCACATCCATTTGATCATTACAATACTCTTGTGCGATAGGTCTTATTGTTTCCCTTCCAAAAACACACAAACCAAATTCCATGGAGGTTAAAGATTCTGATAAAAGTCAAGTCGAAAATGAAGAGCGAAAGCGAGCCGAGAATCCATGTGCCCTGCCTCTGGGCCTCCATTTTCTTTTACTAACTTTTCTGTCTGGTGAGTCCCGTCACCACTAACAATATAAAGGAGAGTGTTTTGTTCTCAGTATTTTGTACTGGAAATGTGTCCTCAGGGTATAACTTCCAGAGCAGAAAAGCAAACAAATTCAGTCATAGTTGTCATTTATTGGAAACAAGCAGAGCTCGGGTAAGTATTTTAGAGAACATAAATGAGAGCTCTATTACTAAAATCTGTTTGGATTTTATTTTTATTACAGTAGGAGGTCTGGATGCTGAAGGGATAAAAAGAATCATAATTATATTGTTACAAAGTTGAGAATAAATCTCTGTGAATAGTATTTTGTTTAAGTCCGGTCGGGTCTAATAGCAAAGACGTCATATAGAAATCTGGAAGGCTGTTTTACCTTGTCTGTACTTTTTGTGGAGAAGAATTATCAAGAGTAAGTGAGGTTGATTAATCCTATTTATTTTGAACCAAATGTGTTACCGAAAGCCAACAAATATGAAAGATTTTTTAAAAAATCCTTTCCTGGGAAACATTTTTGAGATAATTTTCAGCAACATTGAAAAGTGTCCCAAGATGAAGCATACCTTTGTTAGGATAATTCATTATTAACATAGTTTCAACTCGTTTAATATTTTCTATTCATAAAAGCTTGTCAATATTTTATCATATGTTAATGAGTCTATTTCATGGCTAGGATCTGTTTGGAAAAAATAGTCACCTTTAAAATATAGAAATCTGGGGCCAGCCCCATGGCGTAGTGGTTAAGTTCATGTGCTCTGCTTTGGCGGCCCAGGGTTCGTCGGTTCGGATCCCAGGCACTGACCTACACACTGCTCATCAAGCCATGCTGTGGCAGCATCCCATGTAGAAGAACCAGAAGGACTTACATCTAGGATATACAACTATGTGCTGGGGCTTTGGGGAGGAAAAAAAAAGAGGAAGATTGACAATAGATGTTAGCTCAAGGCCAATGGTTCCTCACCAAAAAAATAAATAAATAAAATATAGAAATCTGTACAGGGTTTTGCCTTTTTATTTCTCCCTTAGTGATGGAAAGGCCTGCAAAAAATGTTGTAATGGGGAAGAAAAGCAGATCAGAGTCCAGCGGCCAGTAAAGCTCTTTATAATGTCTTATAGAATTTAATTAAGCTAATAACTTTAAGTTCTGTGACTTTGAGTATCCATAGTTCTTAAAACAAAAACTAACACTAAGAGAAGCTTTCTCAGCTACCACAACAATTCATGAATGGAAAGAGTAAATAATTCCTGCTCATTCCTGGGCTCTGCCATCCTTAGGCTAGAGATCATAGGATGCAATCTTTAGAGAGAAGATAAAAGACCATGATAAATATTTTTGTATTATGTTGAAGAAAAATAGTCTTCTATTCTGAGATCTCAAGGCCCTGAAGACTATTTTCTGGGAAACGGCTTGCTGTAGGTATCATCTCATTTGGCTAGTCTTCCCCTTGAGAATGTGCCTGTAACCACAAACTGTTATTACATCCACATATAAAAACCATTTGTAATAGCAGCTGTTCTCCAATTCAGAGTTAGCCGAGCCTTTCCACTAAAATCCTTTGTGGATTGTTGGAATTCCTACCAGATAGGTACTGTGAAAAGGCCAAATATATCCCATGAGAATAAACTCAGTGTGCATAAGATCATCATCTTGTCCTTTTATTCTGAGTACCTTGATATTCTTTATTTAGCAAATCCCATTTTCCTTTTCTATGTACTACATCAATCATCATAGTGTTTTGACGGTCATGTGTTTTGTAATACAATGTTCCCGAATATTCTGTATCTGTGGGGGGTGTGTTTATGTGTGTGTGTGTGTATAGAAGCTATTTCACTTGGTTTAGGCATTGAGACCAGTAGGGAGAAGGAAGAGGCAAAGGGTGGTGACATTTCAGGCTTCTTCTGTGGTATTTATTTTGGCAAGCCCAAAGGGACACTTGACGTAGGTTTCGTTATGCCCCCAGACAGAGATTGAATATTCTCTTGCCAAGTTCAGCCATGTAGCCCCTCTTTTCAACAAATCAGTGTAGGTCTCGAAGCTTTAGGAGGGAGCAGGCGGAAAAGGTAGAATAATCATAAATCATTCTATTTCTCTCTTCACTTGTAAATGTGTATGTTTCCTACTGTGGTCTTGAGATGTCTCTGCTTCTCCCTTTGATCATGACTTTATCTATCTCCCCAAAGTTTTGTAAGCCCCTTCACATACTTCTGCTAGCCTCACTTCTAGTGAGCTCAGGGATGCTGGGAATGAACAAGTACATATCTTAGGACTAGAAGGCAGCCTCTAGTGGTCCATAGACACTCAGTCAGATGATATTTTACAACTCCAACTCTACTGGAGGTCTTTGAATCAGAATTACAATATTCAAACAGCATTCATTGATTGCTATGGTTTCCCTAGTGCTCTACTCATTGCTGTAGATAGGAAGATAAATTGTCTTAGCATTCAGTGAGCTCAGAGCCTAGTAGGGGGGTGAAGGGAGGTCAGCGAGTACGACTTGTGTCATGAATGAAGGAAGCACAGGAGCACCTAAGAAGTGCACCAGACTGGGGTGTCCCTGAGATACTAGAATAGGGGCACCGGACAGAGGATGTTGGTGATGGTTTCTCCAGGGAATATGGCACCGGAGGCAAGGCCTGAAGAATAGGCAGGGTGTTGTTATTTGAATATGGGGTGATGGGGTACATGGTGATGTGTGTTTCAGGTAGCATGGACAAAGGCTTAAAGACTTGGTTCTTCCTTAAGGAGCAACCAGCTTCTCAAGCCTTCCCTGTACTTGATTATTAGGGCCTTCCCAAAGGAGGTACCTGAAAGAGCAAATATATTGCAGCCATACTTAAGAAGCACTTAACAGAAAAGATGGACATAAAATAGGTTTTTATGTAGTAAAACAATCTTACAGGAATGCTCCATTGTCTCGGGTGAATGAAATGTTGACATCAAGTACAAAAATCATCGGGTTATGAAGAAGAGAGCTTGTTATTTGGGATTAAGTTTATTGTCATAACATAAACCTTGTTGTAATGATAACAAGGGGATTTATTATCATTTAACCAGAGTTGTTTATTACTGAAGAATTTAGACCCAGGATTTCACACAGATATCTAAAGAATTAAAAAGAGACCATGAAGCAAATGATAGAAAGTACTAAGGCCCTGAGTCATTTTAAAAAATGTGAATTCTGAGGTCTTGCATGAGGCCTGCAAGTGATAAAGGCAGGGTAGGGGGAAAAGCTGGAGAAGCAGGTGGAGGAGCGAAATTTATTCACCAAGGTTATGATGAAGTTAGCAAATAAAGGCATACGTGTTGAAATCAGGAGTCCTCGGGACTAGTCAAAGCATTTTTAATGCTACACTTTGTACCCATTCCTCTGCCTTTTCTGACATTTCTTCTTGAGAAAGAAAGAAGGACGCAGAATAGTGGGAATGAACAAGACCCCGCTAACCCTAGATATTTGCATGTAGGTTCAACCCCTCCTAGTTTAGTGTACTTTCACAGCATTTCACCTGATCCCTACAGTGATCAGATAAGGCAGACAAGGCAATCGAAGAGAAAACCTAGCACAAAGAATTTAAGGGACCAAATGACTAATTAAATGGCAGAGAGAAGATGAAAAACTGGGTCTTTGGACTCCTAATACAGTGTTCTTTGCTACCACACTAAACTGCATCTCTTTTTCAGGATTTATTTTTAAATGCTAAAAACTCAGCAATTGTTCCTCCTTTGTGAATCATTAATCTATGCAGCTGCCATACCACATTGTAAGCCTCAGCCCCGCATGGTTAGAATAGAGCGCTGAAGTGGGAGTTAGTCATATTTTGGCTTCATAGCTAAGCTATTGTTGAATATTGAATTGTGACACTCTTTAATCTTTCTGCATCTCATTTTCTCTTTTTCCTTGATGTGTGTTATGTCTTGGAGCTAAATGTGAATGGAGTCATCTAGCTACATTGTTCTCACTGCAAGAATATGCTTGGTGCTGGTTTCCTAGGCCAGAGATATGGTTTGCCTCCAAATATGTGTTGTGGTTTCATTAGTTTTGTGGGTCTCAGGAATTGTGTTTAGGCTATTTTTTGTGTAATTATATGTCCAACTTCATATAGGAACTTAAGAGCTCCTAAAGAATTCCTTGGTAGATTGTAGAAATGTTAAATGTAGGTTGTATGAATGGTACTAGCTGACGTTTTTCGAGCACTTGCTAAGTACTGGACACTTGCATCTCACTGAAGCCTGACAATAACCCCATGAGGGGAGGTGGATGGGAAGCAGGGCACGGGAAACCAGCACAACTGCTATTGCGCAGGGTTGGGCTGTACATGCAGGGCTCTGGCTCCAGCCCACACCCTGAACCACTACCTTCTTTGTGATTCCTCCTGAAACAGAGCTAGTTGTTCATTAAAATCCAGGTAGCTACTCTCATACGAGATGTAGATCTAGCTGAAATAATGAAAACAAACTAAGAGCTCCCTGCAGAAGATGTTCTTCAGGGGCCCGCAGAATGTTCACTTTGTTCACGGGCGGACCCGGACTCATTGTGCGTGCCTTGTTTGAGTTACATTACATGTAAGGAGTCCTGACAACTGGAGAAGTTCCAATATTCATCATTAATTTCAGCTTTTTAATTAAGCTTCTGTGACACGTGCAAACTTTCTTTGAAGCCTGGAAAGGAAAACACATCATTTAAAATGAAGTGAAAATGAAGTTTTATTTCTACAGCTATAAATTTTCTTATACAATAAGCTCCAGAAGCATGTAACTTGTTATTAAAGGTGTAATATCTACCCACTTTGTATGTATTTAGCACTAGTTTTGACTAAATTAAAGTAGTAGAGTTTGTCTTTTTTTGAAATCCACCTGAGATTCCCAATAAAATTCCCTTTTTTATTCCCGTTCACTCAAAAAATATTGAATACCTTTTGGGCCATGCACTGGGTTAAGTACACTAAAACCTTTTAATTACTGGTGTGTTGGTAAGTTGACACATTATCACAAGGGCTAAAATCTTAATGAAGCCCAGTTATCTGAAATTCCTTCTCGGATCATATACTTGCTTTGACGGCAGTTTTGAGAGAGTTGTAAACCAGGTAGCAGGTGCATATTTTAGTAGGTAAAACACTGAGATGGCGAAAGATGATGTTGACATTCTATGTGGTGATTTTAGACCCAAAAAAGAAGCAGAAGAAGCATTTTGCCATTTTTCATAGAAGATCTAGAATGTGATAGGTCAGCCTCAAGGGAAATATTAATTTAGGCTCCTGGTGCTTGATACTTAGAAAAGAGCTTAATGATAATCATAATCAGATCATCAGAGCTAATGTTTCAACTGTGCTCCCCAGACGTGCCTCAGAGGCCACCTCTATACTAGGGAGTGGGAGGAAGGGATTAATGGGGAAAACCTGCTTTCCACTCTTAATCCCTCTTTTATTTTATGTTTGAAGAAAGGGTACTGTGGCTAAAGGAAACTGAAGAAATGTGGATTTAGGCCAGCTCACACATTTTACCAATGAGCAAACTGAGGCTCAGACAAATTCTAGGAAAGTGAATAAGAAAGTGAATATAATTATGGCTTACGGCACTGCTTGGCCAAGCAATGAACCATTTTACATGGTCATTTTGTCAGTATGTCTATTTTGTCAGTCTGACTATTGAGTTACCTACAAACTGTGTCATAGCTATACTGGGGGAACTGAAGATGATGCAGGATGGGGGTTTGTAAGAGTCAAGTCTTTGTGTGCCCCAGTAAGAAGTTAGCTGATAATGTCTACAATTGATTGATCAAGAAATAAATACCGTGGTCAACTTAATATTTAAAAATGCAGAAGTGAGAAGAAAATGTATAGAAGTATAAAAGAAAATGCTAAAAATAATTGAAATTGATTCCTGTTGAGAGCAGGACTAAGGGTACAGAAGGGAGGCAAAAACTGCTGTTTTCTGTGTATATATTACTTTTTTAAACAAAATTAAAATATTTTTCAAAAAGGGATATTATGCATTTGTGTTCTATGTATGCTACCTACTCTTGGTAAATAATAGCTCCTGTTTGTCAAGGAGACGATTCCCTGGAAGAGGAAAATAAGCGGAATACCAGAAGTGGAATTTCTCATTACATGATACAAGGACTGAGGCTCAAGGTCCAATTTGTGGCAGGATGCTTCTCAACTAAATTTTTATGCCTTTGGCTATTCATTTGGCATTCTCCCTAAATTATTCTAGGGACAGAAGCTGCCTCCAGAAAGAAAGTAAAAGCATGACTGTGCAAAGATTTTGAAATAGCCCCTATTTAGGAGACAATTTCTGATAGTTCCTATTTATCCTGTAGTTACACCAATTTTAAATAAGAATTGCTCCATAACTAGTCTTTTTGACGTTTCCTTTTTTTTTAAACAGGGAAATACACATAAAATCTTGGAGAAATGTACATTACCACTGACTGGAAAGCAATGTGTCAATCGCATCATTACTGAAAAGGTAAAGCGCCTTTCTCTTTTGATTTCCTGTATTATCTACCACCACCTTTTGTATTTACGTTCATTTTTAGAATTTTCTTATTACCTTCTGAAAGTGTATTTCGTTGCTAGTCGTAGGATTAATTTAATCTGTGCATAGACTGAATAGGAAAATTCATCAATTTAATGTTTCTAAATGTAGAATTCTTAACGTGAAACTCTCTGGAAATAAACATATACACACAAAATTGAACCATGGTCCTTGATAAACTTTGACTGAGTGATATAATCGAAGAAAAGTTCTGTCGATCCTTATATTTGGGCTATGAATGTGGATGATATATACAAAGTTAAGAATATAATTATCGTTCCTGCCTTTCTTCTATGCTTTCCCAAATCACAAGTAACAAATTGTTGGATTTCATTTTAAGAAACTCAGTAAACATTGAGTTGTAATCATGTGGGTGCAGATTGCAGTACAGACCCCACAGTGAACCGAGAAATCTCTTCTTTGGTTCTTGCGTGCTTTCAGCCCTCTTCTTTAACGTGGACTTCAGAACACACCCCCCCCCCCCCCGCCCCCATTTTAGTGCTTCTCTAGCCTTTTTCTTCTTAGATAGAAAATGTTGGCCAATGGTGCAACTGAAAGCTGCTCGGATCAGAGACAAACATCCCTGGCAGTTGCCTACAGTCACCTGTCTGACCCAGATTTGAACCTAGGATGTTGGAATGACGTAATTCTCATAAGTGAGCTAGGAGGGGGTCATTTTCTTGATTCAGTATCTTGATGAAACCACAAAACAGAATTTTCTATATCAGAGTTTGTTTCTTTGTTTTCTTTTTTCTCTTGATGATGCTGTTGCTTTTGCCAAGAGCCAGAGCCATGGCATCCTTGCATTAATCTGGTTTGCTAACCCTCCCTGGGGTATGGTAAGAAGCACCCTAAAGCAGCCCTTTGAACTAGGTTAGGAGGTTCATAATACTTTCCAGAAGCCACATTTTAGGGAGCACTCTGTCCTACATGGTGCCTTCCCCTAGGACCTTTTATGTGGAATTTCAGAAAGATGACTTGTGGAGAAGAACATGTGGATGAAAGGGCAGAATATTTGATTCCACCATTGATTCCCTGAGTCTTACCATTTCTTGAACCCCTTCAAAACTATGGGCAGGACTTGAAAGAAATCCATTACTTTGAAAATAAAGACAAAGCAGTCCTTGGTCCTGGTTTCTTTAACAAAGTGGTAGAACTACTAAGGATAATTCCAGCAACATTTCCCCCCATCTTCCTCTTCTCCCCAGGAAGCCCTCTCCCACCCCCCACTCCATGTGTGCCTGCCCTTCTTCTTGCCAGTTCAGTGCTTCTACCTGCAACGCCTCCCACCCACTCTGCCTCCCCAAATCTGACCCATCCTTCAAGCCCAATGCAATTCCCATCTTCATCATGAAGAGGTTTCTGACCCTCTTGGCACTCACAATTTCATGCCCAGGTTGGTCCCCCATTCATTTTGGCACTTATCATCCAATACCTATATTTTCTTATGACATAACTTTCTTATGAAATAACTTATTTAACTTAACTGCCATTTAAAAAAACTTTTATATCCTTTCTCTCCATCCACATTGTTGTTTTATTCATTTACTTGTTACTAAGCATTTTGTGAGGACCCTCTCTGAACCAGACTATTGCCAACAGTGGGCTTCAGAAAGGAGGACAGTCTGCTCCCAAGGAGCACATTCAGGAGGGTAGACATCAAGCATCTAGCAGTACCAGCAGCTGGAGTAACAAATACAATAAAGGCCATGATCGAGATACATGCCAGATGCTGAGTTAGGAACATAGAGGAAGGCTGCCTAACAGGCTGGGGAGAGGGTCACGAAAAGCTTCTAGGTGCTTTCAAATACAAGCTCTTAACTTTTTTTGTAAGGCATTTCACAGTCTGTACCTTTTCTCCTCCAGTCTTAGTTTCTCTCTTTCTGACTTAAAATTCTCCTCACTTCAGCTGTACTAAGATGCTGTGAACTATGTTGTATTCCCCCCACCATGTTCTTCTGGGACTTTGCAGATCCTGTCTCTCTTTCTGGAATGTTCTTTCTAGCCCATCAATCTGGCTAATTCCTTCTCACCTTTTATGTCTCAGCTATGTATTTCTTTCTCTCACAAGTCTTCCCTATCCCTCCCCAAGTCTTCTAGATGCTTCCCTGAATTCTAGTACTTACCCTAACTTAGCATTGATGACTGTATTGAAATAACCTCTGAGGTCTGCCTGTCTCCTCACTGTTTATCCAACACTTAGCATGGTGCTTGCCCATGCACAGTGAATGCTTGTTGAATAAATGTACTCTACTTTTCTTGACAAGAAAATTGATAGATTGAGTGATGAATCTTGAAAGATAAGTAGGAGTTTTATAAATGAGAATAAAACCCAAGAAGCCCTTTTGGACAAAGGGAAGAAAATAGGCAAAGTCATGGATGCTAAGAAAACATAGCCTCTGATCCAGCCCTGATGGCCTAGTGGTTAAAGGTCTATGTGCTCTGCTTTGGTGGCCCAGGTTCTGTTCCTGGACATAGAACCACATCACTCATCTGTCAGTAGCCATGCTGTGGTGGCTGTTCTCATGGAAGAACTAGAAGGACTTACAACTAAAATATACAACTATGTACTGGGGCTTTGAGGAAGGAAAAACAAAAAAGGAAGACTGGCAACAGGTGTTAGCTCAGGGTGAATCTTTCCCAGCAAACAGCCTCCATTTTTATCAAGTTTTTGTTTATACCACTAAATGGAAATCTTCCTAAGTAAATTTCTCTCTTTTAGATAATAGATGCTTGGCTTTCCAATATATGACCTTGAGGGCTAATTAGGGGTTGATAAACGTGTTAATAAAAGTTATTTTATTTTTAATTTTTTGTGTGTGAAGAAGATTGACCCTGAGCTAACATCTGTTGCCTGTCTTCCTCTTTTTGCTTGAGGAAGATTGTCACTGAGCTAACATCTGTGCCAGTCTTCCTCTATTTTATGTGGGATGCCTGCCATAGCATGGCTTGATGAGCGATCCAAACCTGCCAATCCCGGGCCGCCGATGCAAAGTGCACGAACTTAACCACTATGCTGCTGGGCCAGCCCCTTAGAAAAGTTTTTTAAAAGCATAAGTCAGTTTGCCATGGAGTTTATCTCCCTGATCACCAAAGCCTCATATTTGTGCTACCACAGTTCTCTTCTCCCCAAATCCCTTCCCTGCTTGTTCTTAATAACACAATCTAGAGGCTCTTTTTCTCTTATTTGTTCCATTTCAATAAACTGACATTTATTCATAACGTAGGGAAAAGAAAATCAGTACATGTTTTCTGCAAAGGGAAAGTGTTCATTTAAAAAAAATTTGAATCATTTTAGAATTAAATAACCTAATACAGCATACAGACAATCCTAAATATTAGACCATGTATTTCTGTTGAAGAAAGGCTTTTTTAGGAACATAAAAATGTGCGATCAAAAAGGAAATTTGCTGAAATATTTCTGTCTAAATTTAAATAATATTTTCAAGTAAAATCAACCAGGTTGCCTGGGCATTCGTCAAACAGAGACTGCAAGTATCACTGGTCCCCTTGATGTTTTGCTCTTGCGGAAAAGTATCAATTAACTGGAGACTAATAAGCGTTTTGGCATTTTGATTTGGGTTCACATACAAGTGACAGTAATTTAAGCTATTAAGGAGAAAGAACATGCCTGTACCGTGCCCCACTATGTCCCAAGCATGATGCCCAGTGTTCAGAGTGTATTTTCTGTTTATTATATTTGTCCTGTATAACAATCTTGGGAAGCGGGTTTTTTGATATCCACCTACAGATGCTAAAACAGGTTCACCAAAGATTGCATAGCCATTGTGTGGAGGAGCTGGAATTCCAGAACCCTCGAAAGTCAGGGTTCTTTCCTCTACACATTGCTGTGTCTTCATCTTAGCCTCCTAACCAGGAGTGTGTTTCAAAATGACAATTTAGAGTTTGATTTCCAAGCCACCTGAAAATAAAGATTCTAAGCCTGCAAATAATGGTTGAATTTAAGGTATATCCAGAAGAGAGGAGAGATCTTGGAAGCATAATATTTAAGTCTGAGAAAAAGGAAACTAGCCATGAAAGCTGAAAGAGGGAAAAGTGCCTATTGCAACTGGAGGACAACTTGTAGAACCAGCGAGTCGAAGTCATAGGGAAGCGGTTTTTACGGTTAGAGCTTCGCATCAATACACAATCTGCCTTGAGACAAGTGAACCTCCTGCCCCTGGAAGTTTCTAAGCAGAGGCCCAGTGACCATCTCAGAAAAATGTTTTGAGGAATTCTTGGATGGGAAGTTACAGTAAATGACTTTGTTGGTCCCTTCCACTCAAGTTGTGATATTACTAACCCTGACAGCGTGTGCTCTAAATCAGATACAACAGGGTGAATCTATCTACTGAGATTAAGCTGTACCAGTTGGCCCTCCCATCACCTGGTGTTACCAACCAGAAGGTTGGAATAGAATGTTTAGGCTGAGGTTAGCCTTCTCATGCTTGTCTGAAACATAAGCATCTTCATTTGACTTGTGTATCAGAGTATCAGACAGAGATTCTCATGCTATCCTCTTGGACCTCTGTGTCTTCACAGGACTTAAAGGGGAAAGTTTTAATATTTACCTGAGGGTCTTTCAGGGCCAGGACAGCTAACCCTTTATAATTACTCCCAGCTTCTTCAGAGTGCCTCCTTTTGTTTCCTGTAACTCCTTCCCCAGCAGCATTGATCAACATTTTCCCCATCATCCGTGCTTTCACTTTCCAGATATCTCCTTGCTCCCATCCCCCTTCCATTTCTTCATTCCTTTCTTCAAATCATTATTAATCATCTAATTGACATTTTGACCAAAAGTGTTAGAGTTAACAAAAGGAGAGTAGGTGAAAAAACTGGTTACAATAGTAACTAATGCCATCGATATCAACACTCATTTATTTTCTGGCATCAACAGTGCATCACAACTAATTGCCAGTTAGAGAGTTAGCATTTATTCCCACCAAAGTATAATAGTTACAGCTGACATTTTTTCATTGCTGATTTTCAGAGTCTTTTGTCTCTCCTTTAGGAACTTGAGAGGTTATTTCTGTTTTGTGTCATAAAATAATTACTGTGATAAAAATTGTCACTGTCGTTTTCTTGACTCTGACAGGCTGTGTTTGATGTGGACAACAAGAAAGGGCTGACTCTGATTGAACTCTGGGAAGGCCTGACAGTGGATGACATAAAAAAGAGCACTGGGTGTGATTTTGCAGTAAGTGTTTCTGTGAACAAATCCAGCCACTTGTCCTGTATCACGAGCTTGATTAATGAGTGTTTATAGGACATGAACCATTAATTTGTGATCATTTTTGGAGTTGACCTTTGCAGAGAGCAGGAGTGGAAGGAAGGGTGCTCCAGATGAGAGCAGGTGGGAGCAGGAACGGGCTGTGACTCACGGGCCAGGGCTGGTCTCAGGAGTCAAAAGTAAGAGGGGGAGGAACCACCAGGAGCAGCTGGAAACAGAAGGTCGCGCTTGAACCCTAAGCTACTTTCTGTAAAGTCTCTTTCAGTCCTCTGTTCTTGAGTTACATATCAGCCGTGGCTAAACTTGATTAACTCAAAAATGTGAGCCACACACAGAGAAATGACACTTCCTTGTTTTTAAACCCATCTGTGGCTTATGGCTTTCTGTTTGATTGACTTCTATGCCTGATTGTTCCGTCCATTGAAGATACTACAATGTTGGGCTTCTGACACCACCAGATTTGTAGTCACAAAAGAAGTCAGTCTTGCATTTGAATAAAAACTTAACTGCATAAAAACTCTGACTTACAAAGCAGATTAAGTATTTCAGGGGAGTATCCATTTAAGAAATCCCCAGATTTCTTTTTTTAAAAAAAGAGTAAAACTGTAATAAAAATAATTGCCCTTTAATATAAGAACTTGTTTATAAATCGCCAGTCACCTCCCTAATGGGCGTTGAGAGGATGGCTCAGTCCATTTGAAGTTGATCAAAAGTAAAGGTGAAATGTCTCTAAAAAAGGAAAGAAAAGAATTTGCTTCTCACATACCTTTTAAGAGTAATTCTACTTGTTAAAATGAAATATATTTATAATAAGAAGAAAGGTTGCAGCTACCCGTCCTGGGGAAAGTAATTTAATAAAACATATTTGATAAATCATGCACATATTTCATACATTCCTTCTTTAGGTACTACATGCTTGGCTGGTACCTATCAGTGCATAACAGATTTCTATAAAAACAATTTTGCTGCATAATTCATTATCCACATATAACTGTTTCCGGTTCTATATGAAGGTCTTTGTCTATTAACCTTTTTTGAGTTTCCCTTTGGAAAAAAGAAGTCTGTCAGCAATACTTTGCACAAAAAGCACATCTTCAATTAGCTTTTCAATAACCCAGGGGAAAAAAGGGATTTGTTTACACTTTATTTAGAATTCCTTACTCCAGTGATAAAAGCAAACAATTCTTCTACTTAATCAACTATTCTTTGGTTTTTTTCTCCTACGTGGATGAGTTAACTTCTTCTTCAGCATGTAGCATTTCTGAGATCCATAGAACCTTCAATTCTCTGCTGCAAAAGATACTATACAAAGGAAGACCCTCATTGTTTTCTGTTTCTTTTTTATTCATGTAGGTAAATCAGGAATGAAAAAGACTTTTACTGTTTTTGCTTTTTTTTTTTAAATGCTGGTTTTCATGTTTTGATACATCGAAAAATATCTCTATGGTCCCTCTTTTATTACAGTACCAGCCTTCCTTCTCTTTTGACATTGATATGTAATCTTGTTTCCTCCAAATTAGGGTGTTGAGATCAAATGTTAATTCATATGTCAGTGTTGTCCTGACAGTGGAAAGCTGGAGTATCAGCTGAACCATCTTGACAAAACAACCAGCTTTTGAGAATCTGATGATCTCTGATGATCCTCAAAAGATCAACAGCGTCTCTTTAGACCCTGATGGATGAATCACATACAGTGGGTTGTTTCTGTATAAGGCTGTGGACGGGAGTGCTCTGATTAATACAATGCTCTGTTTAATAGCTGGGTTATCAGTAAGATACATTTAATAATACAATTACATTGAGGATAACATTTCTTTATTTGATAACTCATAAAGTATTCCATGTTATGATCTAGATGATAATCCATGTGATTATTACTGCCTAGGTAGGACTTGATATCTGACTATATACTTTCAAGTTACTCAAGATTTCTGTTTGAGAAAAGGCCCACCCAGCCTTCACTGTATAACTAGAAGTGAACATTCCAGAAAGGATAGTTAGATAGCCAGGTGGTTGCATAATAAAGAAAAAAAGGTAAACACCTGGGTCAGAGTAATTGTGAAAATGTGTTGGTATAAGTTGCATATACCTAAGAATATGACTAAATGTATGGGTGAAAGATACAGAATGTGGATATCAGCTGATTGAGAAAATACTGAGAATTTCAAAGAAAAAGGCAAAATACGACAGCATCAGGACATGACAAAATTGTGGTTTCAGGGTACTAAAAAATAATGATCATAATGAAATATTTAATGAAATAAATATAATTCATTTTAAAAAAAGAATTACTAAGACTTTCCTGTATACTACAGTACAGTTAGCAACAACAAAAAATGTGGAAGGAAAATGTGTCCTTTAGGTATCACCTGAAACAGCTTCTTAAAAAAAATCATAATCACCAAAAAAATATGTGGTGAGTTGTATTCATGATTTAGTGTCAGTTGAAAGGAGAAGTTTTCTTTTCAATTGGTAGGAAAGTCTTTTAAGAGTTATGTATGTCTGGAGTTCCAAAGGAGGCTATGGAAATTTGTCATAGAAATGCAAATATTGACTGTATTTCTGGAACCTTCCCCACACTCCCAAAATAAGACTCTGGTCAAGAGTAGTTGGCAGCAAGAGAAGCCAACCTATAATGGACAGAGATCTTATTTCATATGATCACTCTCCTTCAAAGTGCAATTGTTATAAAGAAAGGGACTTTCCTCTGGGTTTCTTGAGGATTGAGTTCTGAGTCTATTGCGAGAGATAAAGGAGCTGGGCACGTAGAGCTGAAAATATCACTGTTATTATAAAGGCTAGGATGGAGGATGTGGCTTAAGTGGCACAACACATTTCCCAGATATGAACCCCAGAAGTGGGAGAGACTTCAGCTCCCAGGTTTAAGCAGCCTTGGAAAACCATGAGCTTCTTACACAGGAGCGAAGCTTTCCTGCTGAGCTTCTTTCCTCGTGGCTGAGAACAAAATAGAGCATGTGCACCCTGCAGAAGGCCCATCCTAATCAGGAAGAAGAATTGGGCTGAATTTCAGATGCCCCAGTTCCTCTACCCAAATCATCATTCATTTAAGTCACTAGAGGACACACTGGAGGCCAGGGTATTACACTAATAGGTGTCCTTCCACCTGGAAAGGAATATGAGAAGTGGGGAATAAATGCTCCACCTCAACACTGTTGGTTGGTAGAGCCATATGTACATGTTCCTCCTCTACAAATGCTTGATTGTGATGCGGTACAGTAATAGTTTTCTCTTGTTCTTTTATGTTACTAACGCCAACATTTTTATGCTGAGGAGTCTTTTGGTTTATTTTTCTCCCATGGCCCTCACATTTTGAAAAAAATCTGTCTCCCAAATACTTATCAAGTAATAATTCATTTTCAAAGAGTCAGAGTGATATTGCACATTTCCTCAAAGTAAAGATGTGACAAGCTAATGAAAATGTCAAATTTCTTTATTTTTGGCTATACTTATATCACTCAGTATGTTACTGCCAGTTACTTGATGGGCCAAAGTAGAAAGAGAAAAGAAAAGTGACATCCCACCACTTAAATTCCGTTATCTCTGCAATCCCTTTTTCCAGCGAGTAGTTAATTCAGTTGACTATTCATTTCTTTCTTTTTTGATGCATGATTAAGTTACATGAAATAGGTTTTTCTTTACCTTTTATATCTTTGGACGTTTTTTGAAACAGAATATTCCTTTTTGTTTTTATTTTTTAGTTTCAAAAATTAAAAACAAATTGAATCCGTATTTGAGCATCATGTGGTAGAATAAACTTTCAAAGGTCATTAGTCATCCATGATTATTCCTTAAACACCCAGTGTATGTCCCATATTGAACTATGAAATGTGAATAAAATAGAACAAATTGGTGTGTTTCCTTCTCCCAAGGGCCTTGGTCTTATTCTTCAGGCAGAAATACACCTCAACAACCACTGGCAAAAAATTAAATGAGAATACTGCTTATTTATATGTTTGCAATGGAGTCTTAATGCAGCCAGCTGCAGGCATTCTTTGCCAAGTTGAATAAATTTATACTCTCAATATCTGTTATGAACTGGCATTATACCAGAATTAAACAGTATACTCTTGGGATTTTAATGGACTGGAAAGACAATCGTTGGCTTGTCTTCTACACTTAAATCATATAGTCTTGTGCCTATCCTGTAGATCACCATGGCAAGATAATCTGCTTCAACTTGCATGAGCTTACAATGTTGATGAGACTGTGAGAGAATAGAATGAAAAATGGTGGTTTAGTAGGTGTTTTTTATTACAAAAATAGATGGGCCAAGTCAGTCTACATCCAGTTTCATCTTCCTCTTTTCTGATGAAAGTCAGTTTCCACATTGAGGATATAAATGATATTAAGAGCTCAAAATAGGGCCAATATGACAGGAAAAAGGATCAGATGTTTAGTTTAAAAAATTAAGGTGTTCAGTTTCTTTTTAAAGGAATTGCTATAAAGCATCTATTGGAAATGATCTGTTTTCAAAAATGAAGAGTTTTATTTCATTAAATTATTTCCACAGATGCTTTGTTGTTAAAAAAAGAAAATGGATTGTTTGTGAGACACACTTTCTAAATACTCAGAGCCCATATGTTTTTCATTCTTTTCAGAAGAGTTGAAGAGCTATGCAAATGTGGGCTGTGACTTTTGTCTATTTATTATGTGTCTATTATTTTGTCTGTTATTATATATCTGCTCTTAGAAGTGACAAGTCTGAATGAGCTCTCATTTATCCTAACCTATATACCAAGCCATACTGATCCCTTTTATTCTGGTCATGTCATTCTTTTAGTAGAAAAACGGAAAGGGGAGTGTTAAATTTTGATATTGTGAAGAGTTAATGCAAAAACAATTCATAAATGAGCTAAAAAATATTTAACCTCATCAAAGCCAAATAATTACCTACTTCTATTTATAATACTGACTTATCCTCTATTAGAAATCTTTCCTCTAGTTCTTTGGAGATTATTTAACCCACTCACTCATTTTTTCATTTGTTCATTCATTAATTTAACAAAATATTCACTCTTTATTCTGGAAGGCAAAATGCCAATTAGGCCCACTTTGATTGCCATATCCTTGAGGGCTCAGAAAATCACCTAAATTTTAATATTGCCTACAGTGCTTTCCATGGAGATTATTACTAGGACTCAATGGATATTTGCCAGATTGAATGAAGAAATCTGTACCTGGCATTGCACCTTGAAGGATCAGTCAAAATTAAGCCAGACCACTTACATTTAGGTTTCTTCTTCACCAACTCTACCATTAAATGTTGATCTGTCCTCATTTTTCTCTGCTTCAGGTCTCCTAGGAATGCATTTGCTCTTCTGTACATTGAACATAATTGTAGTCAACATTTAATATTTTTAATGCTATTACCTCCTTTTTTGTAATAACCTGGACTCTTTTTACTACCTTTATATCATTTCCATTCTGATTATGAAATTTCTGATAAAATGTTGTCATTGACCATACGTGTCTTTGTTAATATGTATCCAGTTAATCCAAAGACTCTTGTGTATCTTAACAAAATTGTGAATTGGCTGGACCTATTTTGAGGACTTTGAGACTTGTACCTGATCTGTGACGCTTTTGAATCAAGTCTCAGAGGCATCAACCTCAGAGCTCAGTGATTCACACAGTAGAGAGCTTGGTTTTCTGGATCCTTTATTGTCTCACTCTGCTCCTCCTTCACCCCCTCCTCACTGCCAGTCTTCATGATCCTTAATTTAGGAGCTATAATGCGAGAAGGTTGAGAACTACTAAACACACAAAATGTAAACAGAAAAGGAGTTCCCTGTTTCAATGGTTCAGAATGGAAAATAATGAGGAAATTCCAGGTGAGGTCCATGGCAAGGCTGCTTGTTGCCTACATCATTCAAGTTTGGAAATTCAAAGAAGTTATGTTTATGCCATGAGGTTTTTTTATAATTTGGTTATTTTTTTCTCTTTCTTTTACCAGGTTTCACCAAAACTCATGCCAATGCGACAGATCGCAACTTGAAATGTGGAAAAGACATTTGACCCAGACTGTGTGTTTGTCATTTTAACCACATAGGATTTCATTGAAAGGACATCAGTAAGAGAATTGTATATTTAGCAAGCAGTTTTTGATTAGTCTTCTTCTAGAATCTTATGCTTTTTGTAGCCATATATAGACTTTGTTCTCTCTAGTGTACTGTGACATTTTAATGGAAAAAAAAAGAAAATGTATATGATTATCTTATTTGTTTTATATGTACTGAGAAGGCTGTCATTACAATTGGTCCTCAAATTGGATTTATCTTCACCTTCCATGCTTTGTACGCTGAATTGTGTGCAGTTTGTACCAAGATGGGCCCTTAGGAAGAGTTTCATTGAGGTACTTTCCCTCATGATGAAATCATGACATTGTAGAAAAAACGAATGAGGGAGAAAAATAACACCACTCAGAGCATATCCAAGGCAGCATTGTGCTAGTCCTGAAAGATAACATATATGTGAATTTTGATTAGGAGAAATGCTGTCTTAATGATTATGTTTTTCCATCAGCTTGCTCTGACTTCTCTTTTGGAACCCATGATTTTGTGATTACATCTTATTTTCCTAGCACACCTCTCTTCCTCCCACACTTTTTATAACTAAATAGATGCCTAAGAAGGCAAACTAGAACATCTCTGTGTGGGAGAAATGACTGGTTCATGGAAGATACCAAAGGGTGGAGGGTCTATTGGTGCTGACATCCCACCAAGAAGTTGCCTTTATAAACCAACCAACCAACCATCTGTGCTTTGCCAAAGACTAAGGTTTATTATAGGAAGAGGGCTGTAAACCTGACAGATCTAGTCAGTTTTCTCTTTTTAAAACACTGAAGTATTCCTGTGTATCCAGAAGGGTCCTTAAGAGTCTTTCTTGATGTTGTTGAGGCCCAGTGGGCTACTTGGACAGTACCTCCTCCTAAGCCAAGAGGGGCTGCGGGGTAATTTATCATGAATCCATAGTCATAAGACAGCAGAATTTTTTTTTTAATTCTTTCTTTTCAGACTGTCTTATTTTTGCTCGGAAAAGTTTCTAAATATTGGAGGCCTTTTTCTACAGAACAGTGTTCTTTCTTCTACCCAAGTCACTTCCTTTAGCAAAGTACTTTTAATTCAGCTTTATCCAAGTAGGGGAAATAATGATGAGCAAATCCAGGATTTGAAGAGCAGTGAGCTTTCATTGTTAGAAAAGAAAATGGTGGGCTGGATTTTGTAAGGAACTTCTCCTCAGAGGTATCCTCAGTACCAAACAGTTGCCTGGGGGGATGGCTTCAGAAGCATCTTGCATGTCAGATGAGAGAAAAAAGTTCAGGCACCCTGAAGACAGGCCAGACAGCTGTCCTCTGGACAGAGGTAGGTATAGTGCAGTGCAATAGATATTCTTCTGGCACCAGGTATAGGAATTTATTCACATTAGGTGATGGTTCTCATTGAAATTCTCTCTCTTTTCAGGTACAGCTACAGTTGTGTCATGCAGGGTAGCAGAGGGAGGAGAGAGGCTTTTTTGTGAGAGGCACACTCCGTGTATAAAATAGTCTTTCTGTCTAGCTTCATGGTTGAAAGCATACTCTCCCAGTACTGGTAAAATGGACTCTTCTTAGAATTTGCGAGGTCCAGAGAATAATATATATCTATATAAGAGTTATGATTAGAAAAAATTATATTACTGCTGGTTGCTATATTTGCAATATTACATGCTTATCATTCATGTCTGTTATTTTGGGATAATGTGATTCTAAGAATGTTCTAGACTTTGAGTGGCAAAACCTAAGGAGATGACTTTATATTTTTAAATATTAAAGAGTGCCTTGGATGTTAAGAAATGCGTTAAGAAATACAATAAATATTCCAAATTGTTATAGATTGGTGTGGTTGTCCTTTTTCTTATTCAAGAATGGCATGACTACACATGAGAATAATACAACAGAGACTGGTAGAATGGCCAATGATAAATAAAGCCAGCATGCTTTACCACTTCTAATCAAGTTGTTGCTTTTCTTTTTATTTTACTGAAGAAAAGATATTGTTCTTCATGAAAGAATAAATGAAATGTTTACCTAAATGAATCTGCACTTTGGTCCTTGTCAGAGCCGATCATTTATCTATAAAAATTATTATCCCAGGCTTCATGTGTTAATATTATTTTGCTTTTGTCTAACACTCCTTTAGGATAAGTATGCATTAATTCATTTCCCAGGGGTGTGTTGAGTTTGCTTGCATTTGGAAGGGGCTCTGGTGCTAATCTGCCCAGCATCTATGTTGCCCCGCTATTAACAGACTCACCCCCTGGCCAAGGGGTTGAGTGTGTGCCCAGGATGTGCTACTTTTGGTAGTTCTGCTCTGTCCACAGTGGTTATAATCCAGGGGTAGGCATATGACCCAGTATGTACAGTCATGTGTCACTTAACAACAGGGGTACATTCTGAGAAATGCATCATTAGCCGATTTTTGTCATTGTACAAATATCATAGAGTGTACTTACACAAATCTAGATGATATGGCCTACTACACTCCTAGGCTATACGGTACTAATCTTATGGGACCACCATTGTATACGTGGTCCATTGTTGACTGAAACATCATTATGCGGCACATGAATATACCAGTGAGGGATTTTCTCCTATTTTTAAAAAATGGAGATGCGAGAAGAGCCAATTTTCTTATTCCTCTCTGATCACGAAGCCATAAGAATGTGAGTCTCGTACTAAGACCCTGTCTCCCTCCTACACACACACACGCATACACTCATGCACATACCCTACCAGCTGAACTCTGGTTGGAGAGAAAGAAGCTGAAACACAAACACATTGAGCTAAAGGCAGGGAGTGTCCTAGTGACACTTGGGTTTCTGGTTTTGGGTATGCATAAGGCCAACTTCTCCAGCCATACCTGTCCATGAGCTCACAAGTCTCCATTTTTGCTTGAGCTGGGTGTTTGTCACCTGCAACCAAAGTGTGAACTCAAACAGCTTTTGTAATTCTTGAGTCCTGGGAGGGATCTAGTCTCCTACAGAAGTTATGCAGAATAGGAGCAAAACTGCTTGTATCTGGGCCCACAGAACACATGTAAGAGCATTTATAGGTGTTACTAGTAGGTAGGAAGGTTGAGAGTAGAGGTTTTCTTTCTCTTACAATCTCAATGTAGTCAGCACAACTTTAAAAATTATTTCAGTGGAAGTATAAGCAGAGATTTATTCAATGGATGGCTTCCTTTACACTAACTTCCCTTTTCTCACAGGATGTGATCTTGAGTTCTTTAAGCTTATTTTCAGATTCTCTATCTTTAAAATGGGGAGAATATAATGTTTTTCACCATGGTTCTATGAGATGTAATTAATACACCTGATTGCAAAAATACTGACATCTCTTTAAAATGCTGTGCCATGATATTACTTTGGGACAGAATTGTCAGTTATTCCTGTCCTTTCATTTTTCAGTGTCTGTACTGCCTTCCCACCTAAGACCATATTGAATATCAAAGTGGGTTGAAGCATAAATATCAATAAATATTGTGTGATCTGAATGCACATCCGTTGGACATATACTTGAAGTTTTCTGCTTCCTAATGTTAGACGTCTCTGTGTAAGATCATCTAAAGACACCCTTTACAGACCACAAAGCAAGTCCCATGAGAGCGATGGCTATACTAATCCAGGTAACAAATTGATAAGACAGTTTCTATCCTTAAAGCCACAATCAAAAAGAAATGATATTTAGTTGTGGAGATTAAATATGCTTGATTATCATGATCATTATTACCCTTACTAGAGTACCACTCTGCAGGGTCCACTTGGAAACAACCTCAGACAACTATCCTGGGCTTTTTGTGGCGTGACCCACATTGGGTCCTTACGAAACACTTGTATTTCCACTGACAAATGATGGGAGCACAGGTGCCCCATGCAGTCATTTTATCTTTGGCTTATTCCTAGGCATTCCATCTCTTACCCTTTAAAATTTTCAAGAGGAAATCAGGCACCAGTCCAAAAGCTCCCATTGAAACCCTGGTGTTGCATTTGAAGCCCCTCTCTCTTGATTTGAGAATAGGAGGTCACATCTTCCACTTTGCCTTCTTGGGGTTAGATGCCCAATAGCTCTCTAAATCTCCACAAATATTCTTTTAATGTCCAGTTCCCAACCCTTGCATGCACTCAATATGAGTAAGAGTTTAAGAGTTGTCTAGCTGGTTGTGTGCATAGTGGCCTTACTTTGTAATGTACGTTGTGTGAGTGTGTGTTTTAACATCTTGTATATTAGTATAACAACTCCATGACTTGACCATGATAGGTTTCCAAATATGTTCATTGGATCAGTTTACTGGTTGAAAACATGAGGTGATAGTAGGCCAGGTCTAAGGATTTCCCTCAGCTGAATAATTAGGTAAGACTTCTAAGAAAGATGTAGGGAAAGAAATGAGAGGTGGAATATGGAGGCTGTAACAAAGGAATAAAGACACCTATGATGATCACCTACATTTGTTTAGCATTTTGTAATTTACAAAACACCTAGAATATGTAAGCTAGCTTACTTCATTCTCACAATAATCTGCCAGGAAGACATTATTACAGCCATTAAAATTAACTTCATTAGTCTGAGAGAAGTGATGTCCATCAGTTCTTTAATCAAATCACTTTCAGGGCTACTGTTAGATTTTGCTGAGGTAGCTAATGAGATGTGAATTAAATCCCCTGAATAGAACTAGATTTGTTGCTCTATGGTAAGCTATAAAACAGAGTCCAAAACCTTTAAATCTAATGGGACAAGTCTTGAAATTTTGTTCTGCCTCTCTACACAGCTCTTGTGCACAACCCAGTTTATAAGGAAATGAGTACTTGTCAAAATAAAAAGGATAATGGCCTCCACCAGGTAAAACGTCCCTGTGGAGGACTTGCAATTCCTGGGTTGGCTCATATGGAAGGCCCAGTGTAGACAACCATAGGTAAGAATGCTCAGCTGACACCAGCAGGAGGGGCTGATGGGCATTGCTTCGTCTTTGTGGCTGAACACCTTTCTGAAATTTGGTTTCCTTGGCATTAATCTTTACCTGTGTTCAAAGTCAGAGTTGTGACTCAGACTCATTCAGTTGAACTCCAGAGATAAGGTTGATATTGGCAGCGTGAAAATGTTATTGGTGACATGGAGGGAGCATCACTGAGTGAGATCTAGTGCCATCGCTTTCACCAAGGAAGACAGGGTCTATGGAAAGAAGAAAACTAGTCACAGCCTTGGAGCCTGTGGAGTTATTGGGGGTGGGTGTAGGGGTGGAAAGGCATTTGGGCCATCAAAGCGCATACCATATGAGAACATTTAATTCTTATCATTGTGTTTCTTTGACTATTAGATGTCATCAATTATTATTATGGGTTTTTTTGATAGTAAAAACGTTTAGCATGAGATTTACCCTATTGATAAATACAATATTGTTAATTATAGGTGCAATATAGTGAAGCAGATCTCTAGAACTTATTGATCTTGTATAATTGAAACTTTATGTTCATTGAACAGCAATTCCTCATTTCCTCCTTCCCCCAGTCCCTGGTAACCAGCATTCTGTTTCTATGAGTTTGACTGTTTTAGGTACCTCATATAAATGGGATCATGCAGTGTTTGTCCTTCTGTGACTGGCTTATTTCACTTAGTATAATGTCCTCTAGGTTTATGCATATTGTCGCATATGACAGGATTTCCTTTTTTGTGGCTGAATAGTACTCCATTGTACGTATACATTATATTTTTTTAATACATTTATTCATTGATGGACATTTAGGTTGTTTCTATATCTTGATTATTGTGAATAATGCTGCAATGAATGTGGGAGTGCTAATACCTCTTCAAGATCCTGATTTCAATTCTTTTGGATATATACTTGAGAGGGGATTACTGGATCATAGGGTCCTTCTATTTTTAATTTTTTTGAGGAACCTCCATACTGCTTTCCATAGCGGCTGCACCATTTTAGTTTCCCACCAACAGTATATAAGTGTCCCAACTTCTTCACATCCTTGCCAACACTGTTATCTTTTGTTTTTTTGACAATACCTATCCTAAATAGGTGTGAGCTGATATTTCATTGTGTTTTTGATTTGCATTTCCTTGATGATTAATGATGATGAGCATCTTTTCATATATCTGTTGACTACTTGTATGTTCTCTTTGGAGAAATGTCCATTCAAGTCCTTTGCCCATTTTTTAGTGGGTTAATTAAATTTTTGTTATTGAGTTGTAGAAGTTCCGTGAATATATAAATATATGTACAGCTCCAATTGACTGTTTTTGCTTTGTTGCCTGTGCTGTTGATGTCATATCCAAAAGTCATTGCCAAGATCAACATCCAGAAGCTTTTCCCCTATGTATTCTTCTAGGAATTTTATAGACTCAGGTCTTACATTTAAATCTCTAATCCATTTTGAGTTGATTTTTGTGTATGGTATAAGATAAGGGTCCAGTTTCATTCTTTTGTATGTGGATATCCAGTTTTCCTGACACTTTTTGTTAAAGAGACTATCCTTTCCCCATTGTGTATTCTTAGCACTTTGTTGGAGATCAGTTGACCATGTATGTGTGGGTTTATTTCTGGGCTTTCTATTCTATTCCATTGGTGTATATGTCTGAAGGACCATCTGTTTTAAAATACACTATGATTTTGTTTGCTTTTTTATCACTTATAAATTTTATTGTATGCATATTAAGATTTTTTAGACCTTCCCTCAGTCTCAGATGAGTGTGCTTAGTATTCCCTTTTCATAATTAAAACAAAGAAGGGTCATTAATGGATGCTTTATTCAGCTGACAGACATCCCCAGCAGTTACTGGCCCAAGGAAATCCACCTGTCTTGAGGTTTGTGCATTTACAATCCAGGGGCTTCTCACTGACAAGAGGGTTCAAGTTGTCCAAGGAATGGGTTGGGGATAGGGATCAGGTCAGGAGAAGAGTGGGAGGGAACAGAGGTGCCTGCCTCAGCTTCTCTCAGAGCAGTGGGGTTGCCAGAAACTGAAGGAGACAAGGCATTTGTAGGATACCATCATTTGTGAAGTGCATCCTAACTCAAGAGATATAAAAATGTGGGGAATTATTCATCTTAGAATTGATGAATTGGAGCGGGTCCTCTAAAGCCATTCTAAATTAGCACAATGTGAGTAAGAACAGTTTAAAGAAACATATTATAACTTTCAAGTATGTACAGAACTGATTGCATAGGAAAAGACCCTTAGGGACCTGCTTTATGGATGGAAAACAGTGGGTTACATTAGTGCGTATGTAAACAGTGCTTTAAAACACACTAAGTAGTCCAAGTGAGTATTATGTAATCTTTGCATCATGTTTTGCCTTCCAGGTATGGCTCTATGTCCTGCTATCCTTACCCCCAACTCCCATCTTTTTCATCTCCACAATTGCTATATTAGATATACACAAGTTTACTCTCTCTGTGAAAAATTTTCAGAATTTTAATTAAAGGTGTTTAACATATCAAAGATACCCCGATACATACACAAACATAGAAGGCCAAAGCACTTGAGGAGGCACTTCCATTAAGTCAATAGTCTCAAACTCGATGTGAGATTGCTGAAGAGAGAACAATGCCATTTAGGATGAACGTTGCTATGAAATAAATGTTTCTTTCTCTCCCCTCCCCCCTAAATCCATATGTTGAACACTAATCCCCATTGTGATGGTATTTGGAGGTGGGGGACTTTGGGAGGTCATTAGGTTTAGATGAGGTCACGAAGGTGGAGCTTCCACAGTGTGACTAGCGCCTTTATAGGAAAAGAAGAGACCAGAGCCCTCTCTCCTGTGCCATGTAAGGACACAGCAAGAAGGCAGACAAGGAAGAGGGCTCTCACCAGACACTGAATCTGCCGGTGGTACCTTGATCTTGGACCTCCAGCCTCCAGAATTGTGAGAAATAAATGTTTAGTGTTTATGCCACCTGGTCTATGATATTTGTTATAGCAGCCAGAACTGACCAAAACAAGTGTGATCAACTTGGAGAATGCTCAGGAAGATAAAGAATTAAAAAGAATAAAACTATGGGAAAAGAATAAGATAGATGGAATATTTAACTTGCAGAAGAGACGCTAAAAGAGTGATTTAGTAAGAATTTAAAGAACTGCTGTGTATAACTAACGTAGAATGCCTTCGGTCTGAAAGGAAAGAAGAAAAAGAGGAATGAAGAATTTAATTTATATATTAAGCAACATTTCCTGACAGTGAGATTTTAAAGAACAGGAATTAAATTACCTACCTATTTATTTATTTACTCATTTATTAATTTATTGGTAAGAGTTGAAAGAAGGAGAGGGAAAGGAAAAGTATTTTGTAGTTGATTTAAAGGCAGTCTTGAAATCTAGTATTCCTGAAATCTCATATTCAAGGGAATTTCTTTATAGTCTGGATTCTCTTTGCAGTTTTACCAACTCTCTTATTATTCCAAGAAATCTATTAACATATGGTTGGCAAACTGGTTGCTCAATAAATTTTTAGTGAAGGAGTGATTAAATTAAAGAGCAGATGAATTAATGAAAAATAATTCAGTGGCATAGGGTCATATTCATACAAAATTCAGTTTCTCTTTTTATATTTCTAACTCTAAATAATAATTACAAATAAACACACAACTGGTTTGGGGATATGCCAGAAATAGTTTCTCGCTCTCTCTTTATTTCTTATCTCCCTCCCTTTCCTTTTTCCTCCCTTATTTTCTTTCAGCAGATATTTATTGAGTGCTTCATCAGTCAAGGTCCAATCAGGAGACAGAAACCACATGGTAAGTTGAAGAGGGAAAGCTTAATATAAGGAATTATTAACTGTAAGAAGGATTTGGAGTGATGAGGAATCGGCTAGTAAGAAGGAAAGAGAACTCTAAACAACATAGGAATAGCAGAGATAAGGAGCCACCACTGTCCCTAGGGTTGAAATAGAGCATCCAGGGAAGAGGTCTCCAGGACTGAGATCCAGACCTTGTTGGAAAGCAAGCTGTGGCCTGTTGGATGGCAGAGAAGTCACTGTGGCACCATGTCAGCAGAAATTGCTAGAAAGCTACCTCTGAGGTGTCAGTAGAAGCTATCCCCAGGGGGGATTGCCACACTTCACAAGTTGCCAGAAAACCACCTGGAGAGATGCCAAGGAAACTGTTCACAGGGATGTGTCTCACTTATGGCACTCTACTGTAAAGCCCCCTGTGGGAGTGCCAGGGGAAGCTGCTGGTGCTGGGCCCCGCTGGCCACCACACACTGCAGGAGCCAGGAACTGGAGAAGCCAATTATGCTGCATTTATGGGTCCTGGAGAAGCTGTGTGTGTTATAGGGGTTAGACAGTGGAGGAATTGTGGGCTACAAGACCCTGACAAGAGAAACATCATACCAAGAGGAGAAACCTCTTCCTCCTCCACTGTCTCTCCAGCATCTCCTATTGAGAAAGCTTAACAGTGTGCCAGTTGGCAAAGGAGTGCTATTTACAGTGCCCATCTCCATTACCTTGGAGCAGACAAGGAAAGGTGGATTTGGAGCTGAAAAGCAATAAGTTGATAGCTGGCATAAGCAGCTAAAATTCAGTTTACAGCTGTGTTGAGTTTTCCTTTTCTATGAAGGAAAAGTATGTGTACCATAAGACGTTATTTAGAGGGTCCTGAAATTAGATCTCATACTTGCCTCTGTTTAGCACATTCTTAAATATACCACAGGTTGTTCAATAAAATGTGTAACCATGTCTAGAAATAAGAAGCTAAAGTGACCTTTACCGATCAAAAAGAAACAAACAAAAAACCAAAACATAAAACAATAGGGAGATCAAGTAATTTATGAATTCTCATCTGTACAAAATCAAAAGGAATTCTGCCACAAATGCAATACTCCTGGTAAGGAGCCATTGGAAGACAAAAATCAACCATCACTTATGCTTGGTTTGAGAAAATCTGAACTTTAAAGTTTTAGTGAAATGATAGAGTTATTGAAAGGCTATGAAATAAGACAATCCTGGGTGAGAGTAAGGGGCATACCACTCAATGGCTATTGTAGTCATTTGATTGTAGATGTTTTATTGTGGAAGGATATTACATAGATGCAATCTGTTCTGAAGGGGTCAGTTGAAATGCTGTGGTGACTTGGAAAATGCAGCAATGAGAATATTACTGACCAAATGGAGCCAGCTGTGTTTTTCAGAAAATAAGCAATTGTGAAATGACCTCATAGTCATCTATGGTATCATGGAGAAGCAGAAATGTTTCAAGGACAGCTGAGCTTGTGGTAGAACTGGGCATGTTTATGAAAGTTAACTCAGCCATAAACTTAGAAGTCATTTCTTATGGTAGAAGGGGAAAAAGGACGGCTTAAGGTCGGAAAAACAACTGTCCTATACATAGAATAGATCCATATGTTTGTCTCATATGACTTTCTATTTAGTAAGGAAACATCGTATCAAGACCACTGCTCAAAAGGTCCATCTACCTATATGTATAGAACAGTGATGTCTAGTCCAGGAAAAGAGTAATTATGTTAAAAATAATTCAGTAAAACATTCCAAGAAGTGCACCTGCCTAATAGACCATGTTCTCCAAACACGGATTTTTTTTTTAATACAAAAGGAAAGCATTTTGAACCTTTGCTCCACAATCGATTTAAGTCCTCCAACTTACACCATCTCATGACTTGACCGTGTCAGGAAAGGTTTTAATTCATGGTGAAGTTATATGACATAGGGATTTGCTTTAAAATACTCTCGACAAATAATAATAACAATAAAAATTGAGAAAGCTGGATGAAATAATATTGGCAAAATTTTGGTAATTAATGAAGCTGGGGCAATGGTTACATAAGAATTCATTATACTATTCTCTTTCGTGTATGTTTGAAATTTTTCATATTAAAGTTTTCAAAGTAAGTGTATACATGCAATATCCATTTCAGCATCTTCATGATAACTACCATTTTGATGGTCTCTTGGATTTTGGATAAGAAATTTAGTCAAGAAGAACTAATGTCTCAATGGAGGAGAGAATATGAGGATGGCTTTTTAAAAATCAAGTTTTCGTTTATTCTAGTCTCTAATAATGCAAATCTCGGTGCTAAATAGAAGAATTAAAACAAATGCAAAAAGCATGAAAAGGCAATCAACATCATTAGCCATCATGGAAATGCAAATTAAAATCACAATGAGATATCACTACACACCTATCAGAATAACTACAATAAAAAAAACAATGACAACATCAAATTCTGGTGAGGATGTGGAGACGCTAAATAAGTTCTACATTGCTATTGGGAATGTAAAATGGTACGGCCCCTCTGGAAAGCAGTGGGCAGTTTCTTATAAAAGTAAACATGCAGTTACCACATGGCCTCTTGGGCATTTATCCCAGAAAAGTTAAAACCAATGTTCACACAAAAACCTATACATGAATGTCTATAGTGGTTTTATTCATAAAAGCCAAAAAGTGGAAGCAGCCCACATGCCCTTCAGTGGGTGAATGGTAGACCAAACTGTGATAAATCCAAAACATGGAAAACTACTCAGCATTAAAAGCGAGTGAACAATTGATACGCGTAACAACTAGGATGAATCTCCAGGAAATTATGCTGAGTAAAAAAAGCCAATACCAAAAGGTTATACAGTATCTGTTTTCACTTATTTAATGTTTTATTGGCACCTGAGCTAACATCTGTTTCCAATCTTCTTCATTTTGTTTTTTCCTTCTTCTCCCCAAAGCCCCCTAGTACATAGTTGGATATTCTAGTTGTAGGTCCTTCTGGTTGTGCTATGTGGGACACCGCCTCAGCATGGCCTGATGAGCAGTGCCATGTCTGCGCCCAGGATCGAAACTCTGGGCCACAGAAGCGGAGTTCACGAACATAACCACTCGGCCACAGGGCTGGCCCCTATGTAACATTTTTGAAATGACAAAATTTTAGGAGTGAATTGCAGATTAGTGGTTACCAGGGCTCAGGGACACGGGAGGGAGAGAGGAAGGGAGGTGGGAGTGGTTCTAACAGGGAGGGGTCCTTGTGGTGAGGGAACTCTGCATCTTCACTGTGGTGATGGATATATGAATGTACACATGTATAGAACCAAATCCACACACACACACATATGTACAAATGAACACAAGTAAAGCTGGAGAAAGATGAAGAAGATCGGTAGATTGTCAATGTCATTAACCTGGTTGTGATATTGTAATACAGTTTTGCAAGATAGGGAATTGGACATCTCAATATTGTTTCTTCCAACTGATGAGAATCTAAAATTATCTTAATAGAAATTTGTTAAAAAAAATTGCAAAAAATAACTAAAAGTATAAAGACTGCCTCTTTAATCTGCTCGAAACCTTGGTGGATGTTCATTCCTTTTTTCATTTGGAGTTAAAAAAAAAGGTTGTAATTTTCCTATCAATAATAGGATGTAGTTGATTACTTTGTTTTACTAGAAATGCCACCCACTTGTTGGATGTCTCTGAACAATTTCTTCATCTCACTGGGTCTGTTTTCTAATATGTAAATGGGTCTAATAACTTCCTCAAAAGGCTGTTGTAACTATTAAAAATGTCTCTTAAGGGGCCGGCCCGGCGGTGCAGCGGTTAAGTTCACATGTTCTGCATCTCAGCGGCGTGGGGTTTGCCGGTTCAGATCCCGGGTGTGGACGTAGCACCGCTTGGCACGCCATGCTGTGGTAGGCGTCCCATATATAAAGTAGAGGAAGATGGGCACGGATGTTAGCTTAGGGCCAGGCTTCCTCAGCAAAAAGAGGAGGACTGGCAGTAGTTAGCTCAGAGCTAATCTTCCTCAAAAAAAAAAAAACTCTTAAAATATCTCTATGCCTGATACATAGTAGCCACTTAAAAAAAAATGAAGATAATGTTTTTGAAACTATATTATTTTATTATTAGGGAATCCACTTCTATGAGTGTCATGAAGCCCAGGCTGGGTTAACAGTGATGAGTTCTGGAGGTAACTACACCCCACTCTGGACTTTCTGGTTATAACCACTGTCCTCTCTCTACCTCAACAGAAAGCCCAGACTATGAGGCTTCAGTCCCTGCCCTCCTATTCCTGGAAGATGCCAAAGCCAACTATGTAGGAGGAGTTTTCAGAGAAGACGACCTTGTCTTCCTAGAAGACAATTCCTCTACGTTGCTTTATGAGGCTGATAACAACCCCAAACCGCAGACAGGTTGGGACCTGTGGAGGCCTCAATGGAGATGATTTTTTATTTGTAGATTTTTTAGGACCCCTGCTTTTCCACTTTTGCTGTCTTTTGTCTGTGGGAATTTTCTTATATGTTTGTGTCCTCACTGGAACATGAAAAATATTTATATAGAGTAACATCTCTTAAGAAAAAAAAATTTGGAGAGAAAATTTAAAACTAATGGCCAAAAAGAGATATTGGATTATCTGTGATTTTCAATTATCTACCTCTTCCTGGCCAAGAGTAGCATAGAAAATCAAGAATTACTGATGTTGAAATTAATGGCCATTTAAAATGCTGAACAGTTAGGCCATTAAAGGTGAATATAAATTCTCGTGGTGGTCTCTCATCAGTTCTCATTTATCACCAAGGACACCTGTTGATTTAAAAACGTAGAAGTTCTCAGTGAGAGCTCGTTCAGGCCTTGTAATGAGAACTTATGAAAAACCAGCATTGCACCATCAGTAATTATGTACATTTCTGGGTCCATTTACTTCTATGAAGCAGACAATGAGCAGTTTTTGAAGATAAAATGAGAAAAATTATTCTTTTAAAAAACAAGCAGGGACTTTTCTTCTTCCAGTAATGGCGGTGTACATTGCTGTAGATAAAGCAGCAACAAAAAGCAACCAGGAAAGCTGGATAGAATCCCCTCCTCACTCCGCCTCCACCTCCTCCACCACCACCACACAAAACATGTTTGAGGTCATCAATGAGTGAACAATGGAGCTCCATCTTTTTGAAGCAAAAAAGAAGCACAATGAGGTTAGCCTTAAATTCTTAAGCTTGACATTCCATGGCATTTTTCTCCTTGAGGTATTTGCTAATTTATAAGATTTGTGGAGCCAAAACACTGGGAGAGTAAATATAAAGTGACAGCTAAGAGTCTGAAAAGTTTAGAAGAGCTTAAACTGCCTTATGTACTTGGGGAGACAAAAATTGGAAATCAGGGCAAGCTGAAGAGGAAGGGTCTTTGTAAAGACCTCAGGATTCCAATTGGTTCCCCAGAAGGGCTGTCCCTCAGAAGTAAGGGTGGACCAGAAATAGACGAGTCTTTGAAAAGATGAAAATCCATCTCCAAAGCATCCCAGTCCCTGAGTGGAATAAGGTGATCTGTCCATAACCTGACTACCCAATAGAAAGACAAAACTCCTCTCAGGAGGACCTCAGAAAGAGCCTCAAATTATTGCCACAAGTTTTAACAGACAGGTGAGCCAGATGTTGGAATCAGCAGACACAGACTTAACAAAGATTAATATATTCAAGAAAATAGATGATGAGATAGAGAATTGAACCAGAGAAATTCCAATGTATTATAAATTGAAATTAATAACTTAATAGATGAGTGTAAGAGCAGATGAGACAGTTAAAGAGAGGACTAGTAAACTGGAAGATAGAACAATATAAAATATCCAGACTGAAATACAGAAAGAAGAAAAGGATTACCAAAAAAAAAAAAAAATACAGGGGCTGGACCCGCTGATGTAGTGGTTAAGTATGGCACGCTCCACTTTGGCAGCCCAGGGTTCATGGGTTTGGATGCCAGGAGCAGACCTACACCACTTGTCAAGCCATGCTGTAGCAGTGACCCACATAGAAAACAGAGAAAGATTGGCAAGATGTTAGCTCAGGGCAAATCTTCCTCAAGCAAAAAAAAAAAAAAGAAGAAGAAGAAGAAGATTGGGAACAGGTGTTAGTTCAGAATGAATCTTCCTCACCAATAAAAGAAATGAACCAGAGAAATGTGTAAGAGACATATGGAACATTGTAAAAAGGTCTAATATCTGTGTAAAAATGTTAGAGCAGGAGAGGAGCGAATTGGGCTAAAGCTTTAATGGGCAAAATTTTGGACAAGAATTTTCAAGATTGTCAAAAGAACTTAAGCCACAGATTTAAAGAAGCTCCACAAAACCTGCGCAGGATTAAAAACAAAACAAAAACCTGGGCATATCAGCAGCCAGTAGCTAAAAGTCAAAAACAAAGAGAAATCTTAAAAGCAGCCAGAGGAATAAAAGATACATTACTGTTAAAGGATGAAGAATTAAATGGAGAGTGACTTCTTAAAAAAAAATGAGAGAGAATGGAATGCTATTTTTAAGTGCTGAGAGAAAGCAACTGCCAACCTAGAATTCTTCAACCAGTAAAACCAGACTTTAAAAAAGGGCAAAATAAAGGCATCTTCAGGCAGACAAAAATATTTGAGAATTTATCACCATCAGACCTACCTTAGAAGAATACTAAAGAGAGTTTTTAAGGCAGAAAGAAAATACAGAAATACTGATAGAAATGGAAAGTAAATATATAGAATAAATAGATGATAATGTTTTGTAAGATTTAAAATGTATGGAAATATAACACATGACAACAATAGCATAAATGATGGGACAATGACAAGTGAAATCAATGTGTTGAACACTCTTGTATTGTTGGGAAATTTATATGATACCCTAATAAATTAAGGAAGCATGTTGTACTCTCTAAGGCACATTAAGAGGAGAGTAAAACAAAGAATTATGAGCTAAGAGAGGGGAAAATGGAATAATAAAAAATTTGATTAACCCAAAAGAAAATATTAAAAGAAAGAAAAAGTTACATAAAACATTAGAACAAATGGAAATTAAATCATAAATTGACATATTTAAATCCAAATACATCAGTAACCACAGGAAATGTGAATATATTTCTTTCGTTAAACTTGAACAAATTAAAGATTCATGAGTGCAACCACTAAAAAAAGAGTGAAAGAATGTAAAACTAACAACAAAAATACCAGATGAACTCAAAAGAAGGCAAACAAAAAGGAATGTAGAACACGTGGACAATGGAAAAAACATTAAAGTGGTATACTTAAACACAAATGTATCAAAAATAGCATTAAATACAGAATTAATATTCCAGTTCAAAGACAGATTGTCTGATTGGTTATGAATATATAAAACCCCACTTATGAGGCTTACAAAAGTCCCATCCTAAATATAAGGATATGGAAAGTTTGAAAGTAAAATGATGGTGTTTCAGTTAGGACTTATTCAATGAAAAAGAGCCACTGTAAGAGATAAGGCAAAAAGGATTTTCACAGGAATTAAAATGTACACAGTTTTATGGGAGTTGGAGTAGAATTCTATGAAAGGATGTTACCTCTGTGTCTGGTGGTGGCCTAAAGTCTCTGTAGGCTTGGCAGGCAGGCAGTTGGGAAGAAAAGCTGAATGTGAAGCTGCAGAAAGTGAGGACAAAATGGAACCACGCAGATAAGTTAGAATTCTTGTTTGTGTCTCCACCTCCAACCTTGAGTGCATGTGGGCCTGCAGAAAATGTTGGCCCCCCTCACCATGGATTAGCATGCGCACGTGGTTCAGGACTCGGAGAAGGTGAAGGGACCATCTGGCAGAAACTAGGAGCTGTCGTCCTGGTTATCGATCCATACCTATACGTGAGCCAGCAGAGCAGAAACAATGTACATAACTTCTGCTTGGAAATCTCACGGAAATTTCTTTTATGGCTAACCCTAACCCAAAGCCAATTCTGGGAAACATAAGTCCGGTCTTACGATAACTTTGGTGCCCATGCTCATGTTCAGCCTCTCGTGGGGCCTATAGCAGGCCAGAAGCTGTTTCCCAAAAGAAGAGTTAATTGCAGAGGATGAGGTAGCTTGTTTCAAAACCCTAAAGGTTTGTACTGTGATTGACTTATAGAGAAAGGGTCTACAAAAGACTCCATATGGCATTCTTACCTGTCACAGACACATCAAGTGCCATTGAATCTGGAGGTCATGTGACCCAAGTGGCAGAACAGCTTGCACAGCAGCCTGGGCAAGTGACACAGCCTTTTTATTCCAGGCCCCACTCGAACTTTTGGGTTACTTGGTAAACAGATCAGAGGAACATGCCCAAATCAGGTAAATATTGCTTCAAAAATCCAAAGAGGCTCACTAAGTGTTGTGACCTTTTCCTAGTGGTAAGGTAGCCCAGATGCCACAGCTTGTGTATTACCTTAGAAGGAATGTCTTGACATAACCTAGATCAATAGACCCCCTATAAATTTCACCAAGGTGGCAGGCCCCTGAATGTTGGATTTATTCTCTACCCTCTGACACATTTGTGTCTTACCAAGGTGTCTAAATTAGTTGCTACTTTCTGCTCACCAGATCGAGTCAGCACATTGTCGTCAATGTAATGGATCAGTGTGATGTCCTGTTCAATGGAGAGGTGATCAAGGTCCCTGCAGACGGGATTAAGACATAGGGCTGGAAAATTGATATACTCCCTGAGGTAGGAAAGTGAAGGTCTGTTGCAAGCTCTGTAAACTGAAAGAAAACTGCTTCTGATGGTCTTTATCAATAGAAAAAGAGAAAAAAAGCATTTGCTAGAGCAATAGCTGCACACCAGGTGCCAGGGATCATATTGATTTACTCCAGCAATGAAACCACATCTAGAACAACAGTTACAATCAGAGTCACTTCCTGATTAAGTTTAAGATAATCCACCGTCTTTCTCCAAGATCTGTCAGTTGCCTACACAGGCCAAATAAATAAGTTGAATAGGATGTGGTACAAATCACCATCACTGTATCATTCAAGTCCTTGATAGTGACACAAATCTCTCAAATCCCTCCAGCAGTGCATTGTTGCTTTAAGTATACAGTTTTAGTAGGTAGAGGCAGTTCTAGTGGCTTCCACATCGTTTATCATCATCATAGTATTTTTGCATCATTATAGTATTATCTATCTCTATCTCCATCTAAATATCTATATATATCTATGTATCTATCCATCTATCCATCTATCAATCATCATATTAGTCCTCATTCCATGGGCGACAGAACCAATGTGGGGATTCCGACAGCTACTATGTCTATTGCAATGATGCATTCTAGAACTGAGAAAATAATCACAGAGCAATTTTGTGATCCGTTGGACCCATGGTGCAATGTATCCAAGCTAAAACTCTCTTGATTACCTATCCACCATGAGCTTCTACTCTAACTGCTAAACTGCATTGCATTTGGGTCTATGAAAATTATGGTCATCTGACAGCTAGTGGTCAGTAATCCCCAAAAGTATTGTCAGCCTGGTGAATGGCTGCAGGTGCTTTTGAGGAAGGCTAGGAGGAAGATTTGTAGTATAAAATTTAGGCTGTGTTGCAAGGTCTTTCTCAAAGGGGCCCAGCCGCCCCTTCATTCAAGGGACTCTGGTTTTGTGTCAGGTCTGGCATTTGGATGAAACGCTGCAACTCTATTGCAGTGATTCAAGTTAGACTTCTATTCACTAAACCTAGAGCTTTTCCACTTCAAAAAAACCTGCTCATATGTCCCAACCCAAATATTCAGGGTTCACTCCTACCAATCAGAGCTCTAACTTTAGCATGAGAGACCTGTGAGATTATGAACGCAATTTGTGCTATAATTCAGCTATCCATAGGATTAGACACTGGATTTATTTTTCAGAAATCTCAGCACTGTGGCTATAGGAGGTAATTGTTTCTTGCAGGGCAGTCATAAATGCTTTCTGGTCCCTTGCTTGAGTCTTGATATGGGAATTTAAAGCCTTGAACTCATTTTTTTCCCTCAAGTTCTTCACCATACATAAAAGCATCAATCCCATTACACTTCATATTTTCACTAAAATAGTCTATGGCAGCAACTATTTGGTCATCCAAAACCCTATTTTCTATAAGCACTTAATTTCAGATGTCTACAAGTGATCATTTGAATGACTGTTTTGCTATTGCATGCCATGTACCACCATTGTCCTCTTTACTTCTGAACAACACAATCATTAAAGCTTTATACCTAACCAGATCAGAGAACCAATTCCAGATAAGTCAGAACCAAGTTAGAGAATCCAGCCTTAAGTTTCTGTTCTTCTAGAACTACTTCTGGTACCTATTTCTGTATCAATTAGGGGAGTGGAACCATACTGAGTGATAAGGAATAAGGGACTTATTATAGGAATTAGAATTGACACAATATGGGAGCTGGTGACGAAGCCTATGGAAGACTGCTACCTCTGCATCTGGAAATGAGTTGCTATAGGTCAGAATGGCCAGCAGTCAAGATAATCTGGACATGAAACAGGGGAGAGGAAGGACAAACTGGAACCCTTGAGGACAAACTGGAATCTGCACCTGTCTCTCACCATCTGCAATCTGATAATATGATTGACCTATAGAAGAAGCTTATGCCTGTCCTCATAGAGTTCCACGTGCACCTGGTCCAGGACTCAGATGCTGAAGGGGAATATCGAACAGCAGTGGGAAGTCTGGCTACTTCCCCGCACCAAGAGGTGAACCGGTAACTCAGTGACAACATGCATGAGCTACAAAACACCTCATCCCACACACCAACTTTCAGAACGTAACATCTGAGGATTCAATTTCACTTTCACTTTCCCAATCTCACACAAATTTCTCCTGGGTTGCCAACACAGAATCATGCAGGAAAGGGAAGTATGGGAAATAAACTTCCAGTTTAGCTAAATAGAAACTCAATACGGATGGTTTGGAAGCAGAGATGGTTGTGGAAGAAGGGAGACTCAAGGTAGTAAGACTAGTGAAGATATTTTAACAATTGACAATAAAAGTTATAGGAACCTATAATTATGGGTAATAAGAATAGGAAAGCAAAAACACCCATACAGAATATTTTATAGAGGAAATACCCAAAGACTTGCTTAAGGAATGTAAACAAAAAGAGAAAGAGGAGATAAAGAATGACTTCACTCTATTAATTAGGTGACTGGACGAATGATCTGACCAGAGACAGAAATGTGGAAGGGAGGAAGTGAAGAAGAGAGGAGGGGAGAATTATGGAAAATTATATTTGCTGAGGTAGAGGTGACCTGTAGGTCTTTAGAAATGAAGAATTAAATAAAGTTGCAAGGTAAATAGCTCTGAGATGATTAATATATTAATTACAAGTTTCTTGACGAGTCCTTAAACTGTGATCTACATCTGTAGAGCAATGAACATACGCACTGAGGTGGTATATCTGTCTTTGGATAAAGATATAGATGTGGACATATAGACAAGTATGTAGATATCTTCTATATGTCCAAAGAGATTACTTTATCCTGAGAGTTACATTAATTCTGCTTTAAATTGCTATTTCCATCAGCTGAAAGTTCTGATGTAGTCTTCAAGATTTCTTCAAATTCCATAGAATTCACATTCTTATGGTCAGACCTTGCTATAATTTCTTGTTCTTTTCTGAGTTCTTCGTCTCCCTCATGCCTCGTAGCCACCTGCTGTTCTCTTCACTCCGTTGGTACACTCATGGGATATACCTTGCTTTCCTTAATTTCCCCATATAACCACACACGGGTAATTTTTGTGTGCACAGACTTAGCTTAAGTTTGGAATGACAGAGGGGAGGTGCTTAGCAATACTTAATGGTCTTCTGGCCATCCCTGCCCCTAGAAATTTCTTGGTACTTGGTATTGCTCTGGAGGTCCCTCCTACTGTTATGATGATCAGCTCTTTCTTCCCTTCATTCTCCTCCCACCCCTGTTTTCTGCTCTCTCTATGTTCAAATTCCTCTTTATTTTGTATTTGTAGAAGTTTGATTCTCTCTTTACTTATCTGTCTCCTTCCAGATAGTGATGTGGGGCCTCATGTTTTATTCTCAAACTGATTGATCAAGATATTTGGTCACCATCTTCTCCTCTAAGGGTAAATGAAGCCACTGCAATCAATTATAGTTTAAATAGCAAACATAGGTAATACATAGATACAGATAGATGATAGATAGATAGATGATAAAAAGGAGGGAGGGAGGGAGGGAGGAAGGAAAGAAGGAAGAAAGGAAGGGAAAAAGAGCTGACTCTCTACTTAGTCCTCTCACTGTTACTCTCCATCTTAAATATAGAATTTTGTATTTTTCCTTTTCAGAAAATGTCAATTCTGATCAACATAAATCATAAGCATTTAAAAACATATCAAATAAGGAAACTTGCCCTAGAAACAGGTCTACAAATTGCAGCTAATTGACTTGAAATGGGGCAAAGGTCCACTTCACCATTCTCCAGTCTACAGAAGGGCACAAGATGTTATGAAGGAATTTAAGAGTGAAAGTGCTCTCAGGGTAAATCCCTGGGTCTTGTATTCCAAAGCCTGGAAAGTAAATACAATCTCTATGTTCTAAAAAAATGTAGGTTCTTTTAGGCAGGTATTTCTGAGGTCTGTAATGGCAAATGCAACATGTATGTGGTGGTGGAGGGGTGGTTATTCTAGAATGGAATATAATATTATTAATATGGAAAGCCATCATTAAACAAGATTAACAAATAATGGTTAAGTTTTGGCTATTTGGTTATTTTTATTTAATTTGTATATTAAATTTTTTATGTTGTATTTATTTATTTTATTTTTCTATTCCATTTGGCTATTTTTAGATGTAGATATTCAGTCACTTCCTTGAAATTCAGTCCTAAATACTGTGTCTGGTCCCACCCTATGTACTGCCTCTTTCTGGGGAACTCCCTACCCGCTCCTTCCACAGTAATTAAGGAGCCGCTTGTTTGCAGCCTATAGTTGCTTGCTCCTGTTTTGGTATAAATTCTCATGCATTTTCACTGCCTTTCTTCCTTTTCATTTACCTGTAATCTACTTCTGTTTTAAGACCCAGATGGAGTCTCATCTCTTCCAAGCAGCCTGCTTGATTTAATCCAGATTGCTCCATCAGTCTCTTCACTGAATTCCAACTGTATTTTCAAGCGGTCTCACACAGAGTTGTTGTTTTTGTTTTACAGACCCTCTAACTCCCCTTCCCCTACACACAACGAGGGTCCATAATCTGGTGATTAATCTTAATTACAGTAAGTGGTTAATAGATTGATGGCAGAATTATTCATTTCTCAGACAATTTGATCGTTCTCCAAATATAGACTAAAATTTAGCCATGGCCAACATTAAAGCTGTGGAATTTTCCAGTGAAATTCCACTTTTAACAAACTGTAGAAATGATCCCTGAAAGTATGGTCTTTGAGATTCCATTTTTAACCAGCGTTTTTTCAGGAAGTGACGGTTCAATTTTTAGATAGGAAGAATTCTAGAGAAATAAGCAAAAAGCTTGCAAACTGTGAAATTCCACAAGTTTGTTGACATCTTTAGACTTAGTAGAATGGGCCCTGATTAAACTTATTATCATCATTGTTCTGGAAAGTAACAATTCTCCCTGCAGCATTGAAAAGAGTGGAGATGGGAACAGCATGGCCAGCGTGGTGTAATGGAAAAAGAGTCCAAGTAGATGTGAAGGGATGTAAGTTCTGTTTCTAGTTCTGCCATGACCATGAGCAAGTGCCCAAATCTTGGGAGCCTGTTTTTCTTGTCTGTCACTGAAAACTTAGACATCCATTATCCTCCAAAATCAACCTTTCTGTAGACAATAGAAAATGGCTTTGACAACGGACTAGAAAGCCTTTCAGATCCTTAACAGTGGTCATTCCAAACAATGCCAGAAACAATATTCTATAGGGCCAGGGAGAGAGAAATTGTTTAATTTAATAGCATGAGTAAGTGCAGCTAATGCTTAGTGGAAAGATTAATCTTTTTTAAACTGTGAATTCAGAATTGTAAAATGTAGATGCTGAGGCTGGCCCGTGGCTGATCGGTTAAGTTCGCATGCTCTGCTTCTGCGGCCCAGGGTTTCACAGGTTCTGATCCTGGCCGTGGACATAGCACTGCTCATCAGGCCATACTGAGGTGGTGTCCCACATAGCACAGCCAGAGGCACTCACAACTAGAATATACAACTATGTACTGGGGGTTTTGGGGAGAAGAAGAAGATTGGCAACAGATGTTAGCTCAGGTGCCAATCTTTAAATAAAATTAAAAAAATAAAAATATATGTAGAGATGCTACTATAGTTTTTACCAAAACTACTTTAGACTTGTATAGAGATTTACGTTTTTTTCTTTTCCAAATGAATCTTCAGAAGGCTTTTACATGAGAGACAGCTAAGCCTTGGCAGTGAGAAGAAATTCAGAGCTAGGAGAAATATATGATGGCTTGGATGTGACCAGTGTCAATAGATTTGTCTTCCATTTTCAGGTTTTGATATTTAATGGGAACCTGAATATAATCATACAAAATGTTTTTGTGTCTATGTTCCCATGTATTAAATGGCAAGGGTATTATGTTTTATGAAAGACTTAGGGAATCAGAAAGTCAAATGTCCGCAGAGACCAGAAAGTTAAAGGAAATGGATGACATGAGCCTCAGGAAGTAATAGGGAGTGGTGGGGAAGGTAGCACACTGGAGAGATCAGACCTCATTTAAACCAGCTGACTGGTGTCAGGCAAGCAAATTTCTTGGCATAACGTTGTCATGTCTTTTGATTTTTCAAGTATATTTAATATGTGAATCTCCAGATTTTGGGCATTTAATTTAAAATTTTTAGATCAGCGTGCAGAACAAACAAAGCATGTCTGCAGGTCCACCATGTGAACTCTACCTTAGAGTGTACCATCCAAAGAACACTAAGAGAGGATCATACCTGATTCTGTCTCCAGGTGCTTATATTACAGGTAAAGAGACCAAAACTGCAAGAGACCACCTGGTTGGTAAATATTTTATATATTCAACAAATATATCAAACATTATGCTAGAAACTCAGGATACCTTTAGTGAACAGGACCGACACAGTCTAATATCATAGAGCTGTTCAACTGGACCAAGGAAATTTACATCTCAGATAGCTGAGACCCTCAACAACCAACTGGATTTATTCTGAATGCATTCACACCTCCCATAGTATAGTGAATCTGATGTTGTGATAGGCTGGATCAGGCACTCTCAGTTACTGGAATGTTTAGATAATCAGAAATATTCTGCAAGTAAGCATTGTGTTATGGCTTGGTGAGTAGCTATTGAGAGAGCAGAACAGTTAACACCTTGTTGGTACTCATACGATCTTGATCACCTCCCACTTAGCCTTTGCTCTCTCTGTTCTCTCTCTCTCTCTCTATGGAATGTCTTTCGACACACTTAAATCCTGCCCATCCTTCAAACTCCAATGGTATCTCTTCAGTGAGATGGGATGTTATCTCTTCCTCTGCTGAATCTTCATTTGAGTTTATTTCTTATTCCAGTAACAGATGGTAATTTTCTTAAAGGCATAGATAAATAAGTGATTTTTTTTTTGTCTCCAATTATGGAGTACACTTTTCTGTTGTTTAGAATAATAGTATAATCTTAAACTGTGTGTTCACTTTAAAATCTGTTCTGCTGGAGTTCTATTAGGGAAATGACATAAATACAATAAAAATTAAGATAAGGGAGTCTGCTGGTGGCATTGTCGTTAAGTTTGCAAGCTCTGCTTCAGCAGCCTGGGGTTTGCTGGTTCAGATCCCAGGCACAGACCTATGTACCGCTTATCAAGCCATGCTGTAGCGTGCATCCTACATATAAAAAATAGAGGAAGACGGGCACAGGCATTAGCTCAGGGCCAATCTTCCTCAGTAAAAAGAGGAGCATTGGCAGTGGATGTTAGCTCAGGGCTAATCTTCCACAAAAAAAAAAAAAAAATTAAGATAAGATCCCTATGGTGCTACGAAGGGCATACATAGTGTCCCTCTCATAGGCTGAAAAGAATAAAAATAAGTTTGAAGTAGGGGAGTGGAAAGGGCCAGAAGAGGAAATCACTCTTTCAGATCTGTATGGGGAAAATTTTTTTGCGTGTAGTAGGATGCAAAGAAAAAGTCCTAATTGGATACTAGTTTCTCCAGTTTAGGCAATTCCAGAAATAAGTCACTTACTCTCTGTTGCAGAAGGAGCATTCTTTTGCTTCTCAATGCTTTTAAATCATTATTCCACCTTTCTCTTTTTCTTGTAAAAATCTGCTAGGTTCTACACAAACAGAACTAAGTTTGTATGAGGTCCTACTCTAGGTAAGCAAAATGTTCAGGTGAAAGAGAGAGCATGTTGCTCTACCCATACCTACCCATATCACAATGTGCCAGCTCCCTCCTAATAGCAGAGCAAGCCTCATGTGATGAAAGGACAAAACATAGAGCATGACAGGTAAGAAAGGGGACCGTTGGGAGGAAGCTGTTGGAAGAACACACAAAATGATAGGACATATAATCAGCTATATAAATTGTGTAACATAATTCATGGTCTTGTTTCTCCTAGGAAAATGTAAATATTAGATTTTTCAAAACTTTAGGTAAAAACTAAGATCAAGGAAAAATTAGGAGCACAATCTTGCAGAGAAACCTACAATCACCCTGAGTGATCCTACTTCATCCTGTTCACCCCCTTATAAGGTTGGGTTAGCTCTGAGGTTAAATTGATACAAAGGAGAGGGTCAGCATCAATATGTAACTTCACAGGTATGTGATGGAATAAAGGACTAATATAAGACCAGAAAATGAGGAACTTCTAGTAGCTGAGACAACAATGGCCTCAGGAACCTCATTTGGGGGAAACTTTGGGGCTCTCTAGGAAACTGCAACCACAAAGTGCTGTTGGAGTCAGAAAAAGAACTAGATTTAAAGACAGAGCCGATGAAGCCTTCATGCGAGATGCAGGTTCTTTAAGGTCCCAGGTGCCAGATACAGCTGCAGGTTGGGACTGAGATAAAACACAACTCATTTTTTGAGGAAGGCTCTGGAATACAGCTAGGTTTCCTCAGGGGCACTAAGCCCGTATGAAAGACTGTTGGCTTGATGACTCCTATCTTAGCTTCTGTGTGCCTGTGTTCACAAATGAATCACTGTCACCTAAAAAACTGGCTAATGAGAAAATCCTACCTACATTTTGGAGAAAGCATTTGTAGAAAGAAATGAATTTTGTTCTCCCTCCTAGACTCTTCCTCTTACCCCCATTCTCATGTTCTTCACCTGTGAATCAGCCAAATGTACATTGGTATAATCATTATTTCCATTTAGTAACTATCTATTATGCATCAGATGCTAGTAAGAGATTTCTCACCTGTTATTTCATATCTTCTCATCAGTCCTACAGAGTTGCAGAAAAGAGGCTCAGAGAAGCTAATAGAATTGTTCAAGGCTCTACAGTTAGTAACTGGCAAAGGCAGGATTTGACTGCGGGCACATTTAGTTCCAATGCCAGTCATAAGCTTGAGAAAGGAGTAGGAATTAAATACAACCTAAATAATTAAAACTATCACCTTAGTTGGCTAATCCTCAGCTGCACCAACAACATGTCACAAATAGTGGGCAAGTAGCTGGCTTCTAACAACTGCCTGAAAGTTTCAAATGAAATACAGTTGTTATGCAGATTACCTATTTTGGGGAAAAAAGCAAGCAAAATCCAAAGTTTTAGTGGGGACTCTGAAGATAAAAAGCTCTTAGAAAGGAATAAATGATTGTTTAAAAATGCTATTGAATCAGTTTTCAGGAATGGCTATTGTGATTTTTTAAAAGGAAAACTTTGTGTGTGTTTTTTTTAAGAAGAATAGCACTGCTAAGCAATTTCAAGAAGGATGGTAGCAGTTTGGTTCAACTAACCTTCCCAAAATGTGAGCAGCAGTGTCATACAAAGCCCCAGACAAGAGCTCTCTTTGAAAAGGCAATTGCCAATCAACAGCCACTGTTCATTTGTTTGTTGGTTCATTTACTCGTTCACTTAATGTTCTTTTTCATTTTTAAAGTGTTGAAATACACAAAGGAGTGTATAATCCATATGTAATGATTTTAAAGAATGTTTATAAATTGAACACGCAAGTAATGTAAGGAATATAGCATTACTAGTTCATTAGAAGATGCCCTCCTCAGTGCCTTTTCCCAGTCAGGTCTCATTGAAAAGGTAATTTTGGTAATGACCTAAAGGAGGTAAAGGAGAGAGTCCTGTATTTCTGAGGGAAGAGCATTCTAGGCAGAGGGAGCAGAACTTTCAAAGGCTCTGAGATGGCAGCAACTCTGGTGTGTTCAAGGACAATGGGAGTCCAGTTTCGCTGGAATAAAGACAGTGAGGAAGAGTATTATGAAATAAAGCCAGAGACAAAATGGGCTCGATCACGTGGGTCTTGCAGGTCTATAACAACTTTGTTTTTTTTATTCCGACTGAAATGGGAGCTATTAGAGAGTTTGAGCAGAGATTCATGAACTGATTAACATTTTAAAAGGACCCATCTTGCTGAGGGCAGAAGCATAAAGACATGTCAGAAAAGACTGTTGCAACAATCCAAGCAAGATGATATTGGTTTAGCTTATGGTGGTGACAATGGAAGTAAAAAGAAGTCAAATTATTTACGTGATTTGGACAAGATTTGCTTACATTCACATTATCACTTACACATGCTTAAATATTATATCCACTTATATGTGCTTATACTTATCACTGTCTATGCTTTTTATTCTTTGTTGCAACACATCCATCTAGGATTGCTTTCCTTCTTCCTTTAGACTCTCCCTTTGTGAGGGTCCGTTGGTGGCAAACGTTTTTTCTTTTTTCTGAAAATGAATTTATTTCTCCTTTTTCTTGGTTAGTAGGTACTTTCTCTCAGCAAATTGAAGATATCATTCCACTCTCCTATGTCTTCCATTGTCACTGTTAGTCTATATGTTTCTCCTGTTACAGTAATCATCTTTTTCTCTCTGACTGCCTTATATCTCCCAGTGGTCTTTGTTAAGCAATTTTGCTGTATGACTACATATGAGTTTCTTTATATTTGTCCTGCTTGGGTTCTTTAAGATTCCTAAATCTATGAATCAATGTTTTTTTTTTTTTTTTTTTTTTATCAGTTGTGGAAAATGCTAGCCATTATCTCCTGAAATGTCACCTCCTCCTTCCTTCTTCCTGGAACTCCAGTTATATGTATGTTACACCTTCTTTATCTTCTCTGTCTCTTAGAGACTCATTCATACTTTCTATTTCTTTTGTCTGTGCTGAATTTTGTCTGTGCTGAAAATTTGAATGCTTCAAATTTTTCAGTTTACAATGTCTTTGTTCAGAGGTATCTTATCTGCTAATAAGTGCAATTATTGAGTTTTCTATTGTAATTATTATTTTATCATTTCTAAAAGTACTGTTTCATTGTGATTCAAGTCTCTTACACTATATATTTCCTATTTCCTGAAACTATTTTCAAGCTTGTATATTTGATTTAAGTTGTGAGTCTTATTATTTCAATATTTGAAATCTTAAGAGCTCCATTTCTGCTGGATTTTACTTGTGCTGCCTGTTTCCTTGGGGTTTGTTTGTTTGTTTGTTTGTTTTTGACTATGTGCCTTATCCTTAAAAGCATTTATGGGAATTTTCAAGATGTAGAGTGATGATCCATTTCTTGAAAGAGGACTTTTATTTGCTTGGAGAGCATGAAGCATTAATAGTCTGGAACTTTTTTTTTTTTTTTTTAGGAAGATGAGCCCTGAGCTAACATCTGCTGCCAATCCTCCTATTTCTGCTGAGGAAGCCTGGCCCTGAGCTAACATCCGTGCCCACCTTCCTCTGCTTTATATGTGGGATGCCTACCACAGCATGGCATGCCAAACGATGCCATGTCCGCACCCGGGATCCAAACTGGTGAACCCCAGGCCGCCGAAGCAGAACATGTGAACTTAACCACTGCACCACCAGGCCAGCCAACAGTCTGGAACTCTTTTAAAATAAATCCTCAGTTTCAGGTTTTTGAGGACTCCTAGTAAATTTTAAAAAAATTAATAGACTTTATATTTTACAGCATTTTCAGGGTCACAGAAACATTGAATGTGTAGTACAGAATTCCCCGCATACATCTTCCCCCTGCACACCGTCAACATCCCACACCAGGGTGGTACATTTGTTAAAGCTCCCTAGTGAATTTAAATTTAGTTGAAAATCTGCATAATCACTAACTCTTGTTTACAAGTTCTTAGAGACATTGCTCCCTTCTTTGTTCAGCACTGAAGCAACTTCCCTGAAGTGCCCTCATGTTGAAAGAAGAGGTGGTTTACACCTGGTTCAGACTTCAACTGGGAATGGAGCTTCATGAGGGGCAGGTCTCCTATTAAACCCTCTACTTGGCATGTTCTGAGCGTCACTTTTTGTCCCTGTGCCAATGAGGCCGTGAAAACTGAAGCTCAGCTTTCCCAGGTTCAGCAAATGTTCTCACAAAAAAGTGGTTTTCTCCTATGAGAAGAAATTTCTATGTGTTTTCTCCTACAGGTAGAATTTGGCCTGAAAAATCCCTACAATCTCCATAAGGTCTTCAGTGCAATTAACAAAGCTTAAAAATCTTTTCCTCAGTCTTTTTAGTTGGTTTCAGTGGGATACCTGACCAAACATTTTATCAGAGACAGAAGTCCACTTATTCTCTCAATCAACAAACCGTTATTGAACATCTACTACTGTGCTGGATGTTTGCTGGAAGCAATTATCCACTGGATATTATTCCTGTCCTTGAGGAGGCTACAATCAAGTACAAGAGGAGGTGCATAAAGACTATTCATCGTAAAAGTTTTCTGAACTTAGAGAAGTTCAACATTATTTTTAATGCAGTGTCCCTGTGTTTTTCCCAAATGCAGTTGGAGTAATTAAGAACTAAGCTCTGTGGGAAGAGACTTGTGAATCATTACTCTCTGTACCAACACCCCAATTTTTCCTCGTTCCTATGAAGGAGCAGAGCTCCAATAGAAGGAACTGAGGAACAGAATTGGAGTGAAGATGAGGGTTCCAAGGATGTTATCACTGGCTTAAACTCTGTTTTCTTGGGGCCATTAAAATGCTGAGATAGTCTGCTCTCTCCTGTTGTCTGAACCTGCTTCACTCATGTGAACCATGAGTCTGACCTTCCTGAGGAGTCTGCTATCACCAACATCAAGGAGACCTTGTAGGTGTCACCTCCAGTATTAATCATACCAGTGGATGCCACTTTGTTGAGTTAATTATTTTACTGCTTCATGTGATCATAGAGTAGTTCTATAGACACTGCAAAACTTGAGTAGGACCTGCAGCTGCCATAAGATTTAGAGTTCATTTGACACTTTTGAGGATGCTTTTTTAATCCCAGGAAAATGCTTAATACATTTTTTATGATTAGGACATTAGATTTTATTCATATAGCATAGAAAAAAAATCCAACAAATCAACTTTAAACAGTGAGATATTCGATACCATATCTTTATTTACACATCATTTTGGGAAAAACAGTCCTGAAAGGCAAACCAAGGTTAATGTTCCGGCAATCAGCTGAAGTTAATTGATGGAGACATTTCAGAGTAAAATAAAATTATCTTGACAGATTTTCATTAGGATAACAACCTGACAGTCAAAGGACTACCTAATTTTTTCCCTAATCACGACAAATTATTATTAATAGCAGCTCGCACATGTATCACACATCTTGAGGGACGGATCCCTGTAGATTTTAGAGCACAGATTGGTGAAATAGCCTCCCTCCCATTAGCTAGATCCTGGGCATTCCTAAAATAGGATGCAAGAGTAGTTTGTTCCAAATCAAGTTCAAAAGGCTGTTTAACTTCTTAAATTTAGACTATAAAGCAAATACCTAAAAATATGAGGAGTGTTAAAAGTAATGTTCCAGAAACTTTCACCAAATAATTGTAGCCCACATGAGTAATTTTTCTATTCCTTTCCTTTTTTTTGAGAGAATGACTCACTGATCAAAAAATTTTGCTATGCTCACAGAATATGCATTACATACTTGATGTGAATAAATCTTTTACAGTTTTAGAATAGGTCATAAAGTCGTAAGATGAGGGACAAGGAGGAAACTCTTTTCATTTGGACACATATCCTAGGAAAGATTTGGGAGTGGGTTCCCAAATCATACCTTTCATTTCCCTAAGCCTTGAGATCATGCCTTTGTGTATTTATGAGTGCTGGAAGGAAGAAGAGAACATGGAAGATAAAATCCTGGGTGGAGGCTGGACTATGTCCATCTTTATGCCCTTCTGAGATCCAAGAAAACTCCAGAATAGTAGGATGGAGAGAGGAGCCTGGTGAGAGGCCATCCAGGTAAGGTAGAGCTGAACACAAAATTGGGAATTCTTGACTAAAGGCAAAAAACAGACCTGCGCCTGGGCATTTATAACTTATAAATCAATTGACAAACTGTTAAATAAAATACATTCTATCTTCCTACCTTGAAAATTTACCTTCAAAAATGACAAATTGAAAATTTTATGTAAAGCTATTGTTTTTATACTGCTTTATAAAACAATATTCATAATTATTTATTAAATTTAAAGGCAAAAAACTGTAATTGATGAATATCACATTTTAAATAAAAATAATTTAAATAAAGCTGAAATTTAAATATATTTTAAAATGTTAGTCAATTTTACTAAATATCCTTATAATAGTGTTTGCAATTGTAGCATTCATCTTCCAACTAGTCGCTGCCGTAAACAAGTGGTATGCTTCTTGGTGTTAGGCCTAGATGTGCACATTTAAGGGAAAAACGAATCATTCAATATTCAAAATATTCTTCAGCCAAGTGCAACTGTTATGAATATTGCACCAATCCATGAATAACTCCAGAATCATGAATTGGAACACAAAGAAGAGCAAGAAAAAAGATGTTCAGTTCTACTGGGAAATGGCACTTTATTCTGAAAAAAATCTATTACATCCATGCTATCTGAGTGGAAGGATTTGGCAAATTAATAAGTTTGTGTTAATTTTTTTTTTTTACCTGTGTACATATGTGGCTTAAATGCTCTTCTGATTCCATAACTGTGTTCATTTCAGTGGCAAACCTTCCCGGTTTTTAGACATAGTGGTTTTTTGTTCCTAGATCTAGGGAAAAAAATGAGAAGAAGAGTTTCCCTGGGGCCTGAATGGTGTTAGTCACACACATGGATGTTTAAGGTTGTGATTTGCTGGTTACCATAGTCAAGCACCAGATTCCAAGTGACAGAGGCGCCCATGTGCTTTTTGAAACTTTTATCTAAGTGTATGTGATATGTGGAGCTCTCTAAAGCATGGAGCCCTGGGCATTGTCAAAAGAGCTTTATGAATTACAAAGTCATTGGCTCTGTTTTGTAGAAACCTACCCATGTTGCCTAAAGAACTTTCACACCTAACCTGTGGAGGCAGGCAGAAGTGTAACACCGAGGCACCCAGGAAGAAAGCCTTGGGAAGGCTTGTTCCCTGATGGTTTGGGTGAAGGAAGGGAGGTGACTGTAGGTATGGGTGGGAGCAGGAATGGGGGAAAAGAGCCATTTGGAGGTGCAACTCTCTTGTGAGAAGGTTTCCACATAAACAAACTTTGAAATAGAATTGCAATTGTTCACATGGATGTCTGTAGATTCCAAGTGTGTGGTAGGTTTCATGGAGTATTTTTTTCATCAATATCCGTCGAGCATTCTTCAAATAGCCCGGTGCCTCTCTCAGAATCTATTAAGAAGCAGTTTCAGGAATGTAGAGCTCTCCAGAGCCCCATTTCAGCTGCTACAGTAAGGTAAGATAAAAGGAATGGAAACTAACTACTTCGAGGATAGGTTCAGCTTTTAAAGTATTTGTTACGTCTGGCTCCTCTTTTTTTTTTTTTTTTTTTTTTTTTGGCAAGGGTACAGAGGTTAAAGCTGTGAGAAAGAATAGCTGAGAGCTACATGATAATGAAAAACTGGGCTTTTATGGAACATTCTTTCATTTCTAAGGACATCAGACCACAATGTTATGCATATTTTTAATGAATTCTATTTTTTCAGCCTATTATTTATGCAACCAAATAACCAGATAGTTTACATTTAAAAATAACAATTCCAAAAAATTAAAAAGAAGGAGGTTGCTATGGAAATTATTGCATGTACATCTGATAGGTGAGTGTCTCAATTTGAAACATGAGGTGGTCTCAGGAGAAATACAAGTTTACACTGCAATAATAACGTAAAAAGAAAATCCACTAACCTAAATGAAAAGGATATTATTTGTGTTGAAGAAACTCCCTTATTTATTTTTATTTATTCAATAATAGGAATATAGTCCTTTATATTAACAGTATGGGCAGAAACTAAACTGAAAAGCTGAAAATTCCCTTTCTGTTGTTTGTGTTTCATCAGCTGATATGTAAGCATCAAGTTTATGAGAAAATGAACTCAAGTCCCCTCTCAGGGTAGTAGTGGGCTAGTTCACTGATAAATATTCAGACACTGTAGTGATGGTATATGAGCCAGAATCAGGGTCTAAAACAAAATCACCATAATAAGCAGATACATAATCTCTAAAGGGGTTTTCCAGACAAATTGGAATGCCATCTGCTATGTTTAAAGGATTGGGCATAATGAAAAAAACATTTTGAACACAAATGTTCCACAATACAAGCTGGGTTTATGTAGATACTGGAATTCCCAAAGCACTGAGAAAGAAGGTGACTGGTTAGAAAAGGCAAATAATCCTGTTAGCAGGACAGGTGTGTCGTTTTGAGTCTTTGTTTAATAACTTTTCACTGAGGAGAAGCTGGTTTTTAGACCCATAATATGACATCTTTCTGTAGTCTCTATGTTCTAGAGACCTTGCTTTTCTTGGTAGGCTTTGCGCAGCTCTTGGAGTTCTTTCAAATGTGTTGGCTGGAGTTATCAGATTCAAGAGACTCTGACTTATAAGGCCTTAGCCTTTATTATTTAGCAAAAGCCATGGAATTAAGTACACAAAAACAAAATTCCAGCTTGACTACGACTGGACTGGAAAAACTTTTCAGGAGAAACTAAAATCTTAGCTGCGCCCAAGGAGAGGCCAATAATACCAGGACTATTTTTCATCGTAACTCAATGCACAGATTAGGATCACCATTTATTAGGATGACCTGCACTGACTCATGGCTTTGTGCCAAGCACTTTAGAGGAGGCAGATTGATTTTTTCTGGACAGTAAGTGTCATTTAGCTTGCTATTGTTGCTGTGCCCTTAATGACACCCCAAAGACTTGATTGAGTTAATGTTCCCCCCTTAGTATCAGGAAGGAACTTAAGGGTCCATGAACATTTAGATTCTTGTTATTATAATTAGAGATAATGAGGACAAATGTACAGAGATAATTGGTGCACAGCATCTGCAAAAAGATGACAAGCATGGGCAAAACAATTTAGCAGGACCGCACATTCATACATGGGGAGCAGCTGATAAGCTCCGAATGCTTTAATTCCCAAATCTTTTCTGTTTCAGGTTTATATAGTGCCCATCACCTGGGCCCTCTTCTTTATGACTATCTGCTGAACACTGGCTGAGTTAAAATTGTTTTGTTATGAGCTATTCATATCACCTTAGGGAGGCTGGCTTATAGTATGAGCCTCAATTTTCCTATAAGCCAACTAAACATGAAAACATACCTTTAGAGCAACTTAGTTCCTAAGAGGAGGGTGTGAGACCATGATGCTCTGGTTGCTCCCTCTTCCCTAAGTGCAGAACTAGGAAGCCGTCTTTTACTCCCACTGTCAGTACTATCCCTAGGCAACAGCACTTGCCATAGAGACAGTGGTTGGGAGGGAGCTGGGGTGATAAGTGTGGGGGCTGGCCAGGGCTTGCTGCTAAAACAGGCAATGACTTGAACAGGCAGTTGCCTTGGGAGAAAAAAAGAGGGAGCTTTGAGAGCTAGTACCCAAAACAAAGACCTAGAGGTGACACGGTATCAATTGCCCACAAGCCCTCCTATCATCACGAAGATACAATAATGGAAATTGCCTCCTTCTCTAGCCACATGACATATCTTCTCTTGTCTTTTTATGATTTTCCTTTACCTGCAGGGCTACCCTTGCTGTTCACATTACTCTAATTTAACTTGAGCAAATTTGTGGAGGAAGGAGGAAGAAGAGAAAACACACGTGTGATATGCCTGGAGCCTGTGTCTCCTTGCAATTGTACGTGACCACTGATACTGCTTTGCTTTAAGAATATGAACCAAGGGCATCCTCAGACACTGCTGGTGGGAATGCAAGTTGGTGCAGCTACTATGGAAAACAGTATGGAGCCTCCTCAAAAAACTAAAAATAGAAATATCATATGACCCAGCTATCCCACTACTGAGTATCTACCCAAACAAGTTGAAATCAACAATCTGAAGTGACATATGCTCCCCTAGGTTCATTGCAGCACTATTCACCATATCCAAGGCATGGAAGAAATCCATGTACCCATTGACTGATGATTGGATAAAGAAGACGTGGTATATATATACAATGGAATACTACTCAGCCATAAAAAAGACAAAATCATCCCATTTGCAACAACATGGATGTACATTGAGGGTATTATGTTAAGCAAAATGAGCCAGACTGAGAAAGACAAACACCATATGAATTCACTCATATGTGGAAGATAAACATGTGGACAAAGAAAACAGTTCACTTGTTACTAGGGCAAGGGGGGTGGGGGGTGCACACAGGGGTGAAGGGGAGCACTTATGTGGTGACAGACAAGAAATAATGTACAACTGAAATTGCTCAATGATGTAAACTATTATGAACTCAATAACAAAAAAAGAATATGATCCACAAGCATTTTAGCTTCTCAAATAGCTAGTGTAGAATGTCCCATTACAGTTTGTTTCCATTTCTTCCTTAAACATTTTCAGCTTCTACCATTCAGATGCAAACATCTAAATTTATGGCATTGAACAGTTTCAGAAACCAATATGTCTGTTTTATATTCCAACAAATGCAAGAGGTTGAAGCTGTTTTTTGATGAAAACCAAGAGGAGCAGTGTTTTTAATCTTCCTCACTCCTTCCCTCCCCAGATGACCTTGAAAAAAACCTTCAGTTCCAGTTTTCTCATTTATCAGATGAGGATGGTTGTACTTGTAAGGATTACTTGAGATGATACGTGGGAAAGTGCTAAGTGCAATATGGAACATTGTTATAAAAATGTAAGGTCTGTCTGTTATTAGTGGTCAATATTATGCTCTGGTGTTAGAAAAACTAAGAACAAAGGAGCATCCAATAGCCATGTAAGGAGACCCCTCTCCAATGGAGAAATATAATTTCTATTTCATTAAGATAGAAGTAGAATCTTAGAAAAGGCGTTTTTTTTTTTTTTTTTTTGTCTTTACGTGTTTTAAATCCATTTTATGCATAACATTAAAAGGATCACTTCTAGATAATGAACACTAGTGATTTAGGGCCCAGGGCCATATTGTTTAGTGGGTAAAGTAGAATCCAAACCTTAGGTTAAAATATGCCATGAGCAACACTGTGTTGTGTGTGTGTGTATGAGAAAGAGAGAGAGATTGTCAATAATCACTGCCACTTTCTTTAACTAACATATTTGTTTCTTGGTTTAAAGCATAAGGTATTTTTTCATGTCAGTTTGCAATATCACTTGGCCATATGAACTTCTTACCATCCTGAATGTGATAGCGCACATCCTTCATGGGCTTATGGGAAGCCCATCTCACTGCTTCCCAACGCATTCATACAGGAGACGTAACTAAAGTCTGAACTATTAGCGCTTGTCCTCTGGCTGAATAATGCTTTGCTTTTGTGGTGGTTGACTAGATAATGAGAAATTAATGAGTTCTGGATCTCCTCTGCATTGGTTTCACTTGGGGGATGACAAGATACCTCCTGACTTTGGACAGTTTAATCCAGCTCATAAAAATGGCACATTTATCTCTATCATGACGGCTAGGGAATAGGATTTTAATAATGTTATATCCACAAATCACTTAAGTCTAAGAATGTGGTCTCAATGGTAGTTCCGTTACAAGCATGGAGAAACAATGGGTACTCCTTCTTAGTAACTGGGACAACTACCACCTTGACTGTGCAATTGCTTGAATTGTCATGTGGTCTACCGTAGGGAACTCTGGTATCTCTTCTCCGCAAAACTGTTCATGGAGTGGTTCCCAACTAGGGACGATGTACTGCTCCCACTCCAGGGGACACTTGGAAATGTTTGGAGATATTTTTGATTGTCGTGACTGGAGAGGTATTGTAGACTTCTGGTAGGTAGAGGCCAGGAATGCTGCTAAACATCCTACAATGCACAGGACCCCCCCCCCCCCCCCAACAAAGAATTGTCAGGTACAAGATATCAATAGTGCTGAGAGAAACCTCAGGAAACCCTGTCTTTGAGGATTTCAGGGTAAAGGGTTTCAGACAGTTACCTGGCAGGGGACAGGGAGAATGAACCATGAGCCTGAGTCAGATCCACTCCACAATGGCTATGAAAAAGAGTCAGATTTGGTGGTGATAAAGTATGATTCAGAGCATCCTTTTATGAGAAAGACATAAGGCCCCCATTCTCCTCCTGGGACCACATTAATATTGCTCACATCTCACTGCTGATTCTCTGAAATAAAGCATTTAGTGTTTACTCCCCCACTTGTTGGTAATCCTGCAGGGAGGAAAGAAATCCAGAGCAATTAATGACACGCCGTATTCCCCTTATGTTCCTATTCACCTCCCGACCAAATATATGAGGGACTGTAGGCAGTACATATGTGGCCATTTGCATGGAAACTTTTAATGAAGAGGCTTTTGGGAGCTGCACAACATCTGCACACAAAATACGCAGGCGGGGTGGCAAAGCAGCTGCAGGATAACTGATCGAGTTTCCAAATTCCAAGGATTATGTCAAGATTCATTCATATTAAGTCAACCTGGGATCCGCAACCTATTGTAAATGAAACTAATTCAATAAGGGCATCTGCTGTGTTCCTTTTCACATTGCCTTCAGCAGGCATTATCTTTTTATTTTGAGGGAGCTTTTTGTTTTTGTGCCCCGTGACAGCAACTCTTCCCTCCACGAAGCACTGAGCCTTTGCCAACTTTCCAACCACCTTCTGAATAAATCACCTGTGTTCCATCAGGCGGCAGAGAGGGCATTTTGAATTTCCTGTGGCAGATGGTTTGACACACCTAATTGAAGTAATATATCTTTCAGAGAGTCTTGATATTCTATAAGGAAATGTACAGCATGTCACATTGTGACAAATCTCTACTGGCTGAAATAGGAAATTTGGAGTAAATGTATTGAACTCAGCACAGACATGGCGTTCTTTCAAGGGGGAAAAAAACCCCTACCTCTAGACATTCCGCTTTATTAAGGCAGACATTTTTGCCAGTTACATCTAAGAAGGGCATCAAGGGCTCTGTTAGCCAATTTGGGAATAGTGTTATAATGAACTGAATAAAGAAGGCCACCTGTAAAAAATTAGGCATAATCCAGGAACAGAATGGCTTTTGAAAAACCCAAATAGAGGTCCATAATTTAGAAAACTGAACTCCGTTACTGGCTTTCAAGGTCCACCAAATGAGAATGCATTTTGTTATCACAGAATCTCACAGGGCATGATGGGAAAGAAACAACTGATTTGGAGTTTTAACATCTGAGAGGGCTTTCAGCTATGCTTGAAATGAATAGTGGAAAAGGCATTTCCATGAACAAAATTCAGCTTCCACTAAGTGGGAGCTTTTCTATATTTAGGTTTGGGTCTTCAGGTGAAAGAACTTTTGCAGTGGAGCAAATGGATGTAAAAAGACTGCTCCTTTAACAGAAGCTGGATCACGTCTTTCTTCCGCCTCAGTAGGTCCTTTTGGGGGTTGGCGGAGCAGTGAGAAAGCTATTGCTGGGAGAATTGCTATCGCAGTCCTGTGGCACGGCTGTGGCTCTGAGAACCCACTGGGAGAAAATGGTATAATAATGCGTTATAAGGGAAGGAGAGAGAAGAGGTTTATGAGAGGAGTGACCTGGAACCTGCAGCCGCCTGGCACCCCACGACTCAGCACTGTCTAGACTGGGTTGATTGATGGCTCGGCCCCTCCATCCTGCCTGGGCCGCACGGCTTCACTGGCCTCGCTCTGCTCCAGACTTGCATAGAAAGACATAGTTTCAAGCCACTGCCCCAGGGGGATTGTTACAATTTCTTGGAGGCCTGGTCCTTGTTATTTATTATAGATGATTCTTAATTTGCAAGATAGTTCCACACCTGAGGGCTTGCCGAATGAACAAAGCTCCCATTTCCAGATCAATCTGTAAAGGTCTTATATATAGTGCTTTAAAAGAAATCCAGTTGCTGGTTGCTATTGTATCTTATTTCTCTTTTAATTCAAATCTCTGCTCAAATGTCACCATCCCAGGGAGGTCTTCTCAGATTATTCTATCCAAAACACCAGGCTCTATTCCTCTCCATCCCTTACCCTGGTCTAGTTTCATCTATGATACTGTTACTACCTCACATCATTTTGTGTATCTATTCGCATATTTTCTGCTCCCCTTCCCTGGACATCTCCCTTTCCTCTTCTCACCTCCCATCGTAGGACCAGGAAGCCATGAGCCAGATAGTCCTCTCTTGTTCACCATTATGTCTTCAGTATCTATACCAGTGCCTGGCAGATAGTAGGTGAATAAGTAAATCCTTTGGATCATTCCCAGGTTGACTGTGACTTTCTGATTCACCTAGACCCTACCTGAGGAATGGGTATATGCCTCCCATGTACTTGACATCACCATGTGTGTTACACGAGTCAAGAGAGGTGGATATAGCAGTGTGGTGTCTAAGACCCTCAAATGATCTTTTTATGGAGGGGAGTTTGTTTTCCTGATCTCTCCTCCTCTACATCTTGACCCTGACATGATGGGGTTCTCTCTCTCCTCCTTAAGCCTCTGCTTTTTCTGACCTTAATACATCATCTTTACTCAAGTCTTATGTATCCCTGACTTTGATTTCCAGAGATCTGTTCTGCTTTGCCCAAGATTACTGTCAGATTCCTGATTTCATCACCACCCTCCACTGGATCTGTTCTTACTTGGTCACCAGGACATTCCTGTTGCCAAATCTACTTGATCCTTGTCTAGCTTATTTGCCATCTCAGCAGCATTGATGCAATGCAAACCTCTTTCCTTTTGAAATATTTTCCTCTCTTGGTTTCTGTGACCCTGTTTGTCCCTTATCTTTCTTCTTCCTTAATGGCCACACCTCCCCAGTCTCATTTACAGGCTTCTCCTCCTCTCCCCAACCATTGCGAGGTGGAACCCCTGATCCAGTGCTTCTCGAATTTTTAATGTGCATACACTCACGCAGGGAATTGATAAAATGAGGATGCTGATTTAATATGCTTGGGTTGAAGCCTGTGATTCTGCATTTCTAATGAGCTCCCAGGTGAAGATTATGCTGTTAATCCAAGGCCATCTATACCCAGTGGTCAGGGACCTTTTGGAAGGCAAAGTGTAATGCGTCACTCTCCTACTTAGAACTCATTAGTGCCTCCCACTACACATTGGATTAAATCAGGTTACTTATCATAGTCCTTCAGTTCCTGCATAAAGACTCCTATCTACCTCTCTAACTCCATCTCATGCCTTTTTTCTGGCGTCCTATACTTCAGCCACACTGCCGTCTTCTAATTCCATAAATACTCCAAACGTCATGGTTAGGAGTGTGAGCATGAGAGTCAGACCTCCAGGTTGCTGATCCCGGCTCCCCTACTCACTCTCTCTACAACTGTGGGTGAAGAACTTAACATTTCTGCCTCTGTTTCTTTTTCTGTAAAATTGGAATAATAGTATCACCTACCTTATAGGAAAATGATGAGGCCAAAAAGAGAGAATACATGTAAACACTTAGAGCATGTGGAGACCATCTAGTAAATATAAGCCATCATTAATTCTTCCTCGTTTGTCTTCTTCTGTGTCATAATGTTTGCCTTTTGGCCTTTAGGAGATGCTATCCCTTCTGCCAAGAAAGCATTTCCCTTGCTCTTTGTATTGCAGGTTCCTTCTCACCTTTCAGACATTCAACTTAATGTTACCTTCTTAAAGAGATATTTTATGACTACCTCTCTAAATTAGATACCCTGCCCCTACCTTCTCTATGACTACACATTGTTTGTTTCCTTTGTACCTATTGTCTGTTTATTATCTATTTTACCCATTAGACTGTACACTCCATGAGGGTAGGGCCATATCTTTCTTGTACATCCCCAAAGCTCAACAGAATGCCTTAATAAATATTTGTTCAATGAACAAATGAATGAATGGGTGTTCCTGACCCCCAGATGCTGGTGTGACCTGAATTCCTAAAATTTAGAGAGTCTAGAATAAAGACACTGGAAATTAACCTAATGTCCTAATGTCCTTTTAACCTAACTCTCCTATTTTATTGAAACAGAAGGTCATAATAGTTTCCCAAGCTTGATGACTGAGTTAACATTTCCAACTGTGGCTTGTGCCCTGATGCTGATTAGCTCCAGTACGTTAGTTTAGCAGGAAGTATGCAAGATTACTCCCTCTGTTTCCAGATTCTTCAATTAGCCCTTTCCCCCCCTCAGATATGAGATACGTTGGTCTATTACATATAGATTTACCTGGAGGGAAGAGAATTGGTGCATGTTTGGGTTCTTTTGAAAGGAGCCAGGAAATAAGCTTGATGGAAATGCAGTTGAGAAGGGAGATGAAAGGAATACTTGGTGCATTTTGGTCACTGGTCAATTTTCTATGACTTTAAGTAATTTTGAGATAAGTGAACAATGGTGGAAGTCTTACTTTCAATATTAATATTGGCATGCTCCTGTTAGTATAATTATTTAGAGTGATGAGAATACAGGGCTTAAGAATGCACTCAAGGTTTGGTATCTTGTCTTCTCCTTTGTCCTAGCCTGAAGAGTGATTTACCACGATTTCTTTCTTCCAAATCCTCCTCCCCATTCTCTTCTATGCATAACTACTAAATTAATTTTCCAAGGACTCTTCTTTGTATATGTCACCTTCTTGTTCAACAATAATCAGTAGACCCCTTCTGCTTATATAATGTATTCCTGAGTCTTTGGCTTGGAGTTCAAGCCCTTTCATCTTACAGTCCTATCCATCTCTCTCATCCTGAGTCATACTCCATTTGTGATCTCTTCTCTGCCAGAAATTTGCTTCACTCAGCTCTCCAAATTGGTCATGCTCTTTCCTGCCTCCACTATTTGCTCAAACTGTTCCTCCTGCATGAAAGGTCCTCTTTTTTTGCATTTCATGGTGGGTAAGCCTACCTTCTGCTAGGCCTGGTTCAATGGAGGCCTTCAGTCAGGTCTTCTAGGGGGGTCCCAGGTCAGGGGTCCCCCCAACCCTCTAGTGGTGGACAGTCCACAGAGGCTATATGGTGTGGTATCCTCAGAGTCCCTTCTGAATGTTAAACTCATAAAGATCACATGAGATGTGATATTAGCTTTCAGCAGACATTACCACAAGGGACAGGATAGCAGCAGATCTGGAAGGAAAAAGGTTTAAGATAAGGCTAAAACTGCTTAATCTAAGGTACTGAAGGGGAGGTCTGCATGGAGCAAATTCAAGAAAAAGTTAAAATTAGCAGCAAGTATATCTTGCTCAGCCCAGGAAGAGAGAACATGCATGTGAAGAATACAAGGAAACAGCACGCTCTTAAAGGGGTGGTCCATGCTGCAGAAATCTTGCCTGAGAGTAGCTAACTCCTTTCCCTTATGACTAACTCATTTTTCTTTGATCTCACCTCACTAAGTACTCATATGGTTATAAATTCAGTCTCCTCTCCTCTCCCACCTCCTCAGGTATCTTGAATCCTAGCAGGAGGCTGCCTCACCTGGTCCAATTGGATTTTGTCACAGGAAAGATTATGCCTTAGGAAATACTTTGATATAGTGATTTATACATCAATCTCTTGTAAATATGGTTACTGGGAGTCAGTGCCCACATTCCCATCAGCACTGGCCATCATAACTAAACTGAGCTGCTGAATCTGCAAACATGAGGCCCACACCCTGGAGCAGCCTGGCCCCACTAGGTCCTGCCCCTCTGAATGCCTGGCATCTAGAAGGGCTCCTTCTCAGGCTTTTCACCTCTGTCTTCGACAGCCCTCCTCAGTAACACTCACTGGCCTTTCGTAAATGTGACCTTTTCATGTAACTCCCTAGGGTCCTCTAAGAGACTGAAATGTCTCATGGGATAGGCCTATATGTCCTAATCCTAGTGCCTGGCACAGTACCTTGACTGAACACAGTCCATGTGACATGTAATAACTATTAAATAGTTCTTAATATTATAATTTAATGTTATAAATATTATATAGTTATTACTGCCTTTCCTCTGCTAGCATAGAACATCCATGTTGCCTGTTTTGCTCACTGCTGTGTGTGTCTCCCATGCTAATAAGGACCGCCTGGCACATATTTGCTGCTCAGCAGTATTGGATGAATGAATGGTCTGAGAAGCCATGATGTGCTATTCCTCTTAGGATATATTTATTTTAAAGCTCGCAAGAAAGTCAGTTACTTTCACCCCCTCAGGCCCTACTTCCTGACACCTTTCTGCGTGCCTTGTCAAGATTTCAAAAATACTTTCTCTGGTTCCTGGGTAAATAAAGCTGTTGTCAATTCTCCTAGAGTGCACATATGTGTCATGCACTGTTTTACATACTTTGTATATATTCACTGTTTTAATCTTTACAATGGCTCTGTGAGGGCAACACCATGATTATCCTCGTGTTGCAGATGAGGAAACTGAGGCACAGGGAGTAAAGTGATAGCGTTGGATGTGAACTCAGACAATCTGGCTTCAGAGTTCCTGTTCCTAATCGCTAGACCAACGGCCTTTGTGGTGGTTAGAACACCTACCTCTCACGTGGAAACTCCTCACATCATGAAATTATGGTGCATGTGAAAAGGGAGGCTTGGCTAAGACATGTAGGCAGGAAGCCTGCCCTGCACATTGTTGACAAATCATATTAATAATAAGCAAGATTTACTTGTTTGCAACATTGTGATTATACAAATTGATTAGCAATAGTTGGGATTAGATCAGACAAAGAGTTCCAGCTCTGCCCTGGAATGGCAGATAACCTAAAGGATAAAACTACTGAAGGTGAGACCAACTGGGCTGGGGGAATGACAAAGAACTCTCACCCCTCTGCTCCAGCAAGTGGTTGTCTCAGTCATTCTGCGTGATGGAATGAAAACTGACCTCTAACAACCAGGGATCTTTATGTCCTCAAAATGCTTTTCCCATGGCCCTCTCTTTTCAGACCAGGGGTGCCCTCCAGTTGCAATCGATGGGGTTCAGTTTCCTCTGATATCCTCAGAAGTTGCTACAAGTCCCTCAAAGGCTGAAGCCCCTGCTGGCTTTGTGTGACCTCAGGGAGCCACCTGAACATGTGTTAAGAGGATATATTTTGGAGTCAGACACTCCGTAGTAGTTTTAATTAACTTGGTTAATTGACCTCCCAGAACCTCTGTTCCCTCATCTATAAACTATGCACCTCATAGGCTGGTCATCAGTCAACCCAGCCCATTGCCCAGCATGTGGTAAGCACTCTATGTGTCATATACGTACGTGTATGCTCTTTTCTCTGAAACAAGGCATCGGTTCTGGGAAGGACAAAGAACTCGCACTACTGTCAAATCATTAGGCTCCAGCCCCAGGGACTTAGCCTTAGCACTTGTTTTCTCACCTATACAATAACACCCACCCTGCAATTACTGAGCAATCACCCTGGGTCAGATGATCTCCGCTCTATATCATGCAGCCCCAGCAGGAAACAGATGGCAAGCTCAATTAGAGTAAATCACAGAGCGTCTAATAAAAGAACATGCACAAAGGTGAGGACAGGGTGTCGGGAATCCACGAGGAATAGGTGATACCCCTGGGCCAGTAAGAGTGGGGCCATTACCGCCCCAGTGATGGCGTGACAGGAGCTGTTATCCATACCTGTAGGAGTCAGTTCTGAGCAGAGGCTGCCTTGATGGAGCCTGACCTTAGCTAGAGAGGAAGCGGCCAGACTGTAAGGTGACCTCGAAGGGGGCGGCTAGGGGAATACACTCCATGACCTCATTCTCCTCTCCCTATGACCTTGTGCTAGGGCTCCGCAGTGGTCAAACCCAACCTGAAGCCAGAGGTCAAGAGAGCCCCTTGCTGTAGTCCTTACAGGTCAAGTAGAGAAGGTGGGAGAATATGCAGAAGGGTAACTGGAGCCCTTTGCATGGGTTACTTATTTAATACTTACAACATCCTTGTAAAGTAATTATTATTCCAGTTTTTCAGAGGAGGAGACTGATTTGTGAGCTGTGAAACAATTATATATATGTTTATGCGTGTATATTTCTATATAAACACACACATTGCATATTTATATATTTTTACTCTTGTTTTTGTTTCAAAATACATTTATTGTAGAAAATTTGGAAAAACAGACCCCTCCCTGCATAAAGTATTGATCAAATAACCTTATTATCAAAAATCACCTCTATCACCATATTTGTATATCTATTCATGGTCTTTTATATGATACATTTTTATTTTATTGTATGTCAATTTATGTCATTTCATTTTATGTGTAAAAGCATGTGTGCAGATTTCTATGTGTTATGCACTGTTCTACATGCTTTATAAATATTAACTCAGTAATTCCCATAACAATCTTATGAGGTGGGCACTATTATTACGCCCATGATATAAATGACAGAGGTTAAGTAATTTGTCCAGAGTCACATATCTAGGATGGAGCTCAGGTTCAAATTCAGGCAATTTGGGTTGAGTCCCATTGTCAACCATTCTGTCGTACTGACTCATGTATACATAGATTGCAAAATCGGAATCATATTGTACATTCTTGTTCTCTACGTTTCCTTTTGTATCTAAATGTATGTCTGCAGCATGCATTCATTTAGCAGTTCTTTTTCTTGACTTTTCTAATCCCGAATGAATATTTCAGCAAGGAATAGAACATGTCAGTAACAGGCAGCTAAAAAATCAGGTAGAAAAAATGTGCTCCTCTAACATACACACACACTGAAAAAACCAAAGGAAAAAAGCTCATATTTCTAGTAAAATATTGAATCATTTGACATATAGAGTTACCCTCCTATGGATCACTTAAATAAGGTCAATGCATTTAACTGGCTCTGTGTGTTTGATTCATTGCATAAGAGCAGAAAAATTAATTGGCAGTCAGTTAACCACTACAGGCATTTGATATGTACAAGAGCCTTTGGGGACTACGGGATATGTAGGACAAGTCCACAGAACTCTCTTGCTGATGGTCTAGTTGTGGAGGCAAGATACCTGTGTAGGGAAGAATGCTATGGACTGAATATTTACGTCCCCCCAAATTCATATGTTGAGTCCTTAACATCCAGTGTGATGGTATTTCGGGATAGGACCTTTGAGAGGTAATTCGGGTTGGATGAGGTCATGAAGATGGGGCCCTCAAGGTGGGATTAGTGCCTGTGTAAGAAGAGACACCAGAGATCTTTCTTGCTCTCTATCTGTCTCCCCCGCACCCTCAAAGAAGAGGTCAAGCGAGCACACAGCGAGATGGTGACTGCATACAAGCCAGGGGAAGAAACCTCCAAATGAAACCTACCTTGCCGGCACCTTGATCTTCACCTTCCCAGCCTCCAGAACTGTCACAAATAAATTTCTGTTGTGAAAGCCACCCAGTCTATGGATTGTCGTCACAGCCTGAACAGACAAACAAGGAAGATAATTTTTAAAAGTAGTTTAAGGCAGTAAGTGCTTAGCACTAAGTGAAGGATATAAGAAGTATTTCAGAGGAGGGAGGGGTCTGAGCAGCTGCGGTAGTCAGATAGGGCTCCCAGGACTTGGGGGGATTGGGAGGAGGAAGAGGCTGCAGACCCACAGGCAGAGGACTTAATGACCATGCAGATTCGAAACGGGCTTACTCACGATTCATGCGATGGGTCTGAGCAAACAGCTCCTCTCCGCGATGGGCATTCGCCCTGCTCTCTGACTGGTATGGTCTTCTCCCCTCATCACCTGGTGAATGTAACTCCTGCTCAGCCTCAGGACTCAGCTTAAAAGTCTCATCCTCAAGAAGCCTTTGCTGGCTCCAAGACTTGGTTGTGGTCCCCAGTTATAGAATTCCTTGACTTTTCCTTCCGGGCACTTTCCACACTGATATGTAAATTAGTAATCTGTATAAGTTTTTGTTAATGCTTGTCTGCCCCACTGGACTGCAAGCCTCTAAGTGCCCGGTTTAGGTTGTTTTGTTCCTCATTATGGTCCCGAATCCTGGCACAGTCTTGGTAGGCATCAGGTGCTCAATAAACATTTGCTGGTTGACTAAATGGATGAATGGCTGTTATCCCCCGACAAGAGAGCCCTTCCTTGCTATGCAGTGACATGTTTTAAAGACAGTCTTTTTTTAGGTTTGAGGTAAGCACCACATGTATTATCAGAAGAAATATGTTGTGGTCGCTGAGACCTTGTTTTAAAAATAAGCTGGTTGACTCTGATCTGTGACAGCCTTCTTTAGAGCTTCACATTGTTTCTAATTTATGGAAATATGAGAGAATGGAAGTGCACGGTCAGATGACAAAATAGACTGGTTGGAATAGATGGCCATACAATAGCTAAAAGAGAGCTGGGGTGTGGTTCAGATATTACGTCAGACTTTTGCATCATGTCAACTTAGGATGAGAAGAAGATTTTGTTTTTTTGAGGAAGATTAGCCCTGAGCTAACACCTGTGCCCATCTTCCTCCATTTGATATGTGGGATGCCCGCCACAGCATGGCTTGATGAGCGGTGCATGGGTCTGAGCCCAGGATCTGAACTGGCAAATCCCTGGCTGCCAAAGTGGGGTGGGCAAACTGAACTGCTAACCCGCCGTACAGGACGGTGTAGCAGGGACATTGCTTCCTTTTATGTTGGGTTCTCTGTGAGAGTCCTTTAACTATACTCAGCTGTTCCCATTTCCAGTTTCCTGTGGTATCAGATGTTTGGGATAAAAGGCAAGATCTGTTTTTTAGAGCCATCTGCTTAACAGAGAGTTCAGAAAACCCCACTCTAATGGCTTTGAAATTAGCTGCTTCTGACCTATTTCAGGGCAAGTTTCCATTATCCTGGGGTGACCCTGGTGGTGACAATCCTACTCAGACACTCATGGCTCCAGTTCCTTTCCCTCTCCTGCCTCCACAGAGCATATGGCCATTTATGGTCATTCCATCCAGGTCACAAAGACGAGAAAGCTTGGGGTGGTCAAAGCCTCATTCTCTTTTGGATATTTGTGGAAGTGCAAGGCCGGTGACATTAACAAGCCTTCAGCAACCAAGGCCCTTCGTGTAGGAGCTAAAAAGGGCCAAACTGATATTCTCAATGGTCAAATGATCAAAAACAAATTTCAGTATGTTGACTGGTTAACAATGTTTGAGACCTTTTCTAATACAGAAACCCTTCCAGTGTCTTCCTCACACTCATTATTACAAGCTGGTTGATGAACTATGTTTTTACAAAAAATATGCCATGGACAAATATGACTGAAAGCCATCTCATATGTCTAAATCCTGGAATACGTTCCTTTTACATTGGTTACTTAGTATATAGTCACATGCCACATAATGACGTTTCGGTCAATGATGTACCACATATATGACAGTGGTCCCATAAGATTAGTACCTATAGCCTAGACATGTAGTAGGCTATACCGTCTAGGTTTGTATAAGTGCACTCTACGATGTTTGCACAATGATGAAATTGCCTAATGATGCATTTATCAAAAAGTATCCTTGTTATTAAGCGACACATGACTGTATTTGAAATGCAGCTGAGAAATAGCCAGGAAGTAATATTTTAAAGTCTTTAAGCAACCAAATGATTTCCCCAAGACCTATATAGTAAATTCATATACTTTATTTATATAGTTCCTCTGATCTTCACTTTGTGCCTGTATATTCTTGCTGTATACAAAATTTTAACAAGCTTAGGAATATGGTTTCCCAGCACATAATATATTAAAAACAATATATCAGAAAGGGAAAACTCATTAGAATGAGCAAGAAGTCACAACTGATGGCCATATTGTGATGGAAGATGCAGAGAAATGAGGAAAGGCAGATTCAAGAACTACAAATAAACAAACATTACAGCAGCCTGGGGCCATTTTGTACAGGCAAGTGGCCCTCTCCCCACAGATTGGAAAACATTTCTGTATTACAACCCTGCAGGTTAAGAGGATGCTTATAGTGTTGACCCTGAATTGTCAAGCAAAATAAAGAGGCAAAATCATGACAGGTAACTTCTGTTTAAGAGTCAGAGAAGCACTCAATGTATTTTAGAAATATTTTCAAATGAAGTAGTTCCAATAAAATACGTTCAAAGGCTCTAATGGATAAGCTGTGGTTACCTGGAAAATTCATTTAAGTGAAACATCATATTTTATGATAATGTCAAAAAAGTAAGGTACGTTATGTGGTGAGAGCTGAAGAGTTCAGATAATATAATCTTGATTTCATAGACATACTGAAATATTCATGAGATAATATTTCCTCAAATAAAATTTAATAATAGTATGTTGTGTCCTATATGTTCCTAAGATGCCTAGAGTTGCAGTTAGAAATAGGGAGACAAAAATTAGGGCTCTATCCTATATACAAAATGTTTGTACCTGACTAGTTACCTCCAGTTGGAAAGCTGTGTGGAAGACAAATTCTCCAACCTGTGCAAACTTTAAACAGTCTGATCAACAATAGATTGAAATAATTCAGTTAGCAAATGTTTTCAGTAGGGTAGAAGAATTGCATTTAAACAGCCAAAACCAGGGGAAGAAAACCTTAGCATCCTCTAAAGCTTGGCTCACCATATCTCACTATTGTATTTGGCAGACAGAAGGGTACTCAAATGATGCATGCATTGGTTTAGATTCACCTGGTTTCTCTGGAGAAGACACCAAGGATGTTTTATCCTTCCTTCTTAATAGATTTGTCTTTGTCTGCCTTCTTGGGAACTAAGGAGATAAGTGCTTTGAAATTACCCAGAGAGAAGCAGATTAATGGTTTTGTTTTTCAAATATCTCAGTAAAAGATTTGAAAATTATTATTTGTAAGGTTGTAAGTAGATACTTAATGAAGCACTGCAAATTGAATATTCCCTCCAGACACACTGAATTAGCACCATGGACCAGAGACCCACAAAATAAAGCTATTCTAAGCTAAAGCAGAAATCCTCAGGGTTCCTCATTTACCTCTGCTTCCCAAATTTCACTCCTGGGATGAGCCATGTTGAGCACATTCTTTTGAGCTTGCTCTCTATCTCGCAGTTCCTGATGGAGCGTATGAGGTGCTGGTGGGGCTCAGGCACTGTCTCGTCTATCATCAATTTGGGGAGCTTGGCACAGGCTATTCAGAGGCCCAGGGTCCCGGTCATTACACATCTTTTTCATGAATGCTCTATCTGTCCAGTGTGATAAGTATCTATAGTGATGTGCGAAATGAGAGTTAGCAATGACAGCTTGGGTTCCTCTAAGAATCATTGTGAATGCTGTGATGAAATTTTGCTTATGGAAAAAGGTTCTTCCCATTCAGGGATGTCCCACCCTACTCTCTCTGTCCCGGTCAGCATTTCCTTTATATCTCTGTGCCACAAATTCAGTAAGTGCTCCTTAATTTTAAGGTCCAAGCCTCTACTGTTAATAATGGCTTCCCTTTACATCAATTCTTTCCCTAACTCTGTCTTCATTGATGACAGTCTATTTCTTTTTCCATATCTGGTTCACCTGCTTTGGGAGGGAGTGGGCTCTTAGAATCCAGTCCCAGTATGACTCTGTGTAATTTGAGAGACCATCTTCTCCCCACTCCAAGTCAATGATGGTATTGTCCTGGTAGTGAACTTTAGTTATTGTGTACTCCCTCAGACTGTGCCCAGCTCGTTTCTACTCATGACTAATGGGGGATTATAGCTCCAAATGGTGAATGGAAATAATTACTGAGTAATTTTTAAAGACATTATGTATAGTGTTTAAAGCACTTTCATATGTTTGATTTATTATGAACTTCAAAACAGTCTTGTGTAGAAGGTAGTACAGGGATTAATTTTATCATCCTTATTTTACAGGTGAAAAAACTGAAGGAGAGTGACTTATTCTAAGTCACACCCTTAGGATCTGGCAGAAAGAAAAATGAACTGAGGCTTTCTGGATCCTTCCTACTTTCTACCTCTGGCTGCTGCCTCTCTTGGCCACTCTAGAGCATCGTGTGATGCTGTGGTATGACAACAACAAATCAATGTTGTCTCTTTTTTTTTTTTTTAAAGAAGTGGTTCTTTTTATTTATTTATTTATTTTTTTCCTTTTTCTCCCCAGAGCCCCCCGGTACATAGTTGTATATTCTTAGTTGTGGATCCTTCTAGTTGTGGCATGTGGGACGCTGCCTCAGCGTGGTTTGATGAGCAGTGCCATGTCCGTGCCCAGGATTCGAACCAACGAAACACTAGGCCGCCTGCAGCGGAGCACTCGAACTTAACCACTCGGCCACGGGGCCAGCCCCTCAATGTTGTCTCTTGGATGTGAAGGTGATGGTATGGCTCCCATGAAAGGCGGGTGTGAATCCATTCATCTCATCGTCCCTCACGTGACAATGGTGGACATTTCCAAGCTGTTTGGGATTCATGAGTAATGAAGACTTGAAATGAAGTAAAACAAACTGGTCCTTCTGGCAATGAAGTCTTTTTTTCGTCTTATGATCTACTTTAGAGATCATTTTTTAAAATTGAGTTCATAATAGCTTACATCATTGTGAAATTTCAGTTGTACATTATTTCTTATCTGTCACCACATAAGTGCTCCCCTTCACTCTTGTGCCCATTCCCCACCTCCCTTCCCCTGGTAACCAGTAAACTGTTTTCTTTGTCCACATGTTTGTTTATGTTCGACATATGAGTGAATTCATACGGTGTTTGTATTTCTCAGTCTGGCTTATTTCACTTAACATAATACCCTGCAGGTCCATCCATGTTGTTGCAAATGGGAGGATTTTGTCCTTTTTTATGGCTGAGTAGTATTCCATTGTATACGTATACCACACCTTCTTTGTCCAATCATCAGTCGATGGGCACTTGGATTTTTTCCATGTCTTAGCTACTGGGAATAGTGCTGCAATGAACATAGGGGTACCTATGTTACTTTGGATTGTTGATTTTGAGTTGTTTGGCTAGATAGCAGTGGTGAGATAGCTGGGTCATATGGTAGTTCTATTTTTAGTTTTTTGAAGACTCTCCATACTGTTTTCCATAGTGGCTGCACCAGTTTGCATTCCTACCAGCGGTGTATGAGGGTTCCCTTTTTTCCACATCCTTTCCAACATTTGTTATTTTTAGTCTTAATGATTATCGCCATTTTAACAGGTGTAAGGTGGTATCTTGGTGTAGTTTTTTTTTTTTTTTTTTAAGGTTGGCACCTGAGCTAACAACTGTCACCAATCTTCTTTTTTTTTCCTGCTTTTTCTCCTCAAATCCCTCTAGTACATAGTTGTATGTTTTAGTTGTGGGTCCTTCTAGTTGTGGCATGTGAGATGCCACCTCAGCGTGGCCTAACGAGTGGTGCCATGTCTGCACCCAGGATCTGAACCAGTGAAACCCTGGGCCGCCGCAGCAGAGCGCGGGAACTTAACCGCTCGGCCATGGGGCCAGCCCCCTTAGTGTAGTTTTGATTTGCTTTCCCTGATGATTAGCGATGTTGAACATCTTTTCATGTGTTTACTGGCCATCTGTATACGTTGTTTGGAAAAATGTCTATTCAAATCCTCTGCCCGTTTTTTGATCAGGCTGTTTTTTTTTGTTGTTGTTCACTTGTATCAGTTCCTTATATATTATGGAGAGTAACCCCTTGTCGGATATGATTTGCAAATATTTTCTCCCAATTGGTGTGTTGTCTTTTTGTTTTGATCCTAGTTTCTTTTGGCAATGAAGTCTTTGACCTGATTAGTATCAGGCTCTGTCTAATCAAGAGGACATTCATGTGTAATGAATAGAGTAGAATAGGGTAGAAAAAACAGAAAATGTCCACAAATGTGTGATACAACAAATTAAAAATACGATATGTACCCTTCCTTATTTTAAATCTGATGAAATGAATGGGTTTATTTTTACAGCTTTCCTCTAGAGCGGAAATTCTGGAATGAAACTGGCAAAAGCAAGGTGCAGATGACTGTGTGTTGCCAGGACTCCTACCTCCCCCGCTCACCCACACATTACAAGCACATTCCAAAGGAGTCTTAACTTCCACACTCCTGGGGTCCTGCTAGCTCAATTATAGGGGCCAGCTGGCCTTTTTCATGGTGCCCTGTGGGAATACCCTTTGATATTGGTGGGGATCCTAGGGCTGAATGAGAGAATAGAATGAGAAGCCGGCTCCAAGGGAATATTTGATCTCAGAGTTGGGTCACGGTGAGAGCAGACACCGCCTGTGAGGATAGTTTCATGCCAACTGAGGCGATGAGTCTCTGCCAGGCTGACTGCAGTCGGACGCAGGCATTTACCTTAGCTAAACCTCGAATGACTGCCTGTGTATGAGCAATGAGCATACTCGCTGAGCCTGGAGTTCCAGACAATCATAATGCCGGGTCTGCTTTCTGAAGCCGGAGTCTTGTTCAGGTTCTGTATTCAGGCTTCCTGCTGAAAGCGTTACAGAGAACAAGTGTACTATGTGACAGATCCCAGAACTGATTCAGTGGCTAAAACCATAGCGTTGCTTCAACCCCACCCCATCGTTATCCCCACCACCACTTCTCCCTTAGATTCTGAGATACTGGCCTTTTCTCTGCCTACTTTAACTGGTAGGAGAAAAGGAAGAAATAAAGATAGAGAGATGAAGAGATGAAGAGTCAAACAAGGCAGGAGCAGAAGGAGGGATGGAAAACGAGGCAGTTTTCTGAGTGGCTTGTATACCTGGGGCAAAAACAAATATTAAAAACAAGGTTCATGCAAAACAAAAGACTCTTTTCTTTCCTTTGTACCCTTAACTTCAGACAATGGAGTTTCCTTCAGTGCAGCCTTCACCCTCACCTGCAAACATACACTCAAGATTGATCTGGCTCCCTCTAGTCCTTGTAACAGTATTGCCGAGGACAATTTGATTCCCAGGAGTGCTTGATGAAAAAGCAAAGTGCTCATCTACAGTGAGCTTCAAGGCCTGCCTTCCCTTCCTCCTGTGCTAATATATGAGCATGACAGTTTATACAGAGCCGCTCTCCCCCGAGGGACCATTGTGCATATGGAGCTGGCCTCCATGTGATGTCCACAGGATATACAGAGCCAGCCTCTCTTTGAGTTTCTTTACTAGGGAACAATAATGGTACAGAATAAGGAAAAAAGGAAGGAATGAGCTAAATGAAATGAACCTCTCCATCTCTATTTGGCCCATTTGTTCAGAAGCAAGATGATTGAAATATGAGAGAAGTAAATAGACATTGTATTTGCCATAAAAAATCAGGACAACCATAACACTGGGACCATTTCTGCTACGAAACAAGTGCTCAGAGTCCTATAAATATGACATATGGTTCAATGATTGGCGCTAAGAAACCCCATCTAAAAAGACACTGGAGGAAAACAACAAATTAAGGTCCATTTCAACTTGATTTTATAAAAAATCATGTGGTCCTCCAAAAAAGAGAACTTCAGAAATATTTTTGGCTCTCCTGGGCTGGCAGGATTAGAGTTTTGCCTAAATCAAATGGCATTAGCGACAGTCAAATTGTGTCATTTAGAACTACTACCAGGAGATAATGAAGACTATCTCCAATATGGTCTGCAAGATATTTTGGAAACATTTGCTTCTGCAGCAATGCATGCTGCTCTGTATGATCCACATGAGTTGTTTCCATTTTCAAAATGTAGTACTCTGCTGGGACAGAACTGAAGGAATAAATTATTTTTTCTAGTTAATGCCTCAGGTCAGACACCTTCCTGAATAAAGTATTGTTGCTGGCAGGATTGCCTAAAAGCATAATGCATGACTCATAAGCACATATGGCACTGATATTTAAAACAAGGCCTGGGTGTGGAGTTCCATTTTTACCTATTGTTCCATTTGCACTAATGAGGGCTTCACAATGAAGACCAATTCAGCCTGGGTGGTTCTAGCCACGCCTAAGGGAGGAAGGAAACATCTATTAACAGGAATTCACATCACTGGGTTACTTTTATGAAAATAGAAAAGAAAAACAGTGTTATAACTTTTTTCAAACACAGAAAAATAGAAAAGTTAGCTTAATAGCTTCTCTATCAGCTTACTTTTGCTTACTGACAACTTTTTTTTTACCGTACTGTTAGAACTAGGAGGGCTTGTGCGAAAGGCATGATGGGACATGAGCAAGGCCTAGGTTCAGAGAGGACCTCTGGGTGTCATCTATGCCCAGAATCCATACGGATTCATCAGTTCCAGTGGAGCTGGAGTAGGGATGTCCCATCTAAGGGGAGGGCACAGTAGTGTGGAAATCTCCCAGGCTACGCTTGAACACTCAGGGGCCAAGTAGACATCAGCATGGCTCTGGAGATGAGCTCATGCTAGGGGAAGACACTGGTTCTCTGGAGAAGCCCATTAACAAGATCCATGGGAGGCTTCAGAGCCTCCATGAGCAGTCAGCGTCCTTCCCAAGGTTTCACTCCCACAGCTGTTGCCTTCTCTCTCTGTGCTTTTATTCTGCAACTGTCCCATCCCACAGGATCAGGACAGGATCAAATCTGAGCCAAAGAAGTTTGTTCAATCTAAGGTGACATAGGGCCAGGATAAAGATGCGGCAAATGAGGTGAGTCATGCAAGTGCAGGGTCAGATTTGTCTCTATTTAGAACTTTATATTTTGTTTATCATGGATTTTGAGGGAATGCTTTTCCAAAAATACTGCATAAAAATATTATTTATCTTGATTACTGAATTGTATTGAACACCCTTACATTTTATGCCTAAAGTGAGTACCTCACTTACGTCACCTTTGTTCCGTGTTTTGACCTTTGCTTTGTCTTCAGACATGATTTAAACAGCAACAGCCTAGATTACTATCTCTCCAGTGGGTGTTCATCGAATTTAGGGAACAGCATTTTCAGGCGGTGTGGAACAGATACTTTCTGCCCCAGTGCCTGGTTAAGATGGTAAGAAACCAGCATATTTCTGTGGCTTTGGTTTCTTTTAAGCATTGGCCATCTCCTCAAGGGCACGTTTACTCATGAAATTTTGTTACTCATGTTTCGATCAAGCACTGAAAAAAAAGAAGAATCCATTGCTGTCGAATTGAAATGAATCCAGCCATTTTTATCATTCCCCATTTGCTTGGCAATGAAACAGGCTTTTTGAAACATAAATGTGATAAATGGTTCAAAATTAAATTGAGTTATTAAACGAGTTTGCACCTAATAAAAGGGAAACATGGCAGCAAGGAACACTTTTCTATAGAGAAATGGGAAATCTACCCCAGAGGGAGGAAGACAGCTCAGAGTTGCTACTTGCCATGCAGCCTGTGTTCAGTCCCTATTGTGGTCAATAGCCATAAGGTCTTCCAAGGACTGGTCTGGGTCTGGGACAAGTGTGAACACAGTGAAGACTTTCCATTTTTTGTAGTAACCATCTACCTTTTCCCTTTTACATTTTCCCTATCCCTTTAGCACCCTGTCCTGGTGACCCTAGATACCCCAGTTGGCATCCTGTGCTCCAGATGCTTCCTTTTGCTTCTTAGCTTTCCCTCCATCGGTCAGGATTGCCTTTGGCTGTAGATAATAGAATCTCAGCTATATTGGCTGATCAAATATGGGTCCAGAGATGAATAGTTCATGGCTGGTGAGGATTATTTTAATCTGGGCCTAATGTTGCCCTGAGAACAATCATATTACTAAAAAAGAGGAGAAAAATGACTATTTCTTATACAAATAGTAGTATCTGCCCCACACTCCAATAAATCTGACTGTATAGTGCTCTGTTCTTGAAACAATTAATTTAGTCCCTAATAGGCATCAGAAAATCTTTTCTATATTGGTTTAAAATATATCATCTCATTTATTCCTTGCAGCATTCTTGTGGTAGTTACTATTTTTGTTTCACAGCTGAAGAATCAGAAGCCTAGTGAAGATAAATGGTTTGTTTCAAGTTACACAGAGCATGATAGAGCAAGAATTCAAAGACCCCATCTTTGGCTTTAAGTCTAATACTCTTTCTATTATATTATTGTGATGAGTAGGATCTGTGCCATGGCATTAGTGGTCTTTAGTGTAGCAGTGGAATTTTGTCTCCTTTTAGTGGTCAATACTTTATATCACAGGAATGATTCTAATCATGAGAATTTAGGAATTGGATAGCTTTTGAACAGGCAGGATATAGGCCTCGGCTGATACTGGAGGCCTTGGAAATAACACTGAAATGGGTTTTATGAGGGATGCTGACAAACATATTTATATTTTTGGTGGATCTATATAAACAGGACCAAGTGAGGTATTTAAAAGCATTGCTTATTTAATTCTTGGTTAAACCTGTAGCTTCTGAACGGTTATGAGGCCAACCATTAGCAGAAAGAAATTACTTTTAAGATTAGCTAATCACAAACTCACAACTTGGAGGGCATTATGCTAAGTGAAATAAGCAAGAGAAAGACAAACATTACATGGTATCGCTTGTATGTGGAATCTAAAAGAAGTTGAGGTCACAGAAACAGAGAGTAGAATGGTGGCTGCCAGGGTTTAGTGGGTGGGGAAATAGGGAGAGGTTGGTAAAAAGGTGCAAACTTTCAGCTATAAGATAAATAAGGTCTGAAGATCTAATGAATAACATGATGACTATAGTTGATAACAAGAGTCACATCATGAGAAGAACATGACCAGTCTCAACAAAAAAATCTTAAACTCTTTATTAAAATAGTTAAGCTGCCATAAATAAATATTACATACCCACTAAAGTGTGTAAATATTTAGAAGAATAAGCATTTTGGAAATAATTATTGAGATAGCTTTCTTCTTATTGCTAGAGGATCTCAAGATAGCTTTACTAAGGCTCAGAGCATCTGATCTCCTTCCTGAGGTTACATTTAATCTGCATAAAAATCCTTCTAGCTGAGAAAGTATGTTTCTCTTCTCTGCAATGTGTTTCTGTTAAAGCGACGTAGATGTGAAAATCTCAGCCATGTTTGGACTTTATTTTTCCAAACATGTTTAAGCATAGCACAAATTCTTAAAACAGACATATTAAATGGTTTTCAGTCTACGATTTTTTGACTGATTTCATTGCCAATAACATTTTCAGTTTGGGTTTTATTGATGATTTTTTTTAGTGGATCAACATTGCTAGGATAGTACTGTCCCTGAAGAAGGGCAGAATTTTTTAAAATTACCTTTATTTCTGACAAGATACCTGAGTCAGTTTCATATTTTGACTGATTTGAACAAATATTAGATTTCTTGACTCCAATTTTTGAGTAAATTCTTATTATCGGAATTACTCAAGATATAACTCCCACATTTGAGTCTCAATTTTTCTCTACTTTGCAAAAACTGCTTTTTTCCACTCGAGTGCTTGTTTTCCTTTTTCAGTTTTCCCAGCGGATTCTTCCTCCTTCCTCCAATACCCTCTGCTCTCTCCTTGCCTTCCCTCACCACACACCCACAGCCAGTTGATTTGTGGTGGTCCCTCCTTTTGTGCCCTGAACTCTTACGACACATCACCTCACACGCAGCCTCAAGCCCCTCCCTGCATTATTCTACAGACTTCTTTTTCCTGTTTCTTGCCTGATGCCCAACAACAAAATGACATTAAAAGCATCTTGGCTTTTTTTCCCTCAAGCTTTATTGAGGAATAACTGAAAAATTGTGTATATTTATGGTGTACAGCATGATGTTTTGATATACATACACATTGTGAAATGATTACCACGATCAAGATAATTAACACATCCTTCACTTCACGTAGTCACCATTTTTTTCTGTGTGTGGTGAGAACGCTTAGGATTTACTCTCTTAGCAAATTGCTGTATAATGCAATATTATTAACTGTATTCAGTGTGCTTTACACTAGGTTCCTAGAGCTTATTCATCTTATAGCTGAAAGTTTGTACTCTTGACCACTATTTCCCCTTTTCCCCTACCCCTCTGCCTTTGGCAACCACCATTCTGCTCTCTATTTCTATGAGTTCTACTCTTTCAGATTCCGCATATAAGTAAGATCATACAGTATTTGTCTTTCTCTGTCCGGTTTAATTATTAATTTGTCTTTCTTTGTCTGGCTTAGCATAATGTCCTCCACTTTCATCCACGTTGTTGCAAATGGCAGGATTTCCTTCTTTTTTTTATGGTTAATAATATTTCATTGAATTTATTTTTTAATCCATTTTCTTTATCCATTCATCCAAGAACAGACTCAGGTTGTTTCCATATCTTGACTATTGTGAATAATGCTGCATGGAACATGGGAGTGCAGATATCTCTTCAAGATACTGATTTCACTTCCTTTGAATAAATACCTGGATGTGGATTCCTAGATCAAATGATAGTGCTATTTTTAATTTTTTGAGGAACTGCCATACTGTTTTCCATAATGGTTATGCCAATTTACATTCCCATCAATAGTGCACCCAGGTTCCCTTTTCTCCACATTCTCGAAAAGCATCTTGGCTTTTTAATCCTTTATTATTTTAAGTTATATTCAAAAATAAATAATTTTGTATGTTGTCAAAGGATGGCCTCTTTTCATTTAAATGAGTGAAAAGAAGAAGAGGGGAAAAAAGTAACTGAAAACCTCTCTCCACCTAAGCAAGGAATCTGTCTTTCTATAAATATCTAGGACTTGAATCAAGAGGGGTGAGCTGCTTTTTCTGGATGCTGATGATCCTCAGAGTGGAATCTTATCGACTGATTGTTTGGAAGACAAGCTCCTCATATCCTCCAAAAGTAGTTTAAGTGTATGTGCGGGGGGAACCTGGGTGTGTGTTATTACATTAGACAGCGGATGGCATGGTTTTACTGATGATATAAAGAGACCACAACATATCCCTCTGAAGGGAATTTATTGCCATCTTCAAGTTAATGTTTTTGATATCAGAGTGTTTGTTATTACCAGTGAGGTCATGTTTAAATAGATCAATTGCGCCGTTTTATTATGCAAGTGTAATAAAGCCCAGGCCTTCACAGTCCCTTGAGCTTCAGTTTAGCTCTGAGTTGGCTTGAAGCAATTTCACGATCTTCCTCCTTTTCTGGATTGATTGGGATAAATAAAGGACGTGGTCTTTGGTAGAGAGGGTTGTCCTGGGAGCTGAATGCTTGTGTAGTGATGCCCCTTCAGCCATTGAATGGCTGGGATTTCTCTTTTTCTTCAATGTCCAGGGATCTTCAATATATACTTAGACAAAATTGTCCAAGTGACCCAGACCTTTCCAGGCCCAAGTGGAGGCCAGGGAAGCCCTCGAGTGGCTCCCTCTACTCGCCTTCCTTAGAAGTTGAGATCCGTGTACACTTTTCAGTCATTGAAAGTGGATCCCATTTTTTGGAAAGTTTGCATAAAGGCTAAAAGTTTTTCTCCAAGATTGACCTGGAAAAGGTAATGGTGAAAGAGATTAAGTGTTTGTCCTGTTTGCATAGTGAATGTTGATTGGCTTGGGATCCAAGGGTACAGAAAAAAACAAAAGCCATAAATTCAGCAGGTATCAGGGTGCAAGAAATGCTCCTGTGAAGATCAATATCCCCCAAAGAGGACCATTAATCAGAAAGTCATGAGGACGTTCACCTACAGAACAACCTGTGGGACTAATCATAACCCTGAGCTGAGGTACACTCCCAGTTTAATATAACCAGTTAGGAGCCGAAAGATATTCTAACAGCAAAACTCTTCAATTCCAAATAACTCTAGGAAGGAAATAGGCCCTTTACTCCCATTTATGTGATGGTTGGGAAACTTTTCTCATTTAACCAATAGTCTTTTCTCCTAAAAGGGTGTCACCTTGATGTGACCTCTGGATCGGTGGTATGACACGCAACTATTTTTCTTAAAACTCCAATGAACAGCTTCTGAGATAGAATTTCATACTGATAAAGAGTAAGATTTTTGTAATCTTTCCTAGTGGCCCATGTATTATTTTATCTCATAAAAGTCATTTATGAGAACCCAGATGTTGGGAACTCTGATGGTTAATTTTATGTGTCAACTTGACTGGGCCATAGGGTGCCAAGATATTTGGCCAAACATTATTCTAGGTGTGTCTCTGAGGGTGTTTCTGGATTATATTAACATCTAAAGGAGTAGACTGAGTAGCATTTTGCCCTCCCTAATGTGAGTGGACCTCATCCGATTGGTTGCAGGCCTGAACAGAACAAAAAGATTGACCCTCTGCCGAGTAAGAGAGAATTCCTCCTGCCAGACTGCCTCTAAACTGGGATATTGACTTTTTCCTGCATTCAGACTCAGACTGAAACATCGGCTCTTCTTGGGCACCCAGTCTGTCAGCCTTTGGGCTAGAACCACACCATTGACTCTCCTGGGTCTCCAGCTTGCCAATTCACCCTGAAGATCTTGGGACTTGTCAGCCTCCATAATTGCATGAGCAGATTCTTTATAATAAGCCTCTTTCTCTCTCTCTCTCTTCCTCTCTCTTCATTCTGTTGGTTCTGTTTATCTAGAGAACCCTCACAAATACAGAAACCAACAGGCAGATTTCCCCTGAAATCTAACTTCTCTTATTCATGTTAGAAGTTTCTGTCTTGAGTCCTAGATATAGACACGTTCTAGTAGTGTGCGGAGTCTCAGTCCCGATTGAGGCTCTTCCCTCAGATGTTCCGAAGCTCACGAAAGCAGCCAGCTGCAGTGGTGCAGACGTGGTGAGAAGTGTGTCAAAAGGACCTGAGAGTGGTCTGCCCATAGTGCTAGGACCTAGAAAGAATCCTCTGCCACTCACTCAGGCTCTGTGGAAGAAACAGAAAAAAGGAGGATGAGGGAGAGGAGAAGGAAGAAGAAAACGGGTGGAGGAGATGGGTGCTCTGGGCAATTTGTACTTGTTCAAAGTAGAATTACAGATGGGCTGAAGGCCTCTGGAGAGATTAAAGGGCTCTTTCCCCTAGGCTGCCACCCTATCTCTTTCTCACTAACAATTTCTCTTTCACTCTTAGCCTTGGGGAGACATAACACAGCCTGGGAGACAGCAGTGAATATTCAGATTCTGCAGTGATTATGTCTGAAACTCTCCCTAGGATAGAGATGTTAAATCAGAGGCGATTCAGGACTTCCGCAAGATGGAGGAAAAGTCTCTTTGGATTTTGACCTTTCCACTTTCAATGTGTGTCCTAGTTCCCAGGGAAAGAGGTCATAGTTTGTGGAGCTCATCCGCATCCTTATCACGCATCATCATCTCCTAACATAATCAGGTGTTGTTTGGGTTGCCTCCTCCCCCTCCGCCATCACAAGGGCAGCACTCCCAGAACAAGTTAACAGTTATCAGTCCTGCCCACACAGTGCGAGCACCAAGCATGAAAACGGATGTTTTTTTTTCTTCTTTTAAATGTGTCTGCTTTATATCTTCACTCTCTCAAACAGTAAGAAGAGAAATGAGTTACAAGGGAATTTGTGTTTATCAGTCTCTGGAAACCACTGTCTGTGGGGGCTGCTACTCCAGCCTTCCCCGACTATCCATCACTGGGGCAGGAAGCTGGCATCCAGGGAGAGAGGCCTCTGCCTGTGGTGGCCTGGGGCGGGTGGCCAGGGTCTGGGGCACAAGGAAAACAGCAGGAAAGCTCCCTCAAATCTGGAGATTTGAGTTAAACATTTTTTAGTTGGCAATAAACAATGGGGCCTTCAGTGGGGAAGACCTTCTTATCTTCGTCTCTGTCTGTCCTTTTCCCGTGCACAGTCACTTAGTGGATGAGATTAGAACAAAGTGTCAACTGAAAATGAGTAAGAACAAGTGGTCCAGACCCCACTGAAAAGGGCAAGCCTGGGCGCAGGAGTCTGGCTATCCTGTTGCTAAGGCCTTTTCTAGCAGGTCTCTATCCAGACTCATCCTTGCATGGCTTCCCATTAGTTCCCAGTAGCACTGTTTCCGCCTCCGCCCCTTTCATCCCATTCAGGGTGCTCTGAACACAAAGGTACCTGGGGTTACCCTGTGAGGCTGCTCATGCTCCCCAGTCCTAGGCATTGATATTTCAGACAAGCTGCTTCTATAGCAGGACATTAAACACCAAACACCCATCGAGCAGAGACTGTAATTCCACACCATGGTGTTCGAGAATGGTGTTTTTCAGCAGGCTCTGGAAGAATTTTCAAAGCCAATTTGATAGCCCCTTTAAAGTGAACTCAGGATAGCATCTCCCGAGTTGTGGAAAAGGGTCCTTCACATGATTTCATCTAATTTTTTGCCCTGGAATAGGAAATCTCTCAATTCTTTTCTTTCTCTTTCCTACCTACTTATTGACCTCCATTCCACTTTAAAGTACAAGAGTTCTCAAAATTTCCACTGTGAAGAATCACATGGGCTGTTTGGTAAAAATCTTGATTCTCGGGCCCTACCCTCAGGAGGTCTGGAGTTAGTTCAGGAATTAGCATTTTTAACGAGAACGCATAGAATTGGCATGCAGGGGTCCTCAGCCCACATTCTGAGAGCCCTAGTTTAACCTTCCCTGCTCCAATTTGATGAATTATCGGTGACAGTATAATATTTGAATCCATTTTCAGCTTCATTGCTTTTATGTACTTTATTTTTTCCATTTCAGCATTTAAAAAACAAACAAAAACAAACTAAAGGCAGAACACCAGAAAATCTTGCCACTCTTTTATCACTGGATTTGAGTGAATTTTTAAGACATAAAAATATGTATCTAAATATTGCTTCACAAAGTCAAGTTCAAACCAGAACTTTCAATTCAATAAAGATTGGATTTAAGCAAAACTTGAGAAAGAAAATTTCGTCATGTTTACCCCTCTGATATTAAAATCCTACAGAGTAAAATATATTTGGTAATAGTTAAGAAGTAAATGGAATTCTTATGAACGAAGTCAGACTTTCTTCTCCGACCTGTGAAGTTTGTCTGTCTTTTTGTGCTTCTGTCTCTCTGCATCTTTCTCTCGTCTTGTAATTCAGTGAGAGAGGAAACTGTTTGTTCCTACTGGATCAGATTTTCTGCATTCAAGGTATAAATGAGTCTCGTGGTGGATTTTATTTTCAGGGACACTCTGAATATCAAATTATTAGTTTCTCCAGCACATCAGAGGACAAATTTTGCTTTTGAAACATATTCTGGTTGAGAAATAGAGAGATTCCTGGAAAGTTAGATATTGATTAAACTTAATTTCACATGTGTATAAAAGTTTGCCAATCAAGTGACATTTTAAGTACTCTGAGGCTATCTTGAGGAAACTTGTAACCCATTTATTGGTAATGTGAGCACTAATTTAGTAATGTGAATAGCTATCCCCTAATTTAGCCTGCTTATAAATTTGGCCATCTGTGCACTGTACCCTATTATAGTCAGGTGCCTATGCCCTGTACGAAGAACCGGTCATAAGCGAATGAGACAGAGATGAGCACGACTTCTCCGGAGATGGGTCTTACTCGAGTGGGCAGAGAAAGAGGAAGTAAAACGACATATTGAGTGCCAAGCACTGAGCTAATATTTATGTCTGCTATCTTATTTCATTATCTGAATCATACCAGATATGTCTTATTATCATTCTCACTTAATGGATGTAAAAAATTTGAGCTTTATTAACTTGCCTAAAGTCACAGAGACAGGAGGTAGCACAACTGGGATCTCAGTTCATGCCTGATTCAGAGCCCCACGGTCTTTCCATTAGCCAGTGACTGCCCCTTGCATGGTGGGGAATAAGGTGTAGGCCCCAGAATGAATAGACTGAGGGTTCTCATCCTGTCATATATTCATAAAGTTAGCCAATCCCTCATTTAAATACTGTATAAGTCTGCTTCAATAGAATTTGTCAGTAAGGCTTGTCAGCTCTGGAAATCAGCTACTTCTACCCATCAAAATACATAGGGAACCAAATCATCTAGCCAAGAAATTGGAAGTGACCTGGAGTCCATCCACATATAGTCCATATATATCCATCATATAGCCCATTCATTGCTCTGCCTTAAAACGGCTGTATGACAAAACTATCAGTGGCAGAATTTCATACTACATGTAGTCTCTGTTTATTTTATGACAGCTTTTGAGGTATATTGGCATACAGTAGGTTTCACATATTTAAATTATGCAATTTGATAAGTTTTGACAAGACACACACACACATGAAACCACAATCAAAATCAAAATAATAAACATATCCATCACTCCTTTGTAATTACTCCCTCCCACCCCTAGCCACCTTGACAACCCTAGGGAACTAAGGGTCTGCTTTCCTTTAGTATTGATTAGTTTTATATTTTCCAGAATTTTATATAAAGGAATTGCATGGTATGCACTTTTTTCTAGCTTCTTTAATTCAGGATATTTTTGAGATTTGTCCATATTGTATCAACCATTCACTTGTAATAATAGTTCATTTCCCTTTTATTGCTGAACAATATTCCGTGGTATGGATATACCACAACTTATTTACCCATGCACCTGTTAATGGATGTCTTTTTCCAGCTTTTGACTGTTACAAATTAAGCAGCTATGAACATTCGTGGACAAGTCTTTCTATGGACATATTATTTATCTCACTGCATCTACATAGCTAGAAGTGGAATAGGTAGATCACATCGTAGGTATATTTAACTTTTTAAGAAACTTCCAAAGTTTTTCCAAAATAGTAGTACTATTTTATATTGCCATTGATAGTATATGAGAATTCCAAGTGCTCCACATCCTCACCAAATCTTGACATTATCAGTCTTTTACACTTTTAGACATTTTATTAACTTTGGCACAGTATCTCATTGGGGTTTAATATTGTACTTCCCTAATAACTAATGAGGTTGACCATCTTTTCATGTGTTTGTCATTTGAATATCTTCTTTGGTGATATGCCTGTTCAAAACTTATGCCTCTCCTTCTTTTAAAAATTGGGTCACTTTGTTTCCTTATTATTATCCTTTTGAGTATTCTTCATATATTGTATATATAAGGTCCTTAGACATGCAACTTACAAATATTTTCTCCAACATGTGACTTGTCTTTTTACTCCCTTAACAGTGTCTTTTCAGGGGCAAAAGTTCTTAATTTTAATGAAGTTTGATTTAATAGTTTTTTTCTATTCTGTATCATGCTTTTGGTGTTGTATCTAAGCAATCTTTTTCTAGCGCAAAATTATAATGATTTCCTCCTGTTTTCCAGAAGTTTTACAGATTCAGATTTTACATTTAGATCTATGATCTCTTTTGAGTTAATTTTTGTGTATGTTATGAATATGGACCCAACTTCTTTGTTTGTTTGTTTGCCTCTGTGCATACTCTTGTGCCAACACTATTTGTTGAAAAGACAGTTTTTTTCTCCATATTGCCTTTGCATATTTTTCAAAAATCAATTGGCTATAAATATAAGAATCTATTTCTGAACTCTCTATTTTCTTCCACTTATGTGTTTGTCCATTTTGATACCAATTTCACACTGTCTTGATTGCTGTAGCTTTATACTAAGTCTTGAAATTAGGTCGTATAAGTCCTCCAAATTTTCTCCCTTTCTTTTCAAAGTTGTTGTGGTTTGGTAGGTCTTTTGCATTTCCGTATGAGTCTTTAGAATCAGCTTGTCTCCTGTCTTGTTAATTATAGCCATTCTGACCTGAGTGAAGTGATACCTCATTGTAGTTTTGATTTGCATTTCCCTGATAGCTAATGATGTTGAGCATCTTTTCATATGCCTGTTGGCCATCCGTATATCTTCTTTGGAGAAATCTCTGTTCGGATCTTTTGCCCGTTTTTTAATTGGTTTGTTGAGTTTTTTGGTGTTGAGATGTGTGAGTTCTTTGTATATTTTGGATATTAACCCCTTATCTGATATGCAGTTTGCAAATATCTTCTCCCAATTGTTAGGTTGTCTTTTCGTTTTGTTGATGGTTTCCTTTGCTGTGCAGAAGCTTTTTAGTTTGACGTAGTCCCATATGTTCATTTTTTCCTTTGTTTCCCTTGCCGGGTCAGACATGGTACTTGAAAATATGCTGCTAAGACTGATGTCAAAGAGCGTACTGCCTATGTTTTCTTCTAGAAGTTTCATCGTTTAGGGTCTTACATCCAAGTCTTTAATCCATTTTGAGTTGATTTTTGTGCATGGTGTAAGGTAATGGTCTACTTTCATTCTTTCACATGTGTTGGAGAGGATGTGGAGAGAAGGGAACCCTCGTACACTGCTGGTGGGAGTGCAAACTGGTACAGCCACTATGGAAAGCAGTATGGAGTATCCTCAAAACGTTAAGGATAGATCTACCATATGATCCAGCTATCCCACTGCTGGGTATTTATCCAAAGAACTTGAAAACACAAATGCATAAAGATACATGCACCCCTATGTTCATTGCAGCATTATACACAATAGCCAAGACTTGGAAGCAACCTAGGTGCCCATCAAGGGACGAATGGATAAAGAAGATGTGGTATATATACACAGTGGAATATATACTCAGCCATAAGAAATGATGAAATCCGGCCATTTGTGACAACATGGATGGTCCTTGAGGGTTTTATGCTGAGCAAAATAAGTCAGAGGGAGAAAGTCAAGTACCGTATGATCTCGCTCATAAATAGAAGATAAAAACAATGACAAACAAACACATAGCAATGGAGATTGGATTGGTGGTTACCATAGGGGAAGGGGTCGGGGGCAAAAGGAGTGATTAGGCTCACATGTGAGGAGATGGACAGAAATTAGGTTTTGGGTGGTGAACATGATGTAATCTACACAGAATGTGAAATATATTACAATGTACATCTGAAAGCTATATATTGTTATAATCCAATATTACTGCAATTAAAAGATAACAATAAAATGTTAAAAATAAAATTAAAAAAAGAATCAGCTTGTCAATTTCTACAAAAAGCCTATTTGGATTTTAATTGTAAATGCATTGTATTTATAGATTATCTTGAGGAGAATTGGCATCTTAACAATATTCAGTCTTATGACCTATGAATGTGGTATATCTCTCTCCTTTTTAAAGTTTTAAAAACATTGCTCCCAGCAATATTTCATAATTTTCAGTATAAAGGATTGAACATCTTTTGTCAGCTATATCCCTAAATATTTCATATTTTTGATGCTATTATAAATCATATTGCTTTTGAATTTTAATTTCAAGTTGTTTGTTGCCAATACATAGAATGCAGTCAAATTTTGTGTATTATGAATGTTGCTAAACTCGCTGATTAAATCTAGTAGCTTTTTTGACATTTCACGGGATTTTCTACACAGATGATCATATTGTCTGTAATAAAGAGAGCATTAGTTCTTTTTTACAATCTGAGTAGGTATTTCTTTTTATTACCTTTTTGAACTGTCTAGGACCTCCAGTACAATGCTGAATAGAAGTGGTGATGGCAGACATCTTTGACTTGTTCCTAATGTTAGAAAGAAGACGTTGGTCTTTCAAAATTAGGTATAATGCTGGATGTAGGTTTCTCGTGAACGTCCTTTCTTAGGTTGAGGAAGTTTGCTTATATTACTAGTATGCTGGAGATATTTTATCAGTAATGGATGTTGGATTTTTGTCAAATACTTGTTCTGTGTCTATTAAGATGATCATATGTTTGACTTTTTTTGGTCCATTAATAATATGTTAAATTACACTGATTGATTTTTCATTTGTTAAAATGAACTTGTATCTCTAGGATAAATTTCAGTTGGTCCTGATATATCGTCTTTTTAACGTATCATTGGATTTAATTTGGTAACATTCTGTGAAGCATATTTGCATCTGCATTCATGAAGGATATTGATCTGTAGTTTCATTTAAATTTAATGTGATTATTAGTATAGTTGAGTTTAAATATACTATCTAGTTAATTGTTTTATATTTGTCCCATCTTTATTTTTTTTTCTCTATTTATGCCGTCTTTTGGATTAATTGAGAATTTTTTAATGATTCTACTTTGTCTCCTTTGTTAGCTTATTAGCTATAACTCCTTGTTTTGTTATTTTAGTGTTTGTTTTAGTTCATAATATATATCTTCAAATTATTACTGTTACCTTCATGTGATATTTTTACATATAGCATAAGAAAATTATAACAGACTACTTCCATTTCACTATACCCAGATGTTTTCCTATTGTTGTTATACAATTTACTTGTGTATATGTTATAAGCTTCACGACACGTTGTTATTATTTGTGCTTTAAATGGTCAATTATTTTTAAAGAGATTTAAATAATAAGAAAAACTTTCTATTTTTAATGGAGTTTCCATTTCCAGTTCTCTTCATTCCCTTTTTTTTTCTTTTTGCAGGGAAAGATTTGCCCTGAGCTAACATCTGTTGCCAATCTCCATCTTTTTCTTTTTTCCTCCCCAAAGCCCCAGGGCATGGCTGTATATCTTTGTTGCAAGCCCTTCTAGTTCTTCTATGTGAGCCGTCACCACAGCGTGGCAACTGACAGATGGGTGGTGTGGTTCCGAGACTGGGAAACGAGCTCAGGCCACGGAAGCCATGAGAGCGCTGAACTTTAACCTCTAGGCCATCAACAGGGGCTCTCTTCATCCCTTTAATTTACATTTGGAAGATTTACATTTGGAATCATCTTTCTTCTTGAATGACTTCCTGTAATATTTCTCGTAACACAAGTCTCTTGGTGATAAATTCTTTTAGCTTTTGGATCTCTGAAAAAGTCTGCTTTTCACCTTCATTTTTGAATTCAAGGTTTGTAGATTTTTTTTTGTTTTAGTACTTAAAGATGTCACTCTACTGTCTTCTGGTTTCCATTGTTTCTTATGGAAAATATGGAATAATTTTTATCTTTGTTCCTATGTGTGCAATGTGCATTTTTTTCCCTCGGCTGCTTTTAAGATCTCTTCTTTCTTTTTTTTTTTTTTTTTTCCTCTCTCTCTCTTTCTTGTTTTGAAGAAGATTAGCCCTGAGCTAACATCTGCCACCAATCCCGCTCATTTTTGCTGAGGAAGACTGACCCTGAGCTGACATCTGTGCCCATCTTCCCTACTTTGTATGTGGGACAACTGCCACAGCATGGCTTGCCACGCGGTGCCTAGGTCTGCACTTGGGATCCAAACCAGTGAACCCTGGGCCACTGAAGCAGAACATACAAACTTATCTGCTGCGCCAGTGGGCCAGCCCCAAGATTTCTTCTTTATCACTTTTTTAAAGCAATTTGATTATGATATGCTTTGGTGTAGTTTTCTTCATGTTTCTTGTACTTGGGGTTCATTAAACTTTTTGGACTTGTGAGTTTACAGTTTACATTAAATATCAATATATTCTTCCACGGTTTCTTTTTTGTTAGTTCCTAATTTTCCTCTACTGTGGAGATTCCAATTATATGTAAAATTTAGGATCCTGGAAGTTGTCTCATAGCTTGCTGTGGCTACTAAGCAGTAAAAATGTAGTAGTAGGACTGAGGGCCTGGAGTTTTAATTAGATTGAATTTTAATTAAGTTATATATAAGTTTATTTCCCATGTGGCTAGTGGTTTAAATATTGAACAAGTACCAATATAGAGAATGAAAACAGATAATAAACAAATAGGCAAAAAGTGTCTAGTGATGGTAACGGTATGAAGGAAAATAAAGCTGGTAAGAGGGCAGAATGAAGGCTGAAATGCAGGTGTGGCATCTTTTTATGTAAGTGTTCAGGGAAGGTCTCCCTAAAAAGGTAAATTTGAACAGAATCTTGTCAAAAAATAAGGGAGCAAGACCAGTGTTTGCATGGGGGAGAAGAAATTTTGGCAGAAGGAACTTTAATGGCAAACTCCCTGGTGAGGGAGCATGCTTGATGTGCTCAGGGAACAGCAAGGTGGCCAGTATGAATGGAATAAATTGAAGTGAAGGGAGGATGACAAAGACAAGATTGATTTGGGAGAGATCATGTAGGCCCTTGTAGGCCATGTTAATGGCTTTGAATTTATTCTGATTAAATGGAAAGCTGTTTTGTGTGTTGAGGAGAGGAGTGACATGATCTGACTCATATTTTTAAAAGCATTGCTCTTTCTGCTGTGTGAAGAATAAGTTGTGAAGCACAAGGATGGATGGAGAAAAACCAGTTAGGAAGCCCTTGTAATAATCTGGAGGAGACAGGATGGCTACCCAAGGTGTTAGAGACAAAAAAAAAAAAAAGTAGTCACCCTGTAAGTCTATTTTGAAATAGAATTGATGGGATTTGCTGATGAATTGGACGTGTGGGAGAAGATCAATAGAGGGGTCAAAGATGGCCGCTAGTTTTTTGGCTTAAACACTGGAAAGGTGGAATTTCTGTTTACTGAGAAAAGAAAGATTGTAACAGGAAGTGGTTTGGAGGAGGGAAATAAAGCATTTGGTTTTGGACATAGTAAGGTTGAGTTGCTTTCTGTGCATGCAGTGGGAACTTGGAGTAGGCACTTCTATGTAAGAGACTGCAACTTAGGGGAGAGCTTCCTCTAGGACGTGAAAGAATGGAGTCTGCCTGTGTATGGAGAGTATTTAAAGCCATGAAACCAAGCAGGATCCTCTAAGGAGTAAGTATCTACAAAGAGGAGAAAAACCTCAGGACTAAGCCTAATTTATCAACCCAATACTTAGGTTGCTTGAACCTCTGAATGCCACATACCCCTACTCAACTCACTTGGCTTCTTTACTAGCTAAAATCGCCTTATAACAACAGTGTGGTTTTTTCATGCAACTTTGTGTGTTTTTGATGCAATTTTAGTGCAATGACCACCTGGTTAAGATTGAGCAGCCACAGGTCATCCTCACAAAGGAAAATTCTTTTGCCTCTTAGGCAAAATTAAGAGTAGGTTAGGGCTGCTAGTAGGGCTAGGATCTCCTGAATAGGATGGGCCTAAACAGAATTATTGATCACCTTAAGAAAGAAGCATTTTCCTGGGCATAGCACCACTGTGTGTGTTTGTGTACACTGCGCATCACACAACTCTAGGGCACCCATTGTGCACATAGATTTTATATTTATTTTGACAATTTTCCAGAAGATGGCAGGTAAGAGTCTGAAGGAAGAGGTACCTTTTCTTATTTTGCCCAAAGGTACTACCTTCTCTCAATGAAATGAGGATCTTGAGACCCCCACTACTGGAAAATGGCAGCCCTCCCAGAGCTCAAAGATTCAAATGTGAAAAGGGGGCCTTTGGATTACATCTCTTTCATGTTCCCGATCCAGGCCTACCATGCAGACTATAGATGTGATTAGAGATAATTCCTCCCCAGTAGAGAAGAATACAGTCCAACCTGGATGCTTTTGATACCAATGCTTTGATAATTTGCAACTGTGGTTTTATAAGTTTCCTGAACCATCCATTCCTCTTCCCTCTCACAAACCACCAGAAGACAGGTTGAGAGAGGTACTGTGGGAAAGTCGATTGAAGAAAGGATTGAAAATTCAGAGATTTAGTGAAGGCCTGCTCGGCCCTTAACTGACAACCTCCTTGGGCAAATTATTTAATATCGTTTAACCTCATTTTCCATATGTGTAAAATGACAGAAATGGATGTGTTGATTATCAAAATCACCTCTAGCTCTAAGACTTCAGGATTTCAGATGAGCTTTTATAAGATTTGTGTAGGGTTACCTGGTTAACAAAATAACATTATTTTTGGCTTTTCCCCTGAATAATATGAAAGTTGAGAACATGAGGATTTAAATGATATCCCAGATAAACTGGATTTAGAACAGCACAGCCTGAGACCTGACAGTATTGCTCTAGGTAAACGCAGGTTTATGAGGTTTTAAGAAATTCTCTCTCTCGCTCCCTCTAATATTCATTGTACCATGTTGTAGCGGGAAGAGCAGGTAACTTTGAAGCTCAGTCAAAAGTGCTGGGTGGAAGTTTTAGCTCTGTCACTTATTAACTGTGAGCTATTCACTAAACTTCTCTGACACTCTTCTTATGTATAAAATGGGAACGTTAACATCCACTTGAGAGCATTATGGGTAGACGAATCAAGAATAAGTTCATAAGAGCTCTTGGTAAACTGTAATATACTCTATGCATTGGAGGGTCTGTCAGTATCATGCTGAGGAAAGCTTTCCATCACAGGGAAATGTTAACAAGTGAAACATAAAAACCAAATATATTGTTTGATAAAGAGCCTCCTGGCCACCACAGCAATTCTCTCTCTGTTATGCCATGTTATCTTCCAAACATCCCTGGTTGAGTTTCATTTGGCCCGTTTTAAAGGCAAGGAAGCTGAATCACAGCTAAGTATAGTTAGATTTTCCATTATCATCTTTGAAAATGGTCATAAGTATGTACGGGGGACATTCAATTTTATTTTTCTCTCCTACCACAACATGTCAGAGAAAGATTCCATTCTGCTTATTTAATTATATATTTTTTATTTCTCTTCTCCTATTCCTCCCAGGTTCTCGGTGTTACATTTTCATTCACTTTTTTTTTTTTTTTGAGGAAAATTAGCCCTGAGCTAACTACTGCCAATCCTCCTCTTTTTGCCGAGGAAGACTGGCCCTGAGCTAACATCCCTGCCCATCTTCCTCTACTTTATATGTGGGATGCCTACCACAGCATGGCTTGACAAACGGTTCCATGTCCACACCTGGGATCTGAACGGGCGAACCCGGGGCCACTGAGAAGCGGACCGTGCACACTTAACTGCTGCGCCACTGGGCCAGCCCCTTCACTCACATTTTAAAGGAAAGATTTCTAGGAGCCACACACATGATCTGTATGAAAGGAGCAGACGCAGAATGTAGATCATTCTTGATTCCTGCTTAAGGGGAAGACAGCCCCTCTGCTTCCTACCTGGCGTTGGCAAAGTTGGTGAGGTTTACTTTAAATACTCCCAAATATTTAACCTTTTTATTAATATCTCCTATGCCTGCATGGCAGCTGTCCCGCAGGACCTCAAAAGCAATTCATAGTCATCATTAGTTAACATGCTCAGTGTCCCTGTGAAACAGGCACAGGGCGGGGGTGCTATCTGCCTTACTCAGGTGAGAGAACTGGAAGTCGCTGTGATGCCTCTAGGCTGTTCCAAGAGGGATTAGGTGAGTCAGGAGCAGATCTCAGTTGCTTACTCAGAATCAGTACTCTCACCAGTACATTTTTTTTTTTGTTTTGGTGAGAAAGATTTGCCCTGAGCTAACATTTGTTGCCAATCTTACTCTATTTTTTTTTCTTTTTTGCTTGAGGAAGATAAGCCCCTAGCTAAAACTGTGCCAGTCCTCCTCCACTCTGCATATGGGACACCTCTGCAGCACAGCCAACGAGTGGAGCAAGTGTGCGCCCAGGATCCAAACCCACAGACCCAGGCCACTGAAGCAGAGTTTGTGGCACCTTAACCACTCAACCAAAGGGTTGGCCCCTCATCAGTATAAATTTTAGCTGGGAAAAAAAATTATTTGGAACTAAGACTAAGAATAGTGAATTTGTATTACTAAAACCCGAACCCACTGTTTCTTGATGCCTGGTACTAACCCTTCTTTTTACTTAAACAAGGCTTTAGAGATTTTTGAAGCACTTTGTCATCTTTGCATGCATCTATGCATCCTTCTGTCTGTCCATCTATCATCTGTCCATTCATCTATCCATCCATCCATCCATCCATCCATCTATGTATCCATGCTCAACAGAGCACTTACAATATTCCAGGCATCTCCCAGCTCCTAGAGCTACAAAACTGAAAAAGACTTAGTCCCTGCCGTCAAGGGGCTTACAATCTACCGGAGACAAACACATTAATTAATAAGTTCTTCAAAATAAAGCAGATTCTGTGACAGATGCATGCACAGAGAATAGTGTGGTAAATAAAAGACGGAAGTGGTCAATTCTGTCTGGGATCTGCTTTAGAGAGGAGAGAAATTGTAGCTTGGAAACAGCAATCCGTGAGGTGTAAAATCGAAGCAGGTGTTTTATATTATGCTAACATCAAGCTGTAGCGCTGTGCTTTTCAGACTTCAGGGTGCATGAGAATCACCTTGAGGGCTTGTTGAACTATGAATTCCTTGGCCTCCATAAGTCTGAGTCATAACTCTGATTCATCAGTCTGGGCTGAGTGTATTTCTACCAAGCTCCCACGTCATACTGCTGCTGCTAAGCCATGGCCCACACTTTGAGAATGGCTGCTTTAGAGATAGGCAGACCTGTGGGATCACTATTTTAACCAGGTGATTCTCATGGATCATTTTTCTCAGACCTCAAATAGAATCTAAGAATGGCAGAAATTAATGAATAAAAACTCTTATTTTTTAAAAGAAGCAAATATGACTCAGAAATTTTCAGTGATTTGCAGATTACCTAGTTAGTCAGCAGCAAAGTTGACTCCACGCTGATTTTCGAAGAGTGGTTCTGATAAATTTGCCTCATGGAGCTGGTCCTCTCCATCTACCAGTTACGGGTTTTGGTCACTTTAATGAGTATTGAAGTGAGTTGGAAAGTGGCTTCCAAGGGGGGGTGTGGGCATCCACACACAGACGAGCTGCACAGCAGAAACTCGGATGGAGACAAAAGACCCACCTCCACAGCAACAGCTTTCAGAAGGTCCAGTTGCCTCCATTGTAGAGACTTTGTAGGAATACATTTAGTGAAGCAACTTACACAGTTCAGGAGCCACCTGCTATGGACCCCTATTCCAATGGGCAATTAACACTTATGAACAGTTGTGCTTACTGAGAATTTTATAGGTGGAGCAACTCTTGCTCATTTTGACTTGGAGTTGGTGGAGTGGGGAAGGCATCAGGGAGGACTGAATTAATAGATTCCCGGGCTTCTATCACTTTAGCATTGTACTGCTGCTTTTATTTTATCCATCAGTTGTGCGGGAGACCAATCTCATGTCTCAGCTGGGTTGTAGTTCAGTCTGTGCTCTCAGGGCTTCTTAAAATCTGGACCTTGTCTTCTTTTTCTTTCCTCAGGGTCTACACAGTGGCTGGCATTTAGTTGAGCTTGAAGAACTGATTGCTCAATGAATAAATGAACTGTGAATCTATGAATGCCCCCACTCAGAACAGTGACTCAGAATATTTGCCTGAGGCAAAACCATGAAATTGGTGAGGTTTCTTCTGCAATCACAAACAACAAATCATTTAGGGGCCCTTCCAGGCCTCCTTTGTCACCCTTCCTAACCCTTTCAGGCATAGAGTACTTCCATGTGGCTCTCTGGTGCTCACGGCCTATCTAGCGAGCATCCCGCTTATCTCTTTTTGTTCTTTTAGTGCATGCATGCCTTATTTGTTTATTTATTTACTGTCAAAAAACACAACATAAAATTGATCATCTTAACCATTTTTAAGTATACAATTCTGTAGTGTTGAACGTATTCACATCGTTGTGAAACATATCTCCAGAACTTTCTCATCTTGCAAATCTGAAACTCTCTATCTATCAAACAATTCTCCTTCTGTCCCTCCTCAATGCCCCTGGTAACCACCATTATACTTTCTGTTTCTATGAATTTGAGTACACTAGGTACCTCATATAAGTGGAATCATACAGTATTTGTCGTTTTGTGACTGACTTATTTTACTTAACATGATGTCCTCAACGTTCATTCACGTTGTACCATGTGACAAAATTTCCTTCTTTTTTAAAGCTGAATAAAATTCCACTGTGTGTATATACCACATTTTGTTTATTTGTTCATCCATTGATGGACATTTGGGTTGTTTCCACCTCTTAGCTAGTGTGAACAGTGCTTCTATGAACATGGGTGTGCTAATATCTCTTCGAGATCCTGCTTTCAATTCTTCTGGATGTCTACTCAGAAGTGGGATTGCCAGATCATATGGTAGTTCTACTTTTAATTTTTTGAGAAAAACTCTCTACTGTTTTCCATAGTGGTTGCACCAATTTACATTCCTTCCAACAGTGAACAAGGGTTCCTTTTTGTCCACATCTTCACCACCACTTGTTATTTCTTGTTTTTTGATAGTAGCCATCTTAATGGGTGTGAGGTGATATCTCTTTGTGCTTTTGATTTGCATTTCTCTGATGATTAATAATGTTGGATGTCTTTGCATATTCTTGTCAGCCATTTGTATATCATCTTTGGAGAAATGTCTGTTCAAGTCCTTGGCCCATGTTTTAGTTCTTTATTCGATTTTTTGTTGTGGTAGAATTGTAGGAGTTCTTTACATATGGATATGAATCCCTTATCACATTTTTTATTTGCAAATATTTTTTCTCATTCCATGTGTTGCCTTTTTACCCCATTGATAGTGTCCTTTAATGCACAAAAGTTTTTAAGTTTGATGTAGTCTCATTTATCTATTGTTACTTTTTTTTTTGCATGTGCTTTTGATGTCATATCCAAGAATTCATTTCCAGGTCCAATGTCATGAAGGCTCCCCTTATGTTTTCTTCTAAGAGTTTTATAGTTTTATATCTTACATTTAGGTCTTTAATCCTTTTTGAGTTGTTTTTTGTATGTGGTGTAAGGTAATGGTGCAACTTAATTCTTTTTCATGTGGATATCCAGTTTTCCTAACACCATTTATTGAAGAGACTGTCTTTTTCTCACTGTGTATTCTTGGCACCCTTGTCAACAGACAGGGCATTATTCATTTTCCACAACATCCCACTCCCCAAATAATGTGTGATGACTAGAAAATAACGTGCCAAACAATAAGTTGCAGACTGTTTTTTGGTACTTAGAATTCCTCTAGGAAGCCTTAGTGTTTGAGAGTTATTAGTCTGATTTCTGGTTGCTCAAGTCAGGACAGAGTCTCTCTCTTCCCCAGCTGCCACCTTCAAAGCTCTGGCTGCAAATATTTTGTTTTGTTTTGAGTGTGCATGAGCCAGCTAGCCTGGGACTCTGCCAAGGAGCCCACCTCAATCCCTTTATCACCGTGTACCATGTTCTCAATTGTTAGGCTTAACTGTCAGATGCATCACAGCAGTGTTGTGGGATCTTCTCTCTGAGAGGAAGGTGCTCCATCTCCTTTATTTTCTCTCCTTGTCTTGACCAGAGAAAATAAGAATCCTACTTCTACAGAAGCTTCAGTTAAAATTCCAGAACTAGGTCACATGTAATCCAATGGGGTCAGGACAGGCTGAAGCTGAGATTTGGATGGATTTGTTTAATGTGAGGAACAACATGCCCCTTTCTCAAGTCTACCCCAAGGTCTATTTGCATGTGCTGATTTCCATGGGAATCTAAGAAGCTCCTGGGCAGGGGATTTTGCATAGGGGTTCGGAGATTAACAGACGTGATGATCCATTGTGGTGGGAGTTAGAGTAATAATAAAAGCCAGCCTGCAGAGTGAAATAGAGAAGAGTCACCATAAAAGGGAAGAAGTCTGCTGCTGTGGGGAGAAGAGAGTCTTAGCGATGGGAGCTCACATCTGGAGGGGCATATTAGTTCTGGGTAGAGTGTGTGGCTGTTAGTGACCCCATTCCAGCCAGCTGTCCTGGTGCGTGCATGTGCCCAGGAAGAAAATGGGTTGTACACACATTATTACTGTAATGCTGTGGAGTCCAAGAAACCCTGTGGCCAGACTCCCCTCATAGAGCGCAACACAGAAGAACGAAACTGTTCTCACTCAATTTACAAGAGCTTCTGTGTCCAAAGTGAAAGGGCATAGATTTGCATCTTGGAGGGGACAGTGATGATGAAGTCTGTACCAAATCTTTCATGGAATGCTAGTTTTGGTTGTGGTAACTTGAGGAGACAGGGCTCAGTGGTCAACAGGGCTGACAAGGCTTTTCTTAGAGAAGCCCTTCAGAGGTGCTCTTGAGGATTCCGGCTATGGAGTCCTGGATGGGCTGGCTGTCACAATCGAGGCATGAGTAAATACTTAGCGCTTTATCAATGCAGCAGTGGAGTCAAGAACCACACCTTCCCAGGAGCAGGGACAACATTTATGTCAAACCAGCACAGTGCCTGAACTTGAGAAACAGAAGAGAAGTGGCAGCCTGGATGGTTTTACAGACATGTGTGCAACGTTCCTACAAAGGCCTGAAATTAATGCATGAACAGGAAGACACTCAAAGCTGGCAATATTTAAATAATGATGCTAATGTGAACCAAGTCTATTCATTAATTCCACAAATGTGTACTGAGCACTTACTAAATGCTTGATGTGTTAAGTACCAGATATAAAGAAAGTAAGAAGCCAGAGTCCCTGCCTTCAGGAGCTTACAGTCTAATAGAGGAGAGAGACAAATAAGTAAGCTGTCTCAACACACATGCACATGTGCATGCACACCCAGATAATTCATTTATTCAATAAATACATAATAATAAATATTATTTATTCAATAAACATCTTGCAAGAGTCTGTTTTGTGTCAGACACATCATACCTTTCGCTATGCTTGCATAGACTTGTATGGACTTGCAAACTAATGAAACACGGACGTTCTAGGTACACGTGCACTTTAGGGGTTAGAGACGTTTCAGTCCTTCCAGAGGTTAGTTTGATACTGTAGCAGGCAGTCTGCACCTTGTCCTCACCACCCTCCAGCTGGTTTTCCTGAAGCTGAGAAAGCGTGAGACCAGTATGTGGGAGCAGAATCTCCTCAAATCATAACAATACGAGTAATGAAAATCCAGATGGAAAGCTCCTGTCAACTCTTTTACAGGTGGAGCCAGGATAAGGTGCCAGGAGCATCCAGAAGCCAGCAAAAAATCATAAACATCCCTTTGAAGCTGACACATAGTGTGAGCTTTGCCTCTGATTTCAGAACCCCTATTATAAACTCTTCTGGACTGGGCAGCTGTAGCATCTGGGATCTGATATGCCAGTGGGAGAAAGCAGGGAAAAGAAGTTGGAATTTCACATTTCTTATCCAGGGTTTGATTTTTCAAAAGGGAGCCTAGCAGGGTGGATTGTGGAAGGCAAAGTCTTAAAGCCTTAAAGGATTCAGTGGGTTCTATTTCTTTAGATTATTATTAGGGGAGGAATGGTCTTCTGGAAACAATAAATGGCACTGAGTAGCAAGAAGGGTTGAGAAAGGAGCTGCGTACAATTAGGGGTAGAGGGATGTATGGCAGAGATGTGCATTACATCTTACTGTTCCTGCGTGCTGGCTTGGATTGTGTGGGCAGATGGACCCTTTCTGTAGGCATTGTAAGGTCTGCAGGAGCTACAGTTACATCTGTGCTCTGCTAAGAGCCACTGAATTTTTTATTCTGCAATTGATAAATCAGTAAGGATTTATAAAGGAAGTACTGTCTCATGAAAACAGCATGGGATTTGTAGATCAAAGATACAAGTTCTAGTGTCTGTTCTGGTTCATGTGGCATTGGTCATGTCCCTCATCTATTTGGACTTTACTTTCTTTGGTTATAAAACAAAGTTAAGATGTAGTTATAACAATATCCACCCTACTTACTCCCCAGGGTTGCTGTGACGATCAAATGAGATAACATCCGTGAAAATGTTTTGCAAATATAAATGCTAGTTTATTCTTTTTGGGTGTCTGGTGTTGCAGGGCATAGAAAATAAGTGTTAAATATGGTCACTGGCCGTAAAGAGCTTACAGTTTAGTTGGGGTGATAAGACTTACCCCTACAAGTCTGTTTTTGGATCTTCTATGCATAGAATCATATCTTAGTCACTCTTCTGTATTCTGGCTTCTTTCAGACTGTGTTTGTGAGCTTCATCCATATTTCTGCATGTATGGAAAATGTGGTTGAGAAAATGTTCCAGAAAGTAGAAGAGAGAGAGAGAGAGAAGAAGCAGAAGACGCAGGAGCAGCAGCAGCAGCAACAGAAGAGGGTGCGAGGAGGGGAGAGGAGAGGAGAGAGGAGAGAAATGAAGAGAAATATGAAGAAAAAGAGTAAAATAATTGAAAGATATTGCCCAAAGGGAATGAGATTATGAGATAGGAAAAGATGGAGGAGGAGACTGCTATTTTTATTAATGTAAATCTTTTAATAATAATAATAATAATAAAAACTCTTACAGAGCACTTACTATATACCAGATGTGGCTCTATATTAATTTGCTACAACAAATAGCACAGATTGGGTGGCTTAAACAACAAAAATTTATTTTCTCACATTTCTGGAAGCTGGAAGTCCAAGATCAAGGTGTCAGCAGATTTGGTTTCTTCTGAGAGTCTCTCTCCTTGGCTCATAGATGGCCATCTCCTTCTGGTTCTTCACATGGCCTTCCCTCTGTGTGTGTGGGAATCTCTTCTTATAAAGACACCAGTCATATTGGATTGGACCTAGACCATTTGACCTCATTTCACCTTAATTACCTCTTTAAAAACCCTATCTCCAGGGGCCGCTTCGGCGCTCTGGGGTTCACTGGTTCGGACCTGGGTGCAGACATGGCACTGCTTGTCAAGCCATGCTATGGTAGGCTTCCCACAAGTAAAGTAGAGGAAGATGGGTATGGTTGGTAGCTCAGGGCCAGTCTTCCTCAGCAAAAAGAGGAGGATTGGCAGCAGATATTAGCTCAAGGCTAATCTTCCTTAAAAAAAATCCTGTCTCCAAATACAATCACATTCTGAGATGCTGGGGGTTAGGACTCCAACATGTAGATTTTGGGAGGGACACAATTCAGCCCATATATGAAGTCTCACAATACCCCATGAAAAATGTGCTATTATTATTCTATTTACAGGCGAGAAAATGGAGGCACAAAGCAGTTAAGTAACTTTCCCATGATCGCAGAGCTAGAAATGACTCAACCACAATTTGAACCAGGCAGCCTGGTTCAGAGTCTGTGCTCTTACCCACAAAACTGTACTGCCTCTATTGTTTGATTTATAAATTCTGTGCATGATAAAAATAGAAATTAATGGATAAAGATAGAAATTAGTAAGAATATAGGCAGGGTTTGTTTTAACATTTTAGCCAGGACCAGTCTTAGGATTGAAACTACTTGCCGACCTTATACTCGAAGGACTGCAGATGTCCAGCATCCTGAGGTAATTTCTAGCCATGCCTTCCTCTCATGTCAGCTTTTACAAAGATTTCTTTGGCTGTAATTTTTTCCTCAGGACATGGCTTTGATGGGGGTTATTTTTCCTTTGATATCTGAGAGAACTAGTTTCCTTGGATGGTGCTTCTTCAGTGCGCACATCCTAAGGAGATTATGGGCTTCCAGTCTTCACACTGCCTCCTGTTCATGGACAATCCTGAAGAGTGGTAACCATAGTTACCTTATGTCCAAGTGGTTTTGAAGTGACTTCTTCCAAAGGAAATTGTAAGCGGAAGCTAGAAGATTGCATTTGGGAGAGAATGGAAAAGGAAATTAAAAAGAAAGGAGGGCGTCGAGAAGCTACAGAAGGTGGGAAGGATGGGAAATGATCTGGGGTTAAACTGGAAAAGAGCAGCAGAGACGGCAGCTAAGTGGACTTGCTTTCATGTTGAAGAAAATCATCAAGACTCTCTTAACTGAATTCCACTTCCACTTTAGCATTTCTGTATTGGGCAATTTTCATTACATTTCAATTTAGATTTCTTATTTGAATATTTCTATTAACATGGACTGGTTACCATCCCTGCCTCCCATAGCTTTTGCAAGGTAAAACAATGATTATTGGTATATACTGACCTACCTAGCATTTCACATATGATTTATGCCTTATTCTCTATGTCTTGTGCAGGGGACAGGGAAGCAGGTAAAAAGAAGCAGACCTTCTACCAGCTTTTAATGAGTCTTGGAATATGCTAACCTAATTCTTTAAATCTATGGCATAAACAATTATAGGAACAGAAGAGGAACAAAACGCTGACAGGAACTCAAAGGAACAAGCACTCAAGTACAGAACTGCCTAAAATGCCTTAAGACCTTTCATCCGTAAGCTAACACCATCTGTTAACGTGCAAGGAAATTCAGAGGTCTCTGGGTTGTAGCTGCAGGTATAGAGGTGCCAGATGGAACCATTTTAGCAGCTGTGGAAGCTGGGGAGTAATTATTACTTCCTGTATTTTGTGGCCTGAAGAGTTCTCAGTAGATGTAGCTAAAATAGTCAAAGCCAGATGGTTCTAGGAAGATGCTGCACATGGCCTTGGACCCCTTTGCCTGCTCTCTGTCCTCTTCCCCCACTGTGTGGCCAACAAGCTTCAGATCCACTTGGTGAGTGGGCTCATCTGCATCCGTGATACTTTATTTCAGAAACTGTCATGCATTTACCACTTAGCATCCATGAACGGATCTTTACTGCTGATGTTCTCAGAAATCAGCAGTTTCTGAACTGCTCACAACATCCCTTATATCCAAAGCTAGCTTTGGGCTGTTTCTCTGCCCCATGTGATCCTTTTTCTTGAGTTACATAACAATTCGATAGAGTGCTTGCGGACTCTCCTTCTAATACTGTTTCTTTAGATCTTGATGGCTGTCGTATACCTTCAGGAACTCCAAGCAGGCTTGTACCATCTTGGCCTTCACAAATTAAAGTTGGCTTGTCAATTAAGTGTAGCCAGCATCACTCTACTAATATCCTCTTGTTGTTCCATGTCTTCTTGGAGCAGGCAGCCATAAATGTCTTCAGATGTGGGAAGACTTCTCATTTGAATCCTCTATCCCAATTCCACACCAAACAAAATCATCCCAGTGATATTAATGTAGTTGATCAGCAAGATGATGGTACCTATGTTCCTTCATGTTCCAAACTTTAGTTGTGCTTTTTTTTTCCAACTCATAAACTTCCTGATGATGAAGTGCTTTAGGATAAGGAGCATAACACAGAGAAGATGCAGTCCCAGCAGCCGTGTAGGAGTTCTGTGGAACTGGCTCATAAATGCTGATTTTAAATATTCAGAAATTTTGTGAGCCAGTAGCTTGAAATCAGCCACTATGGAATATTTACACCACAGAAATTGGTAAACACTATAAATCACGGATTCCACATCCCCCCACCCACACCCCAGAGAGATGATTTACCGGCACACTCTCTGAATCTTAGATATAATGTGTATCTGAGTGCGTGTTTATGAGAGATCGAGTAAATGAGAGAAGAAGTATGGAGGGATGCATGCTTTTCAATTTCCTGGAGGAAAACACTTGTAAATAGGGCTGTCAAAAGTGCAAAAGAATCAGGGTGGCCCGGTGGTGCAGTGGTTAAGTTTGCATATTCCGCTTCAGCGGCCGGGGTTTGCCAGTTCGGATCCCAGGTGCAGACATGGCACCGCTTGTTAAGCCATGCTGTGGCAGGCATCCTACATATATAAAGTAGAGGAAGATAGGCACAGATGTTAGCTCAGGGCTGGTCTTCCTCAGCAAAAAAGAGGAGAATTGGTGGCAGATGTTAGTTCAGGGCTACTCTTCCCCCCCCAAAAAAAGTGCAAAAAATCAGTAATGCAAATTCTGAAACATAAATCACAGCTCAATTGGTTCTCATAAAATGTAAAAATTACAAATTTTTAATCAAATAAAAATTTTTAAAAATATAGCACTGCCGTAATCTGGTGGTCTGTGCTTTCCCAAACATTATAGACAAAATGTCTAGGGTCCCTGAACTCAGTTTGCTTGCTGTAGAGTCTGAATAAGGCATTTATTGCTTAGCTGATAATATATTCTGAAAGCTAAATGGCTACAATACAAATCTTCACAGGAGGACTGGGAAGACATCCCCACTTTCTCTTGCCTAGTTATGGACCCCTTTGAGGTGCTATTTTATCATTTAAAAACAGGGCTTTGTTCCTTAAGGGGATGGAGAAGGTGTTCTGACTTCAAAGAAATGTTAGTACTAACAACTCTCAACTCAAAAATGTGTTCGCCAACACTTCTCTCCAGGCTCCAGTTCCAGTGGTTGAACGTAAGTGTCGATATGCCTGTTGCAATTTGAACTTAGCCTTTCCATTGCATTGCCATCACGGTGAAGATATCTTTCAATTCTATTTCTCCCTGTGTTTTTCAGTCTATCAGGCTTTCTAGAGATTTCGTGCTTATACTTACTGAGATTTCCTCAGTAATAGACACCAAAAGATGAATTTATTAATCTAAACCATAACTTGATTCAAATATACTGCAATTAACAATTCACTGGATGCTTTGGCGACTAGCTCCCAAAGTACCGAAATATCTGTTCAGCTCAGTTATCTCCTGGGGATTCACAAGATCCAGGAGCCACTGCTGTTTGTCCCAAACCACTAACGGACTATTAAGAACAAAAGTAAAAAAGTAAACGTAATTTACAAAATGTAAAATCTCATACTACCAGTTTGAACCATGCCCAGGGTATAAAACTCAAAATAAACAAAAAGGGTCAGCAATGTAAAGTTAGTCTCCCTCTAAGCCCTAAGTTTGTGCTTTTCCCCCCTGCCCTTTTTCTATTAGATTACTTAAGATTTTATCTATTTTTGCCCCATTTTTTAAAACCTAGATCTTGAATTTATTGATCAATTCTATAATTTTCTATCTAATTCATTAATTTTTGCTCTTATATAATTTTTTTTGCTTTCTTTAGGTTTATTTTGTCATCGAATCTTAATTTTGCCAATTGCAGTCTCTTGTCTTCATTGGTGTAAGGATTTAGGGATGTGAATACAGTTTTGGTGGTATTCTTTAGTTCTATTTTCAATATTATTACATTCTAGGTAGTCTACAATTTCAGTTTTGATTTTCTTTGATCTACCAATAAACTTTTAAATAACAAAATGAACAAGTTCTAATCATTGGGTAGGAATTTCTAGCTTTAACTTGAGAAAGTAATAATAGCTGATGTATGTTCAGTCTTTGCTCTGGGCCAGGAACCAGGCTCAATGCTTTACATGAATTATTTTACTTAACCTTTAAACCAAGCCTTTAAAATAGTTACTATCACAGACTTTATTTTACATTTATCCTCTCTCCAGTATTCAAAATAGAGACTGAGACTTAGAAAAGTCGAAGGACTCGACCAAGCTCACAACCTTGCAAGTGGCAGAGCCAAGACTGAAACCCAGCCATTCTGAGCCCAAAGCTGGGTTCTTGACATTGTTGCAGGATGAAAGTGTCTGTTGTCCTGACTTGAAGTTATGGAGTTGGCTGGCTCCTTGATTGGAGGGTCTCAACACTGCTGCTTGGGCTGAGCATCTGTGTGGTGTCTCTTTCAGATGTCACATTCCAAACCAGCAGGAACAAGGAATGCTCCTCGAGTCATTTCACCCAGATGATTCCCCACTTAGAATTATTAATCACCATGAGCCTATGATTACATGGTGCTCTGCCCAGTGCTACACAAAGCTGTTAACCAACATGGTCTTTGCTGTATTTATACCCATTGGGATGTTCATTGTGGTAATACTCAACTTGTGAAAAGGGTATTGGTAAGTATTTCATAAGCATCTTCTTCTGCAGTGGTTTTCAAACTTGGCTGCACATGAGAGTCACCTGGGGAGCTTTAAAAAATCTCAATGCCCAAATCTCATTCCAGACCAATTAAACCAGAAACCTCTAGACGTGGGACCTAGGCATCAGCTGTTATTTTAAAATCCTGATGTCTTAGATAATGACAATGCCTATATTTTGTTTCTGAAATGCAAACACTATTGTTCAACTGTTCAATCAGTGATTGTTTATTTTAAAAATAATGTTTCTCTACCCCCAATGTAGAAGTAGTGTATGTTCATTATATAAAATTTAAAAAACAATAGCAAAAAACTGTAGACCACCAAAATATCAATTTGCAAAGTAATGATTAAGTGAAGTTTAGGTATATTCATTCTCTGAACGTCTTCCTTATTAAGCCAATGTTGATCATATGATTGCTTAAGTTTGCAATGATTTTCTGTGACAAATGTCAAAAAGAAAAATGTAGGGAGCTATTAGAACATATAGCAGGAGAACCTCTTTCAGTCTAGCATTCAGGATAATTTTCCCTGAACAATATGTGTTGAGAATTGAGATTTGCATAATAAGGAAAGAGTAGAAATGAATTGTCTGTCAGTTGTCACACTGAGGCAGCTGCATGTTACTGTGATGCTGAAAGCTATGCCACAGGTATGTCAAATACAAGCGGGGTCACCCATGATGGACGGGTTTCAGCAGAGCTTCTAAACTAAGACAGACTGGGAAGAAGGACCTGGCCATCCACTTCTGGAAAAATTGGCTGTGAAAACTTTATGAATAGCAGTGGAGCATTGTCTGATACAGCGCCAGAAGGTGAGAGGATGATGCAAAAAGACCGGGCGGGGTTCTGCTCTGCTGTACTCAGGGTCATTAGGAGTTGGAATCAACTCAACAGCACTAACAACAGAGGAGTGAATTAGGCAAAGGTAGACAGGAAAAACCCATGGATACAAGGATAACAGCGGGGCAAAGGGCTATGGGGTAGTAAGGAGCTCAGTTCCTTTTATCATTAAAGACCAGGGTATCTGAAGTGTAGAGGGTGGGGAATCTGCACAGGAAGGCAGGAACCAGCTCCTTCAGGCACTGCAAGATTTTGGTTTGTATTGGGAAAACATTAAAGGATTTTAGGCAGAGACGTGGAATGATCAAAGTTGTGTTTTGAGAAGACCTCTTTGCTTGTCATGTGGAGAATAGACTGGAGTGGGCAAGAGGAAAATGAGGATACCAAGTAGAATAAAAGTTGACAGATGATAGTATCTTAGACTGAGATGGTGGCCAGGGAATTAGAGAGAAAGGACAGAGATGAAGAGGACGCATTAGACATTTAAGAGGTAGAATCTCGTAATGGATTACATGAGGGAATTAAGGAGGAAAGTGATGTCCACACCAACTCCTCATTTTCTAGCTATCATTACTGGATGCAGGATGCTCTGTTCCCTAAGACTGGATGGGTGAAAGACTAGGCTGAAGGGAAAGCAAATGAATTCAGTTTTTGATAGATTGATTTGAGGTGCCCTTAAGATGATTAAATGGAGAAAATACATAAAAAATTTGAAGAGGCAAGCTAGGAGCTCAGAAGAGAGGTTCGGGCTGGCGGTATAAATCTGAACATCACTGGTTTGTGACTGGTAATTAAAGCCTTAGGTGGTAGTGAGATTTCCAGAGAAGAAAGTATAGAGTAAGAAGAGAAGAGGCCAGGGCTGTGTCTTGAGGAATGCTAATCTTTAAAGCCAGCTAGAGCAACCTGAAAGCACAAAGGCAACTGAGGAGGTCTGGATGAGAAGTAAGAGGAAAGTCAAGAGGATGTGATGTCAAGGAAGTTTAAAGAAGACAGTATGGATTTTTTTAAAGAAGGAGTTGTTAATAGTGCAAAATTCTTCTGCCAATCCACGTAAGATGAGGACTGTAAAATGCCCATGGCTGTCAACAATGTGGAAGCAGGTTAATGGAACTCTAGCAAAAGCCACTCTGGTGAGGGGTGGGTCTGTGATCAGATTCGAGTGGCTTGAGGAGTGGGCGGGAAGTGAGGAGAGAGCCAACAAGGGAAGCGATTTACTTTAAGAAGTTTGGCAGTGAAGAGGAGGAGAGAGTTAGAGTGGTTGTGAAGGGCTTTGTGGCTGAAGGGAATATTTCGATTTTGTGTTTTAAGATGGAGTAGACTTGAGGCTATTTGAAGACTCAGACAGGGATAGTTCCTGAGGAGGTAGGAAGAAATAGGGTCTGCCAAAAAGAGGAGGGACTGGCTTAGACAGGAGGAAGTATACCCTTTTATAATATATGAAATTAGAAAGTATGAGTACACATATGTTTACTCAGGGCACACAGGAGTTTCTTGTCTGTGAGCGTCTATTTCTCTGTAATGTATCAAGTAAGGTTGGCTGCTGTGGAGGTGTTTGGGGGTTGTGGGGTACATATATGAGTGTGTGTGTGTGTGTGTGTGCTGATGAAGTATGCTGGGGAGAGGATCAGATGTTTAAAGAGAGTCAAACAGTTTAGAAATAATCATATGGAGAGTGGGAGATGGAGTTGACTAGATGAAATAGTGGAATTACTGGGTAGTGTTGAGGCCTAGTTGAAGTAAGTGACCATGAACTTATAATGGTACAAATATACTTGTTTCATTTATTTATTCATTTAACAACTATTTATTGAGCATTAGTGCTGTTCCAGGTACTGAGGATATAGCAGCAAATAAAATAAATTCTATGTCATTATAGAGCCTACATTCCCACAGAAGACAGATAAAGATCACATAAATAAGTGTATTATATATTATGTTAAGTGGTGATAGGAGCTGTGCAGAAAAACTATGCAGTTATGGGGGGATATTGGTTATACAGGGGAGTCAGGGAAGGAGACATTTAAGCAGAGATCTGAATGATACAAGGGAGGGAGACTTGTAGATATCTGGAAAAAGTGTATTTCAGGTAAGGAAATATCTGATAAAGGTAAATGCAAACACCCTGAGGCAGGAAGAAGGACCAGCAATGAGGTCAGAGTGGCTGGAGTGACGTGAAGAGAAGACATGACCAGAATGGAAACTGTAGGCCAAATAAAAGTGTTCTAGAGCATGGAAAGGAATTTGGCTTTTAATCAGAGTGAGATGAGAAGCCATTGGAGGGTTCTGAGCAGAGGAGTGACATGCAGATTTTGCCTGGTGGGATTTTTCTCTAGCAAAACTCGGATGCCTGAGTGCAAATGTGGAGGAAGTCCCAGGGTTGGGCTGGCAAGTACAAAGACCAGACAGAGAGATATTGAGCATTGGGGTATTGAATTTGTTGCCTCTAGAATCTAACTGGGTAAGGAAGGACACAAAGACAGGGAGAGGCCAATGGATACGGATAGAAGAAAATTATTGATGAACTTGAGGTTACATGAGAACAAAGAATAGTCAAGCAAATCAGTGATAGGGAAAGGAGACTGTGATGGTGGTGGCAGGGGGTGTACATGATTTTATTAAAGATTGTGTAGCTTCATGCAATGCCAAGGTCCATGGTATATCTTTGGGAAAGAGTACCTAAGTGAGAAGGTCAAGGAAGGGAGAGGCTAAGTGTTTGTTGAATTTGACATTTTATTATATTTTAATATTTAGCATAAGCTGAATTTTTCCAATAACAATACACTTAAAAAATGTTCTAAGGAACACTGGAAACCTTGACAAGCACATTACTGTAAGTAGGGCAGAGCTCAGAGTCCTGTTTCGAATGTTTTAGAAAGATTTTCTTGAGCGGCATCTTATTGAAACAACATCCACGAGGGAGGTCTGTTTGGCACAAGTGGAGTACGAGTGGGCAGGTAGGCAGGTGGACTCTAGTGTTCTTACCACTGTTTAAGTGGTTCACAGCTAGAAAGTACCACACTCACTTAAACAATGAATTAATGGAGATCACTTAGTGATGTAGACCCGGCTGACTATTGAATCATCTACAGAGCTTTCTCAAAATACAAGTATCCACTTCCTACCCTGGACTGAATGTTTCAGAATTTTTGAGGGATGAAGTCCAGGTGTGTTTGTGTATTTACATAAAGCTCAATGGATTATGTATAGCTAAGATTGAAAACCCCTGGGAATAGTGTTTTGTGGAGAGTTATTGCTTTTACCTGCCAATATCCATGGCCTCCTTTTCTGGTCATGCTGATGTGACTTTACCTGGGACACCATCCCTAACCTACTCTTGATCTATGTGCTTTTGGCAAAACTGATGCTATTCTGGCTCCAGGAACAGCGGGTTATCCAAGACTGGTTGATTTGGGAATGACATCTCTCTTTCTATAGAGATTGGTTTAAGAATGGCACAGGACTTAAGCCAAGGCAATTTTTTCCAATAGGAGCTAATTCCAAGACTTTTGCTTCACTCATTGGGTCATTCTCTTGACCATGGGTTTACACCTAGGAGGATGTAAGCATGGAGCTGCTGACGGGTATCTTGCCAACAGGAAGAAAGCCTCTTTGAAGAGGGAATAACACAGTGGAAAGCAGAGGCAGCCTAAAGACAAACATGAGTCCTGCTGATAACGCTTTTGTGTGAGCCATTCCTGATTTTTGATTATGTAAGCCTATGTCCCTCATTTGCTTGGGTAATTTGAGTTGGGTTTTCTGTAACTTACAGCTGAAGAGTTTGCTACCTAGAGGTTGGAGTCTTGTCTGCAGTGTTGCTGAGGCTCTCCCACTTTCTAGATGCTCTCCTCACTCCAGGTGATGTGATTTCATCCTTTCAGGTAGTCTTTTTGCCACTTTAGCTGAGGAAATTTATATTCTCAGAATCTGGATCCCATGGCAGGGAGACAAGAAAATAGGATAAGATCAAGATGGGAAGAAAACTGATTTTCTATGAGGTTATGGTGTCTGATGACCTCTAGTCATGTTTAGACTGCTCAGCTTCTTACAAGTCCAAGGATCAAGGAGCAAAAGCCCTCAGTCAAAGAGAGCTATATGGGATTTAGAATGCTAGAAGTAATGGACAAGAACTTTATGTTCTGAACTCAGGTTTAAAATATGACAAAAGCTAGACACATTCATCTAAACCTTTTTCTGTGTTGGCATGTTTCTTAGATCACTCCTCTTTATGACTTTGCCCAATAGATGCTCATTATCTTAAGGTTATTAATAGTTTCTGAAATAAAGTGCTAAGTACTCCATGCTGTCACAAGATAAGGAATCACTTTATTTCCTAGAGCAATTTTGAAGAAATCATGTTTTTGTTGCCAGGAATATTGAGAACTGTTATAATATTACCTACCTCATTGAGCTCCCTGCTTGTAGTTTTTTCTTGAATGTTCAGCTCCTGAAATGCTAGAAGGACCTGATTAGGAGACACACTCAGTTTCAAGTTAGTCTCATATTATAGATTCTAGGGGTCACTTAGGAGAAAAGCAGAATTGTACATCCTAGATCATCTATTGTCTTGCTATTTATCAGGTAAATAGCTTTTCATTTCCTTGGAATGTCGGATGCTATCATTTTAGAGTCTGTGGAAGAAATCACTGTAACAATTTCTGTACCTGGACAGAACACCGACCAAAATTTCATGGTACAAAGTCCAACCATCTCAAATTGAAATGCAGATCAGTAGATAAAATTTGAAAATGCAGTCTGGAAGAAGACTTGATATAATTAATGTCCTTTTATTTCTCTTGAAAATGGTATAATCTTATGACTCCTGGTGAAGGTCATGTTTAACTGCTTTTCTTAAATGTCACAATCATTTCAGAATAATGCATAAATACCATTTTGATATCAGTTTTCTTTCATGAGACAATTTTCCTTAATAACCTGAAACTCCCCCTGAGCCACAATGTCTAACTTTCTTTAATGCTAACATGAAACTCAATTTTAAGAGAAAGAAATAGCAAAGAACAATTGGCACCCAAATCCAGAAAGCTCGCGCTCAGCTATCTGCTTTTTTTCTTCTTCTTTGTCATCGTTTGTAGCTTAAAAGGAAAAAAGCAACCCCCCACCAACACCAAATAACTTGTTAATAGAGAAACATGGGAACACTTTACTTCCTTACTTAGTCAGTACTAAACATGCCCCAGTTAGGATGGCGCACAGTCCACTGGTGCGTGGAGACCACTTTCATTTGTCACTGTCAATAAGTCACACGGAATTGTAGGGAGTTCTAAGAGTACATCTCAGCATGATTAGAACTATCCTGATTTATCTTTGTGAGCAATGAGATACTCGTGGCTGAAAGCTCAAGGTTATTTCTTGCATTTAAAAATCCAGTTCAGGGCAAAAATGGAGCTGTAATGCAACATTTGAAATGCAAAATCCAGACAACAAAGTACAATTTTAAAATCCAGTCCCTCAAGACTTAATAAGCACAGAAATGAATTTAAACACTCACAGACACACACGCTCCTACACCTCCCTTAGGTTGGCCTTCAACAGCAATATGCACACACACAAACACGCACACACATGCACATCTTCAGGAAGCTAAGTAACTTGCGTTTTTTAAACATAAATCAGGAGATAATTTCTTGTATACCAGGAGCCCCAGCTTGAGTTTTAGCAGTGTTCTCTCCAAGTCTTAGGCATGTCTGACATGTGGAGTTCCGTAGGAATGGGCTTGCCAGGTATCCGTTTTCGTAAATGGTGATGGGGTTCCCTGGGAAAGCATATATTTTAAGGAAACTGCTAGAGGCTCAAAAGATTATAAAAATAACAATCCCTCAGGATTGGAGGGAAAGGGTTGATTTGAGTACAACAGGGTCTCTCATGAAAATTCTCCTCCCACCCAGCAACACACCCCTCCCAAAGGATTTGGACCTCAGTCTTAGAGTGAGGGTGACTTTGAGGTTTTTTTTAAAGCTATTTTGTAATGATCTCAGTGAGTTATCAAGACATCATGAACCTGAGGCAGTGTTGCTTTGTAGTTTATGTTAAGTTTTAACCCAAATGGGAGAAGGGGACTTTCTTCTTCAGGGGTTGCTACTGTTGGATGTTCAAATATAGACTAGACGGAGTAGCTTGAACTATTGATTGAGCCAGCCTCCATCTGGAGCAAAGAAGCAGGACGGGGGCTCACCCTTCAGAAGATATCAGTGGGGTCTCAGTAGCATTGGAGGTTTCAGTGGATGGAGGCAGTGCATTGGCATGTGTTTGTTTTTGAACCGTCAGCAAGAAAAAGTGACTTTGTGAAAAGATCTCACCACAAGCATCTGGAGGCTGGGTTGGAGGTGAGAGGGAAACAATGGGAGGTTCAATATGTGTAGAAACCACTGAGTGTCCATAAACAGGCCAGGCATTCTATTGGCCCAACTGTGGGAGGAAGAATGACTGTCCTGTGACTACATTAGGCAGCTGCTCTCCCTCCAAGGTTGAAGTGGCCTGGGAAACATGTCTGCCCTTTCATTTTAAAAGAATTCTTCACCTTAGTAAAAGATTCATCTCAGTTTTCTTTGGACAATGAGAATATGATTGTTTCTACCAAAATATTTCAATCAGAGACAATTTTCACAGAACGTCTCATTTGTGAAGAGTGAGGGCTTTTCATGCTTTTGATTGCCATGGTAATCATCCATGGGAAAAAGGATTGGAAACTAGGGGCTTTTACTTGAAGATCACTAAGTCGAATGAAAAGTAATTTTGCTGGAAACAAAGATGGACACACACATCTTCCTTCTCTTCACCTATCTAAGAGTATATATTAGTACTTCCTGGACACTGGAGTATGAATCGAGCATTATTCCATAATTTATACAATGAGGAGATCAACTGCTTATGGAAGAATCTTTTGAGGATAATTCAAGAATCGTGTGTGAAAATAACTGCCCCATCTTTATAATGATGCCAATATAAAATATTAGACATTTCTTAAGTATTTCTCTTCACTGAGGCCCCAATTTCTATTTGATATAATTTAGTGACTTTCTCACCGTAAATTGAAGAGGTTTTAGTGGTTCTTGTTAAACAAGAGACTATTAAATTAATCTGGTCAGAGTTGTTTAAATTATTAGTATGATATTTCTCTTCTTTAAAAGGATTTTTGTAATCCTGGTTAGTGCTGCCCATTACATGAAAAAAATGGAGATTTCAAATGGCTTAAAAGAATGAGAAAAATGCTGTAATAATGTGGGAGTGTAGAGATCTCTTTAATATCATGGTTTAAACTCTTTTGTAGATATACTTTCCATTTGCAACAACATGGATGAACTGAGAGGGCATTATGCTAGTTAAATAAACCAGACAGAGAAAGACAAACACTATATGGTATCAATAAAAAAAAAAATCCAGTTTCATAGAAACAGAGAGTAGAAATGTTTTTGCCAAGGACTAAGGGGAGGAAAAAATGAAGAAGTGTAGGTCAAAGGATAAAAACATTCAGTGATTAGAAGAGTAAGCACTGAAAGTTGCTGAGACATGACATCTTTTTTTTTTTTTAGACAGGAATTTTATTTATTTGTTTATTTTTTAAGGATTGGCGCCTGAGCTAACATCTGTTGCCAATGTTCTTTTTTTTTCTCCTTCTTCTTTCCCCTAAAGCCTCTCCCGCCCACCTGCCCCCTGCCCTGTACATAGTTGTATATTCTATTTGTGAGTGCCACTGGTTGTGCTATGTGGGACGCCACCTCAGCATGGCTTGATGAGCGGTGCTAGGTCCGCACCCAGGATCTGAACTGAGGAAACCCTGGGCCACGGAAGCGGAGCGCAAGAACTGAGCCACTCGGCCAGGGGGCCGGCCCCAGGCTGCTATCATTCCTGTTGTGAAGCGTGCCGGTACGCTGCTTGCAAGTCCTCTTTTCCATCATCTCTCCGGCTGCTTTTAAGGTCTCCTGTTTTTGGTGGTGTTCAGTTTCTTGATAGCATTTTTAGGTATGGATTTTTTTAAATTTACTTGGAATTCTTTAGTTTGATGTCTTTCAACAACTTTGGAAAATTCTAAGGTGTTATCTCTTCAAATATTACCTTTCCTCCATTTCCTCAATTGTCTCCTTCTGGCATCATAGTTATGTGAGGCCTTTTTACTCCATCATCTATGGCTCTTAACCGTTCATTCTTGTTTTCCATCTCTTACTCTCTGTAGATTGCATTATGGATAATTTCTTCAGATCCTTCTTTTAGTTCTAGAAGTCTTTCTTCATTATAGCTAATCTACTGTTAATCCTACGCATTGAGCTTTTAATTCAAATTGTTATATTCTTTACATCCTGAAGTTCTATTTGATTCTTTTTTAACTTTACATTGTCTTTTTATAGTCACCAGATGCAATCTGATGTCTGTTGTTTTGTGATTTCTGGCTGTAAACACATAGTCCTTGGAACACAGTCTCTGGGAATTCTTTGAGAACTTGATTAGAGTTTCATTTCCTTGGAGAATTTGTAATTTTTTCTGCTAGATGTCTTGGATCACTTTAAATTATAGTCCTAACTTAAGGGTTTTTCCCCCCAGACCATACAGATAGGATGGAGATGAGCACAGAACTTTATGTGGGCAGTCTTTGTATTTACGAATTTTCAGCAAACATTTCTCTCTCTATCCAGCACAAAGATAAAGATAGGCAAGTTTCCTTGCTTTCTTTTTCTGCACAGAGGATTGGCTTCTTGTTCACCCCATATGGGGGATGTGACCCTTAGCGCTTTAGTTATATGTCCAGGTCTCTCATTGGAATTTTCACCTTGAGGGGACTCTAGGCTTTGCCTCCTTTCTCTGGAACTATCTGCCTTTAAAACAGTGCAAAGCCTCCAGCTTTCAGCTGATACCATCAGAGAGAAAGCTGGCTTAGATTGGCTCAGTGACTTGTTTAAACTGTTTTAAAGTACTTTCCTGGGGCCAGCCTGGTGGTGTAGTGGTTAAGTTCACGTGCTCTCCTCCACTGGCCTACGGTTCACTGGTTCGGATCCTGGGCATGGACCTACACATTGTTCATCAAGTCATGCTGTGGGGCATCCCACAGCTAGGACTTACTAGCTGTGATAGGTAACTAAGTATCTATGATAGATAGCTAACTAGGACTTAAAACTATGATATACAACTATGCACTGGGGCTTTAGGGAGAAAAAAAGAGGAAGATTGACAAGAGATATTAGCTCAGGGCCAATCTTCCTCACCAAAAAAGATTTACTCTTAAAGATTTAATTAAAAAATAAATAAATAAGAATACATAAAATACCCTTCTCATTTTAGATTTATTTTCATATATGTTTGTTCAACCTCTGCCAGATGCCAGATGGATGATTGTGGAAATTTTTCATCAAAGTTGGTCACAGGGTATATCATTTGCCATGACCAATTGCAGTTTACAAAATCTTTTTCTTTAGTCAAAAGATGAATAATTTTTATTGTTTATGAAAACTCATAAAAAGTTTATTAAAACTCAGCAGAATAAATTCTTAGAGACAATCCTTTTGGCAGTGATTAGAAGAACCCTTTGACAAATTGTAACACATAAGTTTGTAGTCTCTGCATTTATCTAACCAGAAAATAAATTTATGTTTTGCTCACTAACTAACACATTTAGTTTTTACAATAATCTTTATATAGATGGTTTTATTTTTGGTACTTATTTTGTAAAGGTAATAGTTATTATGCTGTTGCTGATGTTGATGCTGACCTTATTTAGGTCCTTAATATTTTGAAACTTGTTGACTACATATTTTTTTCTGGCATATTTTGGCTTTGTAACTAACTGAAGTTGTCCAATTGTACACCTAATTGTACAATTATACATTGTATACCTAACTGGGTTGTACAATGCAAGTGAATAAATAATTATTTTATAGACAAAATGATGTCTCTAGTAGATTCTGACTATGTAATGTTTTTAATTTTCACCAGAAGGTCCCAACTGTGGATGAAGTCACCAGAATGAATCTCGGGGGATCTGGATCTCAGTTTCTGCTCTGCTACGGAAGTAAATTACTTTACCTTTCTAGATGCCAAGTATGAAATATCAACACTGCACTTTTCTTCTAAGAGATGTTTCCCGTAAGCATGACAGTGCATGATCCCACTTATATGTGGAATCTAAAAAAATTTAACTCGTAAAAGCAGAGAGTAGAAGGGTGTTTGCCAGGGGCTGGGAGGGGGGAAATGAGGAGATATTGGTCAAAGGGTACAACGTTTCAGTTATGCAGGATGAATAAGTTCTGGAAATCTAATGTGAAGCATAGTGACTATAGTTAATAATGTATCTTACACTTGAAATTTGCTAACAGAGTAGGTCTTAAGTGTTCTCTCCACACACAAAAAAATGGTAACTATGTGAGGTGATGGGCATGTTAATTAGCTTGGCAATTATTTGTTTCACTATTGTATACCTATATCAAAACATCATGTTGTACACCTTAAATATGTACAATGTTTATTTTTCAATTATACCTCAATAAATCTGGGAAGAAAGATTTCAATTACATTAAAAGTTACATTGTTCCCATATAACTTGAGTAAGAGAAAAATTAATAGATAAAGAGAAAGGGAATAAACTTACCATAGAGGAACTAAAATTTCTGATACTTTAATCAATGTTGTTCATCTGGTACTTCTGCCTGCTATCAACATTTTTATTGACAAGCAAGTCTATTCAGTGCCAATAGTTCTTATTTTCTGCCAAGAATAGAACAAAGGGCAATGTCTTTAAATAAGAAAGTTTTGGTTGATAGTAATAGTGTTAATTCATATAGTAGAATTTTTTCAGATTCTGTAAATTTCTAATGGCAAATGTAATATTGCCTGAAGAGAAGGAAGGGTGTAGATACAGAAGACATGATTTTCAAGTATGTGGTAACACAAAGCTAAGAAAATTGATGCAGTGAATATTTAACCCTGAGTTCAAAAATATCTTGTTTGACTAACGATGAAATAGATCCAACAGTATGAAATCTGTAGGCATTAAATATAAATTACTGCGTTTAGGTTCAAGAATTCAGCCTAGTAAGTATATTTTTGAGGAGAACTGAACTTAGAATGACTCAGGCATGAAAAGAATTAGGGGTTTTAAGTGACTTGCTTTCTAAAAGAAGTAATGGGATATGGCCTGCAATAATATAAGTGTGGGGTTCAAATTACGGAATGTAACTCTTGCCACTCTTACTCAACTTACTATTGGAAGTCCTAGTGAGAGCAATTAGGCAAGAAAAAGAAATAAAAGGGATCCAAATTGGAAGAGGAGAAGTAAAACTGTCACTATTTGTGGATGACATGATTTTATACGTAGAAAACCATAAAGAATCCATCAAAAATCTATTAGAAATAATGAATACAGTAACGTTGCAGGATACAAAATCAACATACAAAAATCAGTTGCACTTCTATACACTAACAACCAACTAGCAGAAAGAGAAATCTAGAATACAATCCCATTTATAGTCACAAAAAAAAGATAACAAAATACCTAGGAATAAATTTATCCAAGGAGGTAAAAGACCTGTAGACTGAAAACTATAAGACGTTGTTGAAAGAAACCAAAGAAGACACAAAGAAATGGAAAGATATTCCATGTTCATGGATTGGAAGAACTAGCATAGTTAAAATGTCCATATTACCTAAAGCAATCTACAGATTCAATGCAATCTCTATCAGGATCCCAAAGACATTTTTCATGGAAAAAGAACAACGAATCCTAAAATTTATATGGAATTACAAAAGACCCCAAATAGCCAAAACCATCCTGAGAAAAAAGAATAAAGCTAGAGATATCACACGTCCTGATTTCAAAATATACTACAAAGCTATAGCAACCAAAACAGCATGGTACTGGCAGAAAAACAGACATACAGACCAATGGAACAAAAATGAGAGCCCAGAAATAAACCCACACATTTAGGGACAGCTAATTTTTGACAAAGTCAAGAACATACAATGGAGAAAGAAAAGTCTTTTCAATAAACGGTGTTGGGAAAACTGGACAGTCACACGCAAACAAATGAAAGTAGAGCATTATCTTACACCATGCACAAAAATTAACTCATAATGGATTAGACTTGAATGTAAGATCTGAAAAAAAAAAACAAACTCCTAGAAGAAAAGATAGGTAGTATGCTCTTTAACATCAGTTTTAGCAGTATCTTTTTGAATATGTCTCTTTAGGCAAGGGAAACAAAAGAAAAAATAAACAAATGGGATTACATCAAGCTAAAAAGCTTTTGTATAGCAAAGAAAACCATCAACAAAATGAAAAGACAGCTGACCAATTGGGAGAAGATATTTGCAAATCATATATCTGATAAGAGGTTAATATCCAAAATATATAAAGAACTCACACAACTCAACAACAACAAAACAGACAACTGAATCAAAAAATGGGCAGAGGATCTGAGGAGACATTTTTCCAAAGAAAATATACAGATGGCCAACAGGCACATGAAAAGATGCTCATCACTAACTGTTATGAAAATGCAAATCAAAACCACAATGAGATATCACTTCATGCCCATCATAATGGCTATTATTAAAAAGACAAGAAATAAAAGTGTTGGAGAGGATGTGGAGGAAAGGGAACCCACATACACTGCTGGTGGGAATGTAAATTGATGCAGCCACTATGAAAAACATTATAGAGATTTCTCAAAAAATTAAAAATAGAAATATCATAAGACCCAGCTATTCCACTTCTGGGTAACTATCCGAAGAGTGAAAAAATAGTAATTTGAAAAGAAAGATGCACCTATGTTCATTGCAGCATTATTCGCAATAGCCAAGACTTGGAAACAATCTAAGTGCCCATTAAAGGATGAATGGATAAAGAAGATCTATCTATCTATCTATTGATCTATCTATCTATCTAACTATGCACAATGTATATATATCTCTCTCTATATATACATGAAATGGACTACTACTCAGAGACAAAAATGATGAAATCTTGCCATTTGTGACAATATGGATGGACCTTGAGGACATTATGCTAAGTGAAATAAGTCAGATGGAGGAAGACAAATACCATATGATTTCACTCAAATGTGGAAGATAAACAAACATACAAACAAATACGTAGATACAGAGAACAGATTGGTGGTTACCAGAGGGGAAAGAGGGTGAGGGGAGGGCAAAAGGGGTAAAGGGACACATTTGTTCAGGAATGGATGGCAACTAGCTTTTGGTTGTGAAGATGATGTAGTCTATACAGAAGCTGGAATATAATGATGTACAACTGACATTTATATAATGTTATAAACCAATGCCACCTCAAAAATAAATAATGAACTAATTAAACGAATAGATTACGGAGAACCCCCCCAAAAAAGGAACTCTTGGAAGCATTGCACAACGTTGAAAATACAAAGGATAAAGAGTTGGAAGCTGCTCCAAACTTAGATGTATGAAAAATTGCCAAGGTGTAGAAAAGATGCTCACTCTGTATCATCATTTATACAAAGTAAGAAGGCAAACACTCTTGGCGTTTTTTTTTCTTGATAATTTTTTTAAAAAGAAATAAAACACTTTACTTTTTAAAAAATTGTGGGATGTACTGATCCCTCTTTCCTTCGTACGGTTCATGTCGTGACTGATTTGCCCTATTCCATTTGGCGAGCTAAGTTCATTTACTTCTCCCAAGGAGAGTGAAACGTGGGACTGCAATTGGACAAACATGTCACATAAAAATGATTTAGAGAACCTGGGAATATCTACCCTGGAGAAGCAAATGAATTTGATAAAGACATACTAGTTACTTATTCCTTTTCATCTCATCTTCATCTTCCTATTGCTGAATTGTAAGAGAAGTCAGTTATTTGTCCTTCTCCCTTTTCCATCTATCCTAACTCCCTCAGTCATTGCATCTGGTCTTATGGCTTCAAATACCATCTACATGCTGACAACTACCACATATATATTTCTAGTCCCAGGAACTCTTGATTCTTGCAGTCAACTATTTACTTGGCATCTCCATGTGGATGCATAACAGATGTTTCAAATATAATATGGTCAAAACTCAGCTCCTGCTTTGACTGCCCTCACTCCCTTTCCTCCTGAAACCTGCTTCTTAGGTGTCTTCCCCATCTAAGTTAGTGACACCTAAGTTAGTGATAACTCCTTCATTTGCTTAGGTCTAAACTATTGGAGCCATGCTTCTCTCTGATCATTGCAAAACGGACATGATGTCTGACAGATGGTTGGGAAGAAGATAGAGGACACACACAGATCAAATAGGAGCCAGTCTCATCTCAACAAGTCCATAGGAAGCCTTATAAAGTGCGTGTGTGGAGGAGACATTTGACAGTGAAGATGCAGCATGTGGTGTGCCTTTCGAGAAGAATCCTGAGGTTCTGGACACCTGCTCTGGTCAGGTCTGGGATGAGGGAGAGAAAGGCATGATGAAATGGTATTCTGAAATGAGTGGGCTTCTACAGGAAAGGTGCTTTTGGGATGTTTGGCTGAGTCTGACTCTGAACACGCTCAAGTATTGGCAACGGTGAGACACACAGCGATGCCTGTTTTTGGTGACACGGAGAATAAAGCTTTTAAGGATGGTCTCACCCACAGTGTGCAATGCAAAACCCAACACCTGTGACTGTTCAGTCTTCTGTTATTGTGGAAGTAATTATGCTATTCATGGAACACAATAATCTGCAATATTTCTCAGAGGAAAAGAACAAATTCTGACTCTCTTGGTTCAATTTCTAGAGAGAAATTCAACAGCTTTACTGTTCTACAGGAAAAACAAAACTAAAAGCGAAACCCACTGACAACTCAGATGAACAGAAAATGGCTATGGATCTCACTGAATATATTTATTTTTAATTTTCCCTCTCCTTTGTCTTTTGTATAGATACAGTATTTTAAAAGCTGGTATTCAACCTCTGATAATTATTCATTGTTCCATGCACTCAATGATCACTCATTTCCCATGTACTGACAGCATCTTTGTATGGATGTGCTATAATCAATGGGACAAAATCAGAGTTTTCGTTTGCCCTGAGATTTAGTAGTTAGGCCCCACCAGAATATAGGATGCCAGAGTTTACTTGTGTCTTATCTAAATGTGACTATTACTAAATATCAAGCAAAGGAAGATAGGTGCCATTTTTTTTGTTACTTATTATATTAAGAGGGCTAAGCACTTCATTTTATTGTTTCACTAATCCTCAAAAATAACCCTAAATAGATACTACAGTTTCTATTCTATAGATTAGGACAATAGGTTGCCTAGAAGTTTAAATGATTAGCTTGAGGACACACAACTAAGTGGCAGAGCCAGAATTTGAACCCGAGCCTTTTTATTTTACTTCAAAGCCTATGTGCTTTCTTGCTATACTCTGGCGCTTCCCCACTATAAAAAGAGAAAGAATAGAATAAATGAGTGACATGAAGAAACATGAGGAAAGTTGGGCTTCCTTCCTCTCTAGCGGGCTTGGAGAACACCCAGGGCGAGGGCTGACAGACAGAGGGCTGAGGTGACAAGGAGTTGAGACATCTTTGACTTCTCCTTGGATGTTTTGGCAGCTTGTAGCCATGACCTTAATGAAATAAATAAAGAGAATATAGGAAGAAATACAGCTATCAAAAGAAAACCATTCCTAGGATATTTCCCTGGACACAGAGGGGTTGCATTGTCTTCATGTGCAGTGTTTTTACTTTTAGTTTTAGTTGCTACCATTCGGGCAGACTTGTCCGTAGGGCAAGTGGAAGAACAAAGGCAATCATGTTTCAGCAATTCAACTCACAACAGGAGCCCGCAGCCAGAGTCCCTGGACTTACAGCTGTGAGGTGGTCTAGGAGTCTGACCTCCTCATGGCCTCAGTAACCTGAGTGGAATACATTTTCATTTTGGTGTAATTGAGGATCTGATTGCAGTCATTGGCTTTCAATTATTTGAAGTTTGGTTTGACTGAAATGGAAGATAATTCTCATTAATTAGCAATGGCAAAGTACTTTGGGAACATGTTTCTCTCTGGCTTTTAAGGTCAAAATTCTTCTTGCTTCATTATGCCAAAAGCATCCATTAGATAAGGGAGAATAACAGAGTTAACATGAGGTCATTGGCATGTTAATTATGATTTTCTAATAACTCATTAAAAAAGAAATATAAGTAATTAACAAAGTCTAAAAATGGCTTATTTGTGTCTGTCTGCCTGTGTCAAACATTGTATTGTCCTTGTGGGCTGTGAATAGAGAAATAGTTAAGTGCATTTTCAGTATTACTGCTTAAGGAATTGCATAAGAGCCTGTTGCCAGGAGGTGAAAAGCTTAGGCCAAAAAGGCCAATATTTAAGTGTTATGATGACTAGGAATAATTCATTCAGCACCAGGAGACAGGCAAGGGTTAATATTAGCTTCATTGTCATTTCTGTAAAGGTGAAAATCGTTTCTTAAGTTGAAGAAAGGACTTACTTGCATAGGTATGTTGAAACCACACGCATAAGAAACAAACGCTTTAATTTTTTTTTTTTTAATTTTATTAGTTTCCTAGAGATGACATAACAGAACATCACAAACCTGGTGGCTTAAAAAGCCCAAATTTATTCTTTTGCTGTTCTGAAGGCTCAAAGTCTGAACTTCAGATGTCGGTGAGGCCACGCTCTCTCTGAAGGCTCTTGAGGAGAATTCTTCCTTGCCTCTCTCCTGGTGGTTACCAACAACCCTCGGCATTCCTTGGCTTGTAGACGCATCACTCCGATCTCTGCCTTGGTTATCACATGGCCGCTTCTGCACGTGTGTCTCTCTCTGTTTCCCTCTTGCTATAAGGACACATCATTATATTAGGGTTTACCCTAAACTAGCATGACCTTAATCTTAACTTGATTACATCTGCAAAGATCCTATTTCCAAATGATGTCACATTCACAGGTATTGGGGGTTAGAACTTGAACATAATTCTGTGGTCTGGATCTCAAAGTATGATTTGTTCCTTTTCTGTGTTTTTTGCTTCTCATCAGCTTTCTCTCTCAGGTACTCTGAAGGCAAGTATCATACCTTCCCTCAGAGTTTTGTTTTTTTTGTGTGTGAGGAAGATTGGCCCTGAGCTAACATCTGTTGCCAATCTTCCTCTACTTATGTGGGATGCTGCTGCAGCATGGCTTGAGGAGCAGTGCCAGGTCTGCACCTGGGATCTGAACCTGCGAACCTCAGCCCGCCGAAGTGGAACATGTGAACTTAACCGCTACGCCACCGGGCCGGCCGCTTCCCTCAGTTTTTACAAAGCAAACACAAAGAATCAGAGAAGTCATAGACCAAGGGCAACATATTAACATTCACAGCCCAGACTCTAGTCAGGAAAACAGAAGTCACACCAGTTATTTTAATAGAGAGAAATCAATATAAGGAATTGGAGAACTGAAAAGGCAAAAAACAAGCGCTGAGGTGATATAGATCTACTAACCGCAGGGGGAATACAGGGAAGGGTTGACTTGTGTGTGGGGAAGGAGCTCACAGAACTGGGATCCCTACCCCCACGGAAGTGGTGCTGGGCCGCCTGCTGGTCTCTCTGAAGGGTACAATCAGGCTAGTTCTGTGAGTGTGGAAAAAAACTGGAAACCAGAACCATCTGCCACTGCCCAGGCGAAGAGCAGTTGCTGAGGTGACACTGACAGGAGTAGCAAACACTAAGGAAGGAGCATGTCCCTACTCCCTGTGCCTGTCACCAACATCCCTTTCCTTAGTGTATCCCCTTTTGCCAGAACCAAACTGGGAGCCATCCAGCAAAGGTGAGATGTGGTTCAGGGTCCCAGCTGCAGCCCCACAAAACAGAGTGTGGACAGGTGGGTTTCGGGCTGAGGGCTATAGCTTAATGACAAGCAGAGGCAAGTTTGCAGAGCCAGTTTTTAGCTTTGAAAGATTAATTAACCCCGGAAGCTGCTAGAAAGGGGGGAGGGGGAGGAGTTAATGAAATTAGAGAGAAAGGTGCAGAGGAAGTGGAAAAGGGAAGAAAGACCTCTTTTCAGGAACAGGAAACGGAGTAGAATGAATGAAATTGGTGGCTCACTTACCAGATTGGATATTTTCAGTCCCTTGAACTGAGGGTTTTGAATTTAAACACTTTGGATGGAGATAAGGGCATGTGGGGAAAACCCCACCTTCTAATTAAGGAAGAACTAAATAGATCCAGGTGGGAATTTCCCCCCAACCTGGGGCAGCTGCTGATGCTGTATCGCTGTTTAAATTCCACAAAGAGGAAACAATGACTATTTATTATATGCTCTTCTTCTATACACTGCAGGAATAGAAAATGAGTATGAACACGTATACAATTAATTGATGTAGCAATCAGTGGATGAGGACTTCAGGGGACAAATAGATTACACTTTATACTGCAGTGTTTCTCAAACCTTTATTTTTTTTTTCATTCTCTCTCTAAGGAACCTTTCAGAAATTTTTTTTCCTAATTGTTTCTCTTCCCATGAAATTTTAATACCATAAATATACTGTACAACTGTTTATGTACTGTGGCCCTTTGGAGAGACACACACCACTGTAATGTCTAAGATGTTCCCTTCCCACACGCTCCAGGAACTAATTTCTAATTTCTCCCTGTTGGGGAAACATTGCCCTGCTGAGAATTCACGCTGTAATGGAGGCTGTCGGTGTTCCACCCAGATCTTCTCCACTGGTGGTGCACCCGTCCCCCAGCTGCTGTGAGAATAGCATCTGGGGAATTCTCTAGAGGATTCCCCTAAGCCAGGGAAACTACTCCAGTGGAGGTTTTACCCCTCCAAAATCCCATCAAAACCAGCAGCCAATGACTGACTGACAGTCAGGTACAAAAGGCTGATGCTCAGGTCCCTGAAAGCAGTTCTGTAGGCCCCTAGGTGTGTGCCAAACCCAAGGCCTGCCCCTCAGGCTGAAGCTCCAGGACAAACAAGTTGGCTTCTTTCATAGAAAGACTGGGGGCGTGTTTCAGCCTGCTGTCTGTGCAGTGCCCTGGGGGTGCTCATCTGCCAAGAACTGTCTCTGACTTTTACTGTCCCATAGGACCCAGGATGGCAAGGTCCCCTGGCCTCCAGAGCCAGGTAATCAAGGAGTGACTCCTGGTCAGCAGCCGCAAAAACAGGGGCACTAGACATGTGTAAAAGCTTCTCTCTGGGAGATAGAGACTGGTGCTCTGGAGCCGGAGAGGGAGAACACGAAGATGGGGCCCACCAGTTGGAAGGAGGCAGAGGGGCAGCTGTATATAGAGAAAAAGAAGTCTAGTGTTAAAAAAAAAAAAAAAAAAAAAAAGATGGCAGCCCTTAGCTAGGGAAAGGCTGAAGGAGAGCCTGAAGCTGGTGCCCACCAGCCAGCCCCTGGATGTGTGCTTATTTAGATGCCTGCCCCTCAGGCTCATGTGTTAAGATTAGCAAATGCGCCTCATTCACACACGGTCTGGGAGCCTCTCAATTGGCCACCTCTGCCTGGGCCCAGGCTGTCTGTCAGAGGCCCTGAGTCCTTTGAGTACTGTTTCTCAGATCTCTGTAGTCTTGTGGGTCTCAGGGACACGAGCCCTAGATGTCATGGAGGCTCCTCTCAGGTGCAGCCAGCTCTTAAAACTTGGAGATGCTGGATGAGGGGTTTAAACTTCCCTCCTCAGGAAGAAGCTCCGGGTTTTGAGTTCCTTCCTGATTGTGGGTTGCCATGCCAAGGTGGGGGGTTTTGGTGAGATTGTGTCCCAGCCTCTCCTCCTGCGCTGGACATGGCCTTCTGTTGGTGACTCCATAGGAAGTATCAGACAGTTTTCAGATTTTCTTCAGAAGAAGTTCTTTCATATTTAGCTGCAGATTCTATGTGTCCATGAGAAGAGGTGAGCCCAGGATCCTCCTACACACATCATCTTGAACCAGAGCCTCAAGAATCTCCATCTTAAAGGAAGAGTACAAGTTAAGTGTGTAAGGAGGAGGGAATGAAGTATGTTTGTTTGTGGGCATCAAAATGAGCAAAGATGTGGAGGATCTGGAGATGGTGAAGAGGCTGGCTATTCAAGTTAAAGAGTAAATCAAAATGGATTAATAGGGTAGCTATTTCAGAGAATGGCTATCCTTCTGTTGCAGAGAGGTTAGGTAATTGGGAAGTGTTCGAAAGAAACCAAAGCAATTCAATTTGTTGACTTTGGGGGATGATTTAGTGAGAACCTGCTTGCCTACTTAAGTACTGGAGTAATGGCAGGGAGACGTCAGAGGCAGGCATTGCCAGCTCCTAATTAGATGGGAGGGTCAGACAGAAACACACATGCAGGAGTCCAAGGGTGATAGAGGGTAGTGTAATAAAATATAAGATTGTATGGGTCATCTGTGTTGGCAATAGGATTGGAATTTAAAACATAGGATTTGGATTTAATTCCATTTATAATTATAAATTACATTGCCTCATTATAGGCTACTTTGTCGTAGTGGAAGTCGGAGTAGGTGAAAAACAGATAGCTATTTGAACAACCTTTTCACAAGTTCTCTATCTTCAGAGATCTGACATTTCCAGAAAAAGCAAGCCCAGAGTTTGTCAGATGCTCTGCTTTTGGACAAATGAGTTTCCTGTTGAGTTTCTATGATTCTTGGCAGAAAAATCAAACTGTAGTTTACAGATTAAGAGAGACCCAGTGAGGGGGCTGGCCCCGTGGCCGAGTGGTTAAGTTCGCGCGCTCCGCTGCAGGCGGCCCAGTGTTTCGTTGGTTCGAATCCTGGGCGCGGACATGGCACTGCTCATCAGACCACGCTGAGGCAGCGTCCCACATGCCACAACTAGAAGGACCCGCAACGAAATATACAACTATGTACTGGGGGGCTTTGGGGAGAAAAAGGAGAAAAATAAAATCTTTGAGGAAAAAAAAAAAAAAAAAAAGAGAGACCCAGTGAGGAAACTTCATTGAGGATCCCTATGGTTAATGACCCTGAGCGTTTGAGGAAATGCATCCATTAAAAAGTAGCAGAGGCCAAAAACACACTTGGGGGGTATAAGAATAACCAAAGTATAGCGGATCAAAGAGAAGGGACTACAGGCATCTAGAAGGAATGGGGTGAAGGCATTACAAAATTAAAGAGACAGAAAATGACAGTTTGTACAGATTTGATGCAGATTCTGCAATTCTTGCTGATTCTTTTTATTATTTCTTAAATTTGTCCCCATCTTTCCATACTCACTGCCACTTCCCCTGTTTGGATCATAGCTGTCATTTACCTGGACTATTGCAAACTTTCCCTGCTTCGTGCCTTGACACCCCAAACCCTACCCCAATTCATTTTCCACTCTGCTGCTAATGATCTTTCTAAAATATTTGTCCATTCATCCCACAGATATTAGTGAAACACCTGGTATGAGCTAAGCACTCTACTGGGTGCTGGTCAGACAATGATCAGCTAAGCATACATGGCCTCTGCCTTCAGGGAGCTGAGAGTTCTTAATGGACGGCTGCAGACAATGATTAGGGCTTTGAAGGCAAAGTGTAGGAAGAATGAGAGAACCACCTGGGGTCATGGTGTGGTTGGGAGGAGGGAAGGGGCAGGGTTCTCAAAGAAGGGTCCTTGAGAGCCTGATGTCTGCAGGACATGTTAGAGATTTTGATTATTAGCTAAAAACAATGGAAAGGCTGGCCAGGGGAAGGTTGTTGACAAGAGGAGATCTGAGTTTTGTGAAGGCCATGCTGGCAGTAGAATTGAGAAAAGTTTGGATGGCGCAACGTAATTGAGTTTCTTCCTTCTCTCCTTTCAAAGGATCCCCTAGTCTTCAGGTTTAAATCCTGGTTCCTTAGCTTAGTCTTCAAAGGCTTTCTGTGAACTATCTCTGCCTTCCCCACCAGTTTCATCAACTGTTGGAATTTTCTCACGTTTTATACCTCTGGTTCCCAATTAGAATTACCTGGGGACATGTTAAAAATTCAGATTCCCAGGCCCCATCCCCAGGGATTTTGTTTTGTTAGGTTTAGGGTTTGACTTGAATATTAACGTTTCTAAACAGTGCCCCACACTGACAGTCTAGACCAGTGCTGTCCAAATAGAACTTCCTGTGATAATGGAATTTTTCTCTGTCTGCGCTGTGGAATATGGTAGTCATTAGCCACAAGGAACTATTGAGCACTTGAAATACGGCTAGTGCAACTGAGAAACTAAATTTTACTTGTAATTAATTTAAAAGAATTTAATTTAAATAGCCATCTGTGGCTAGTGGGTATTGAATTGGACAGTTCAGGCCTAGCCTCCAGTCTGAGACACTTCCTATATGATGTCTGTCCTCAATGTGCAGTTACCTGCGTCAGGCTCTAGGCACAAGCTCCCCACTCCTGGAGCCTGCTCTCCCCTCATCACCACCTCCTCCCTACATGGTCTGTCTATAGGGGTCTCCTCCTAGAGGCCCCATTGACCCCTTAAGGTCCAGATTAGATATCCTTCCTCCAATATCACAAACTTATGCCTCTTTGCATCCCCAACATCTTGAGGGCTGCCTGGATACAGCACTCTCTGTACATGCTTGTTGTATAAATAAATAAGTGAAAAAATAAACAGGCAGAACAATAGATTGTAGAATCATTTAACTGAGTCAGGCCTAGGTAGATACTGGTACTCAGAAGATGAGGTATTTTTTTTCTTTTTTTTGCTGCAACTTTGCTATATGGAATTCCACAAAGCTGAGCTCCAGAGAGTTAAATTCTTCATGATGTGTAGTTTCCAATAGGGTCAAGGTTATGTCTCCAGTCTCTTTGTGGATCTGTTAGCTTTGCAATGTATGAGCGGTAGCATGGTTTTGGGAGTAAAAGTTTTGGAGCCAGACTCCTTGGATGGAGACACTGACTCTGTTACTTACTAGCTGTGTGACCTCTGAGGAGATGTTAAGTTACTGAACATTTCTTTTACTGTTTCATCATCTACAAAATGGATTAACCATAGTACCTACCTCTCAGTGTTGCTAATAAATTTGTGAAGGGCTTAGGACAATATCTGGTACATAGTAAGGAATTAAGTGTTTGTCAAATAAATTAAAAGCCAACTTGGTCATTGGTTCCATTAATATCCCTAGTTAGTGATCTTGTTTCTTGGTCAAAAGGGGAATTAGGAGGAAAATACAGGCAGTACATATACATTATTAATATTTGGAAACCACCCATGCCTTCCAGGACCCAGTCAGGATGAAGGTGCGGGATGGCGTCATGAACACGGAGACAGGCTCATGGAAAAGAGCACTGCTCTAAGAGTCACTACATAGACTGAGAGTGTGAGGAATAGGTGAGGAGATGTTCTGGAAAGGTAAAAATGAAACAGCCAAGGTTTAAATGAAAGCCGGTGTGATTTTGATATAAAAGGCAAGCTTCTTGAAAATTGATTCATTTCAGATCTCTTGTCACCTTTTTAGTTTAAGCCTCAAGTGGGTTTTGGAAACAGAATTTGAGCTCCCACCTCTCCTTTCTCAACATCAAACTGATGTTGAGCTTTGATGTCTTCTTGTCTCCTTAAATTACGCCCCCTTCCTAATAGCACCCTTCCTTGTCTTCTGGGGAATTTCCTCTCTGCCAGTGCAGGCACTCTTGGTGGGGAGGAAGTCAAGGTGCCCTGTCCATCTCTAGGGGATGGACGTGGATCTAACTTAGGCTAATCAGGCACTTTCCTCTGGGACTCGAATTTTGAGGGGAATGATGCATGGACTGGAGATACCAATTCAGCCATACAGTACCCTAATATTTGGACCCCAAAGTTAAGAAGTTCCTACAGCTTAAGGCTCCAGGGTTTGGACCTGTTCTCGACTTTGTTCTTTGGAATTCTGCCTTATTCAGAATTTTAGCTATGAAATATACCTCCAAAAAATTCTATGTTCTGTTTACATTAGCAGAAATTAGTTTTTGATATAAAGGATACAAACTGATATGACTCCATAATTACTGAAGTCATGATCTAATGAAATAAATGGTAAACTTTGAAATTTTCCGTCAAAGCACTCTGTTTTTGAATACTCTTTTTGTTGATTCTGAAGTAGGAGAGGAAATTTCAAGGTTGCAGTATTGGGACTTCTTGAGTGAAGATGAAATGCTAGATGTTTAGGGATATCAAGTAAGAAATAATAGACTAATAAGGGAAATTATGTCCAAAAATCTATCTCTAGGACAGGGGTAAGTGAACTTTTTCTAAAAAGGCCGGATAGTAAATAATTTAAGCTTTTAGGGCCATACAGTCTTTGTCAAAATACTTCTACTCTGCCATTGTAGCACAAAAGTAGCTATAAACAATGTGTAATCAAATAAACATGGCTCTGTTCTAATAAAACTTTATTTACAAATACAGGCAGCGGACAGGGTTTGGCTCACAGGTCACAGTTTGCTGACAGCTGCCTTAGAATTGTGCCTGGCATCTATCAAGCATTCAATAAATATTCATTGACTGGATGAATGAAAAAGGGGTCTCTTTGTAGGTTTGGCACAGTTCCCATGTGACGGCTTCTATTTTCTCTGAGTATTAGCAGAGCGAGGTCAGTTATTGACAGTGGAACAGAGTTGGGGCTTTGAGATCATTAGTGAAGTTTTGAAATGACTCCTGGTTGGGGACAATGTCTGATTCTAAAATCTAATTCCTATACTTTTCCAGGAATAGTTTACTGGGAGAGAAAAGAAAGGAATCAGCATCTATCAAGAATCTAATGTAATGTTTCTCAAGGTATGCTCTTTGGAGCACTTGCAGCAGAATTACCTGAGGTGTTGGTTAATAGATGTGGATTCTCAGGATCCCCCGAGACCTTTTGAATCAGAACCTCTGAATGCAATGCTGTTTTTATCAAACTCCTGAAGTGATTCTTATGCAAATTAAGTTTGAGAGCCACTGTCTTAGACGATATCAGCAACTTAAAATATAATATGCGATCTTCACGACCTTATGAAATAGATATTGTTAACCCCATTTTACTGATAAACGTACTGAAATTTAGGTAGGCAAAGAGAATTGCCCAAAGTCACACAGACAGTAAAGGAAAGTACAAAGTTTCACATTCACAATTCCCCACTATGGTATTCTGCCGCAAGCAACAGCAGCAAAACAAAAGTATGGATTAGATTCTTCTAGTACGTTATCTAATTGGCACCATCTGTGAAAAGACCTAAACTACTACCGAGGTTCAATTTGAAAATGAAATGTCTGATGATTGAGTATTTGGGACTGAGACATAAGTTAGGGAGAAGCAGTCATCTGATGCTGCTGTAGGATTGGTGGTGGATTTCGAATTAGGAGAAACTTCTCTGAAATGCGTCGTATTTTTCATTTCAAGGACCCACCATAAAAGAGATATACTAGAGTTATTTTTCTGAGGCTCTTGCTGGGATCAATTTGATGCAAGCTCCTTTTGCTTTGTAAGTTGATAAACTAAAATTCACTCAAACTGTGAATGAGATCCAGATTGGCTCCTTCTACAGTCCTGTTGCATCTTATTGGAATGTAACATGTTTAGTGCAACTATGAAGGCCAGTCCACTATTTCACAACGTTGTGCATACTACATAGACCATGTTTTAGTTCAACTGAGGTTCACTTAACTGCCGTTTGTTTCCAACAATGTACTACCAGCACTTTGAACTAGGACTTGCGTGCTAATTCCTTGATACTCCTTGAGCAGCAACCTGGCTGGAAGCAATGTAGGCATAGCTGATTAGTCCTCCTTCCAGTGGGGAGCTCTAAGATGGGGCTTGGTGAGATCCTTGAACTGCGTTCTGAAGGTAGAAGAAATGTCTGTGTGTATCTCCCAGAAATGAGGCGTGTTCCAGATCCTCATGTTCTCCCATTCCTTGTGAACTTACGTGTATCCCAAGTTGTGCAAGTTTGTTGTCTGGCTGATTTTACTCCAAGGTTTAAAAACCTTCTGCTTTTGTTCCATACCTGGAAATTCAAGCCAACTGCGAGAATTTGAGTGCTGGAGTATGCTTTAGACAACCAAAGGAAGAGTGATTTATATTAACTCGTCAAGAAAAAGTGCCTGTTCTGAGCTTATTAAAAGTACATTCAAATTGAAAACATGAAATGTTGTCAAAATTTAAGGAATTTTAAAAATAATTTTGACTATTTGCATATTCAGGTTTATAGCTTACTCTTTGGAAGGTAACCTTCCTGTATCACGTGACTCTAGTCTTCTGAAATATTTGATATATGCTGAATGGCACTTTAATTAAATCCTCTCCCATATTGTTCAGTTAAAAACACCATCAGCACTTTCTAAACTGTATGTGAATTTTTCACCACAAATTTGAAAAATCGTGGCCTGGCTTTTACTCAATGCCCTCCCCTCTCCCCATAAAACTGCTGGCACTTGCTGTGTGCCCATTTAATACCAGTCTAGGCAAAGCATAGATGGAAAAAAATCACATCTGTTGCCCAAAAAAGTCATCCATTCTAATATGCTCCCCAATTATTATCCAAGTAGTATATTGTGTATTATCTATGCCAGGCTCAGCTCCTTTTAGCAGGGAAAATTGAGAAAGGACTAGACAGCCAAAATTATAGTGTTTACAAAGGACAACTTTATGAGCCAGAAAGAAGCTGCCCTAAATTTCTGCCAATGGCGGGAAAGAATGCCTTCTTCTGAAGCCCAGCCGTAAGGTTCCATCTGCCAGGTGATATGGCAGGACCGAGGAACAGATGATTCCATGGTCTGCCCTGATTTCCCCATCCCACAGGGAGTCTAATGTATAGGCTATAACAGGAGGAAAGGCTGAGAACTCCAGTGTTGAATAAAATAACCTGCCTGTCCAAGGATACTGCAGGGTCAGTACCATGCTGATAAATGTCCTCTGAAAAATGTAAGAAATTTCAAAGTGCCTTTCTCAAGAGAACAGACAAAAGAGCTGCCAGGGTTACAGGGAAGAGAAAACTCTTGGCTAAAAACAAGTTTTCAGACTCCTTTTGAACTCTTGTCCTCAAGAATACAGGTCCTCTCTGTCTTATGAGCTTCCAGTTTAGGATCATTCCATGTATCAGAACCAGTGTCTCATGCTGGGTAGGGGTGGTGGCAAAGACAGTTGGTCTTTGCACTCAGTTAGAAACAAAGTGAGCCAGATCATAACAGGGGCCTGGAAAGAACAGACCGCAATCAAGTAAGAAAGGAACGTAGACGATTTTCAGCAGTGGGAAGTCAAGCACCACATCAATGATATTTTATAAGAAGTAATAGGAGTTAGCATGACTGGGTACCCTGCCATACAAACTGAGATTTGGGCCAGGACTCCAGATTCCAGGAGAATTGTGGGGAGAAAGATAAATCTCAGTACCATAGGAGCCAAGGTGAGGATCAGACACAGGGAAACAGCACAATACTGTTTCCAAGGCAGGAAGAATGTCTTAGTCATTTTGAGGCTCCATTTTCTTGCTCTGTGCCTATTGCATAGGGAGTACATTTGAAACTACTGATCATTCTGCTCACTCTTTCTTGAGTGTTGACTCCCCCTGATTTCTGTGGCATTACTCTTTTCTGTTTTTCTTTAACTCTTTTGGCCATGCCTTTTTAGCCTTCTTTGAAGGATTTCTTCTCACCACATACAGGACATCTCTAAGTGGGTGTCTCATTGGCACCTCAAGTTAAATGAATCCAAAATACACTCACTCTTGTCCCCAAACTTGAGCTTTCCTTGTGTTCCTTGCCTCAGCGAATGGCACAGTCTTCCCAAAAACTTAAGTCATGAGCTGGGTGACAACCTTTCCTCTTTCATCTCCCTCACCATCTATATCCAATCACTAAATCCAATTGATTTGTCTTTCTGAATAGCTTTTAAAACTACTACCCACTTTTTTCTATACTGACTGATACTACCCTATTCGGGCCACCAGGATCTTTCACTGATATTATTACATAATCTGTTAAATATTCTCCTTGCCTCCAGCTTTGCTACATGCAATGCATTTCTCTTGTGGAAGCCAGGCAGATCTTTTAAAAACACAAATCTAATCATGTCTTTGCTTAAATCCATCTTTTCTCTATTATTCTTGGGTTCCCACATTAAGAATGAAGTTCTGATTTCTTAAAATGATTACAAGGGTCTCCTTGATTTGGCTCATGATTACTTCTCCAGCCTCCTCTCTCAATGACTTCTTCCTTTTTTTTTTTTTAGAGATTGGCACCTGAGCTAACATCTCTTGCCAATCTTTTTTTTCATTCTTCTTCTTCTCCCCAAAGCCTCCCAGTACATAGTTGTATATTCTATTTGTGAGTGCCTCTGCTTGTGCTATGTGGGACGCCTCCTCAGCATGGCCTGATGAGCAGTGCCATGTCTGCACCCAGGATCCGAACCGGCGAAACCCTGGACCTCCCAAGTGGAGTGTGCAAACTTAACCACTCGGCCACAGAGCTGGCCCCGACTTCTTCCTTAGTATGCCCTTCACCCCTTTCCAACTTTATTCTAGAAGCAGATTGACATCATGCTGTCTATAAAAACTCCAGCCCGTTGCACATTGCCCTCTCTGCCTTGAATACTCCTCCCCTCTTTGTCTGGCTAGTCCTACTCATCTTGTAGGTCACCCTTTATATGGCACCTCTTCTGGAAGAGGGTATGATGATTGCATTTTAATTTCTTTTATTATCAGATTGTAATCTGCATAAGGGCAGAAATGCTCTCTCCGCCTTGCTCATCATTATATTCCCAGGGTCTGGCACTGTCCCTGGCACGTTATTCTCTCCCAAACAGTGGTGAAATAAATGAAGACTTATTGAACTCACCTGAAGAAATTTGTAGACATGGGGTTTGAGAGTGGAGTTTGAACATAAAAACAAAACGAGCCTGCAGAGTTGTGGCCATTATGAGGGTGTAACCTTTTTAAGAGTCCTAGAGAATCACTGTGGTGGATTAGCAATGACTAAAAATTCTTTGATACTCCTCTCATGGAAAAGTGAAGGCCTATTTCCTCTCTCTTTGAATCTGGGCTGGCTTGTGTCAATTTTACCAATGGAATATGATAGAAGATATGCTATGCCAGTCTGGACCTAGCATTTGAGAGGACAGACAACTTCTACTTTTTTATCGTGGGGTCCTGAGATGCCACTTCAAAAGTCCTACTACTTACTGGGGGCACTATATGGAGAGGCTCTGGGACTATATGGAGGCGGGGAGGGACCCAGCTGAGCCCAATCTTGCAGCTATTCTTGCTGAGACTTCATGCACGTGAGTGAAGCCCTCTTGGATCTTCTAGGATATAAGGAACCAGTCTACCAGGCACAAATGACCCCAGCAGACTCCACATGAGCAGAAGAATTGCTAAGCAGAGCCTTACCCAAATTCTTGACCCTCAGAATCATGAGACAGAGTGGAATAGTTTTTGTATTGTCACTAAGTTTTGGGTTGGCTTGTTACACAGCAATAGATAACCAGAACATTCAATGCTCCCTTTTCATTAGCTGTTGGAGATGCAAGGTAGGGAAGGGATTTTCTTGAACCTGCCATTTTCTCCCTGTAGTAGCTATGGCTTTAGGCTTGAAGCTGGGGTCGGGGGATATATGCAGGAGTCCTGAGTCTTAACTCAGAGCCCATTTTCCCATAGTGACAATATCCTTTGTTGTTGAGTTTCCAGACCACCCCTCAAAAATCTACTAAGCTCACATACATTTTGAAGAATTACTTTTTCAGCTCACACGAACAAATATTTGGAACCTGACCTTTTCAGAAATTGGGAATTGATTGAATAGAAGGTGCCAGATATCTGTGAAGAGGTGGCAAAAGATTACACTCAGGGATATGACTTAAAATCAAGCCCGCAAAAATAGATTGGCAATGGGAGTGGTTGTGGGAAGGAACATGATGGGGGCTATACATACCTATCTTTGCAACTTGTTCTGTCCCATCCCAGATTCCGGAGGCTATCAGGTACAGTGAATACAGTGGCTAAAGGAATCTGTATCTGTTGGTCTTTTGCTTGGCCCTACTAGGATTCTGTGTACCCACTCCTAATGACTGTGGCTCATTTTCCTGCACCGAGTCATTGCCTGGTAGCCCAGCTCTTTAAGCAGATCTTTTTCTGACTCAGACCCCAGTCTCCCAAAGATCAAATGTGTGGCACCTGCTGCCATACGTTTCTTATTTTTCTCAGGCCTCTGCAGGTTCCCCTGATACATACAGCTCTGGAGATTGCTTGAACGACCTCTACTCACAACAACATCCTGGGTTTCGGACTCCAGATGGGCTTTCCCTCTCTCACCCTTGCACTCTATTCCACTCTCCTGTTATTACCACCACCTCCTCATTCCTCCAAAAGGGTAAATCTCCAGTTGGTCTTGCTAGACAGTGTGCCTAAGGCTTATGCTCGAGCTTGTTCCCAGAATCCAACTCTTTTTATGCTAAAGATTATTTAAATTATGAGAGACACACATCCAACCAAGTCTTCTTTAATCTGAAAGAGGGAATTTATCATTTTTTGTGTCCAACAGAAGGAATGGGACCGTCCTTTAGGGCAACTGGATCATAAGGCTGATCCACAGGATTATCTCCTGATCTCTGGCATCTGCTTCTCTCATTCCCTTTTGCACAAATGCATTGGGAAACAAACTACAGAGTTCAGGGCTTGTATCCGTTTAGTGGGAAACTTGAGAAGGAAGAAGGCTTTTCTTCCCTAGTATCATTTCATGCACCCAAACTGCAGCAATCGTTGTCAGGCAGACTACAGCTGCCTCCTCTGCCTGGGCTGTGTGCCCAGCCCTATGACTTGACGGGGACCTGTTATCAAGTAGGGGCTGGACATGTGCAGGGCCTCCAAGGCAACGGGTGTGAGCTAAGGAGACACCCCAGTTTGTATCTGCAACTGTTGCCTGATTCTGTGTCACCTGGGATTGTCCATCTGGACATAATCTATGGAGGTACAAGTGAAAGAGATTGTGGAGTGGTGAGGAATGAACATGGGAGATGAGGAATAGAGCAAGGCATGAGTGTGCCCATCTGAACACATGCCTCAGCTCAGAGCAGAGGCAGCAAAGGGGAAGAGCAACGTGGACTTTCCTAGAGAGACCTCAATCTTGACCATAAGTCTATGTATTGAGATTTGCTGAGAACAAAATATCAACAGTAAGCATTGGATGACTGGATGAACTTGGGACTGAGCTGTTTGTTGCTGGTATTAGAACAGTTATTTCCTGCAGGTAATTCTGTTTTATTTCAATTATGTTTGTTTACTTATGCTCTACCCCAAGGATAATAGCTGGACTTCATTCGAGCTGTTAGCGGACTCAGAAAAGAGGTCCCTGACCTGAAATAGAGTATGAATGAAGATGAATATGTTTTATTTTTTCTGCCAGAAGTAGCTTAAGAGATGAGAAGTTGTTTAAAATAACTGTATGAGATGATGAAGAGAAGGCAAACATTTAAAAAATATACTTTTTTTACAAGAAGGAAATTAAATATTTTGAATTTATAGTCTAACTATCTTATTTAAGAATATCTTTTTAACTAAGAAAAAAATGAACAGATTTAAATCAATTAGGAGTTGAAAGGTTGCAAAAATGGCTTTCAAAAACACAACAAAAGATAGTGCATTTTGTAAAGAATTAGAATACTTCTATCTACTTTGTTGGATAATTTGCATATTGTATTACTAAGCTGATTGTCTAGAATATCATTGCCACTTTATTGACTAAAGCTTAAGTGTCTTCACAGGTCTACACTGGTAAGACAATTGATTTTGGAAATCGCCTATTAAATATTGAAATATGCTGTGTTTGCACATATTAAGGCAAATCTTGCTTTGCTAACAAATTATTCTAAAACCGAAGTGCCTTTTCTATTTCCTGTCATAATTTTGATTCTAAATTGGGTAAACAGCATTTTGAGATTTGAGATGAGGGAATATTCTTTTGTGGAAGTATTTTTTCTTCACAGAAGGCAAGGGCACTATAGTCAGATGTTTTTCACAAAAAGTGGCTTACTGTTTTTTGAACTCTCCTATACTTACAACAAATTGACTTTCCAGAGAATTTTGGATTTCAAATATGTAGTTTCAGTGGGCGCACTCATCTGGGTTATACCATGTAGCTGGGCTTAGCGTTCAGAAGACAGGAACACTACACTCAGACAGCAAGAGTTGTGTAGATTTTACCAATTTTCCGATTTTCACTTGGGAAGCTTAGTTCAAATGGCTGGAGTGGGAAAACTGTCACACAGTGAAAAGTGACTTAAAGAACACCAAGAACATGTTTAAAGTGGACACAATGGTTAGTATCTGAACAACATCTCTAATTCAGTTTATTACAATGTAGACTGGACTGGAGCAGAATCACCATAAACAGCAATTCTTAGTGGATGGGAAACTCACAAATAAGTCATCCTGCAGGAGGCACAGGGTGAAAGGTAATTGAAGATGTCTGTGAGTGTGCTGGGTGGTATGGACATCTCAGAAATAGACTCATGGAAACGGGTGATGAAAGGCAATAAGAAGGCAAAGTGTTTGAGCTGCATGTAAAGAGGCAGCCACTTCTCAGACTGTCAAGAGGTAACAACCAACGAGTGGTAACTGCTGTGATGCAGGGCCCCTCATGAGATAAGTGGATGGAAAAAAGAGTAGCAGTGTCCTGAGAGGGTTCAGGGGAGCATCTTTCTTCCGTTGGCCTTCCTTCTCCCCTTGGTATAACTCCATCAAAGAGTGTAGTGGGTTGAATAGTGTCTCCAACACCCCCAAATTCATGCCCAACCAGAACCTCAGACTATGACCTTATTTAGAAATATGATCTTTGCAGATGTAATTAATTAAGGATTTCAAAACGAAATCTTCCTGGATTTAGATTGAGCCCTAAATCCAATGACTGGTGTCCTTACAAGAAGAGGAGAGGACACAGACACAAGGAAAAAGGCCACGTGAAGATAAGGACGGAGATTGGAGTTATGCTTCCACATACCAAGGAATGCCAGGAGCCACCAGAAGCTGGAAGAGGCAAGGAAGGATCCTCCCCTGGAGCCTTCAGAGCAAGTGTGACTCTGGCCTGCTTCTGATTTCAGACTTCTGGCCTCTAGAACTGGGAGAGAATGAATTTCTGTTTTAAGCCACCAGATTTATACTAACTTATTATGGCAGCTCTGGGAAACTAATAGAAAAAGTGAACAACTCTGTAAAACTGTCTGAGGCCGTGGCAAATCCCCATTGGGCCACTGTGTCTGACTACATAGAGGTGGACCTTCGCAGGCATTGAAAACACCTCATTTGTTAGTAGAGAGGGAAGGGCCGCTAGCCACTCCATGAGCAGGGTGAACATAGTCAAGTGAAAAATCTCATTATGCAGCCACATTTAAAAAAATTGCACATGTATTGGGAGTGGTATATGGGAAAACATTAATACATAAATTGCGTATCAATTCTCTAGCTGGGATCTGGCAAACAGGTAAATTTTGGTGGATATTAAAAAAATATGGGATGTCTGCTGGCCCCACTGTTGAGTGGAGGATCAGTCTGGCATTGGGAGTCTCAGTGCACAAGCCTGGTGCAGCAGACACGGCTAGTAGCAGCTAAAGGCTCCTAAGAGTGGGCAGCTTTGAAAGTAAAATGAAGAAATGTTGAGAAACATACATAAAATATTTAACTCATGCCTGAATTATGATAAATATAACAGGTGTTCAATAAATGTAAACTACCCCCCCACCGGTCTCCTTCCTATATTGCTAAGCAAGAATCAGCCCTACAGAATTACACATATTATGTGTGAAATACTTTTGAGCCCTGTCTGACCTCAACATCAGGGCAGGGTCATCTAGACAAGTCAAGCCCAAACAAAAATTCTAATCTTTTCTTGTCTTTCTCTCTCAATGAAAAAAGTCCAAATACATACTTCACGGCAACCATTTTAAATTTTCCCGTCTGCTTCTATTCCCATCTACCCTAAGGCGGAGTGTCTCTTAGTCTTCTATCCCAAAGAACTTTGTCACCCATGCTATCCAGTCCCTATCATCTTACTTTTAAGACCAACTCTTTCATCTATGCATCTGTGGCCAAATGACATGTTCCTGATAAATCGAGTCGCCCAGATGTAGTTGGGCTCTGGGAGTGCTTCCTTCTGCACGATTTTCTCAAGAAACTACATGTGAAGGAAACTTCATCCTTTCTCTCCTTGAGGAAGAGGAAAAGAAGTAAATACTGAGGCAAAAGTTCTCAGGGAAAGACTACAAACTTCTCCACATTAAATGATTTTATTGAATTGTATACAATCTGATAAAACTATGTTAGACCTGAGTAGCACATTTCTCTTCCTATCTCACATTATTTAAATGAATATGGAACCTTCATTTTCAACCTGTTAGCCAAAATTACCTGATGGTGTGTGGTAGGGGACTTATGCTGTGGATAGGAAACAAGACAAAGATTAAAAACTAGCCTAGAGAAGTATTGCCAGGAGAAAAATGGTTATTTTCTACATTTCCCTCTGCCCTAAAATACCATTGTTCTTGTTATACTTAGTCAACTCCTAGTGATTCTTTAAAACCCCCTTTCATATTGTACTTCTGCTGTGAACTCTTTTCTGTCTCCCTCAGGGATAATCTCTTTATCATTGTGACCCCCACATCAATTGTTACACAGTTATTTCTGTTTGAATGCTTTGTGAATTTGTGATGTATCTGTCCCCCTGGAAGACTGTTGGACCCTTATAGGTAAGGACCTTTATCCTTAGAGTCAAGCACATACTTTGTAGGTATTCTCTAAATATTGAATATAGTTAATTATTTCTATAGTCAGTTTATCTATACTTTCCATGCACTTTCAATCATTTATAATGGAGGCAATTGGGCTGACCTGATTCCAATAAGGGTAAAGTCTTAACTCACTGATTATAGGTTTCATCTTCAGTGGGTTTTGACATGTAGCCTTTGCTTAAATAGTATGATGGAGGAAGTATCTGTCCGTTGTGTGACTATTTAATTTCATGTTCCAAATGGCCATATTTTCATTATTTTAGTAGGGATACTCTAGTATCTGCTAGCTATAAATGAGTCGCTTCTCCTCGGGAGACAAGAGGAGCTCAGAGGAGATGAGGAGGCTGCATGGAACATGAATTCAATAAGAGACCGTGACTCTGAAATATGGCTATTGGAAAAAGCCAACAGCCTCCGACCCCTTCTTACTCAGGTCTCCACCTTTTTCTTGTCAAGGATTGCCCTCCTTTAGACTTAGAACAGTCATTTTGGACCAAAAGCTTATATTGGTTGACCTTCCAAAGCTCTCTTTTGCCCCAGAAGCTGACTTTGTGTGAAGTATGTGATTAAAATTGGCTGAGATTTTTCCCTAGAAGATCCTGAGGCATCAGAGGGTTATATTGAAGAGGAGTGAGAGGAATTGAGAAACTCCTCTTTGTGAACCTAATGGAATGGAAAGATAAGTAAACTTTGGGACTGGAAAACCATCCCCAGGATGCAGAGGAGACTGGAAAAAGTGAGGACTATGGAGAGGAGCATTCTGCTTACTGCTGGCCAAAATGTTGGTTTGCTATTAGTGTACACAGTTCGGACATGATTTAATCTCATATTGGAAAAGTTGCAAGTTTGATTTAAACTGGATTATCTTCTTTAACAAATACTTTAAAAAATACTGCCTAAGTTGTCTGTTACTCTTTTATCAACTTGGATGAGGGCTATCCATTGGCACGCAGGACTGAGTGGTCCGAAGTGCTGGCCTCAGAGGGACATCCTGACTGTTGCTAGGGAAGTTAGTCTACAGATGTGTTCTCTCACCTAAAAAGATAATAACGGGTTGTTTAAGTTTTTATGTTCTCCAGGTGGCAGAATAAAAGTGCAGCTGCTGTATTACAGTCATAATAATAATAGCAATTACTGTTTCTGTTAACAGCAAGAACCTCAGAAAGCTAAAAGAACTTGAAAAGTAACATTTAGTGGAAGCTGAAATTACTGTAAGAAAAATTAAACACATTATCATTTGTCTCCCCTTTAATCCTCCTCTGGAGGGAGCAGAGGGGCAGAAATTTCAAGCCAAAGCTTTTTATCAACAGTAGTTACACAGAAAGTGCATCAGAAGACTTCTTGTCCTTTCCCTTGAGCTAAAAATCAGGGTGAAACCATTTCGGGCTTTTTGTCCTTTCAAAGAACCAGACTGTCTATTGCCTACTAAGAACTTTTGGAATCCATAGCTTTGCAAAAGAGATTAGCTTAAAAGAAAACATTATTATCTGGCTTTCCACAGACTTTCAGCTTTGCTTCAAGTCATCATTTTTTCCCCCTAAAAACATAAACACAAAGAGCAAAAAAGCAGATATTTAGAAGGTCAAATGCTTCACTAAAAGCAGAATATATGAACTTCCAGTCTAACTTGCATGTTTCCTGCAAGATCCTCTGTTAGCTTGTGGTATAGCTGGTAAGATAGAATTTGGTAGGAATTCTGGAGATGATAGTATCATGGTGTGGGGTACAATGGAGCATATTGTGAAGGAAGCTATTCTAGTCTGAGGGCTGGAAAAAATTTCCCCAATGAAATAGCATCTGAGAAGAAACCTGAATGATGACTAGGAATTAATGTTCTGAGTGAAGAAACAAGATGTGTGAAGTATTTAGGCAGAGAAATGGAAAGAAAACCAATTTGGATAGAATGTGCTTGAGTGAGGAGGAGTCGAGAGACCAGTTCGTAGGAGTAAGCAGACGTTGAAGGGACCCAGAAGGCATTCTAGGTGTCCTGGACTTTATTCTGTAGTAATGGAAAATAGACATGATGATCAGATTTACATTTTGAGAAAATCACCACAACTTAGTTATTGATGCACCCAGTGATTATCAACGGATGCTAGAATACTGAGTGAAAGCTTTTTGGGGAACAGAATATTAGCATGGTGCCAGGGGGTCACCTGACAAATCACTTTGTAATTGGAAATGGAGAACTGTACAGTTAAAATGAAGAGAGCAGAGAGCTGTCAGTCAGCACCTTAACCAAGGGGTAAGCTTTATCATCTCTAAGTAATGAGGAAATAAACCAACATATTCAGAATGTGGGACATTCTACAATGTAACTATCTTGAACTTAACAAGAAGTCAATGTCATTAAAAAAATGATTGGAGACTATTCTAAACTAAGATGTAAAAGAGATATGACAATCTAATGCAATGAGTTAATCCAGATAGAAGCCTGATTGAAGGTAGAGGGAACAACCATAGAAGACATTCTTGGGACAATTGGAGAAGGCAGAATATGGACTGGATATGATAGCATATCATGGAATTATTGTTAATTTTCTTAGATATAGAATCAGGGCTATGGAGAGCATTCTCCATTTTCTTATAAGATTTGTGTACTGAAATCATAGGGGTGAAGTGTCATATTATTTACACCTTACTTTCAAATAGTACAGATAAAAATATGAATACGATATAAATAGTACATATAAAAAGAGTGAAATAAAGCAAATCTAGTAAAATGCTAACAATAGTGGAATAGAAGTGGAGAGTATACGCATGTTCATTGCTCATTGTAAAACTCCTTTTAAAGTTTTCATAACTACAAGTTGGTAATAGAGAGTATTCAATATTGTGGTAAAAGAAGAATAAAGAAAGCAAGAGCGAATGTGGGCCAGTCAGTTAGGAGGTTATTGCAGTAGTTCAAGTAAGACCTGGAGCATAAACTAAGGAGTGGTCCAGGACATGATCCAGCACATTAGATGGCTGTTTAGGGAACAGAGTGGGTTAAACAGAATGGAGTAGAGCTGATTATTTGGAATAGCACCTGGCACCTAGTAGGCACTCAATTGTCTTAACTCATAAAATAATGAATATATAACATGGGATTAAAAAAGAGGAAGGAATAAAGATGACTTCCAGATTTTTTACTTAGAACCGAGTACATTTTTAATTAGAATAGAAAATGAGAAAGAGCATGTTTTGGAAAAAAAATGGTATGAGCAGGGTGAATTTGAGTTTTCTCACAGATCATCAAAGTGGAGGCATCAGGTTGGTAGTTATACAGAGAGCTCAGGAGCAAATGATTTCAGAATTATCAGCCAATAAAGTAATTGAAGCAGAAAAAACTGCCCAGGAAGAGTTTATAGAGCGAAAGCTAAACGAAAAAAGGTCCAGGATAAAGCCCTGAGGCACTCTAACATTGAATGGAAGGGCAGAGATGGGCAGCTGGCCAAAAATACCGAGATTGAGTGACCAGGGTAGTTGGAGAAAAACCAGGAGAGAGTGGCAGCAAGCATGTTAAGGGAAAAGTATTTTCAGAGGTAAGTATTTTGACACTGTCTAATATTGTTGTCAAATGCTATTGAAAGATCAAGCAAGACGGATTGAAAAGTGAATCTAAAGCCCTAGAAGACTGGTCGCTGGCCTGAGAAACCGTTTTAGAAGAGTGGTAAGAGTAGACATTCGCCCACACTGGATTGTGAAGTTGAGTGACGGGAGGAGATGAGAAGAGCGAGTGCGGCTAACTCCTCTGAGAAACTGGATTGTGAAAGAGGAGACATAGACTAGGAATTGGAGAGACGTGTCGATGGAGGAAGGATATTTTTTTAAATGTGGAAGACATTTGAGCATACATAAATGCAAATTTGAAAGAAAAATTGTAAGGAAAGTTTGTAGTTACAGAAGAAGGAGGGAATACTTGATAGTGCAAGGTCTCTGAGAAGACTGAAGATGGTAGGATCCAGAGCAGACAGATGTAAGACAGGTCTCATTATCTAACCGTATTGGGTTTCAAGTTTTTATTGGTGAAATGAAGGGCATTGGCTGAAATATTTCCAAGGTTCTTTCTAGCTCTAACAACTTGTATTTTGGGGTGTCTAGAGGAAGGGGAAAGACACAGAGGATGGATCATATTAGGCATCAAGACTATATAAAGGCAACAACAGGATACCATCAAAGTGCCAGGTCAAGAATGATAGTCTTGGGGTGACTGTGTTCCTGGGATGTCACTTGTAAGAGATGAAGTGAATGAATGGACACTTGTGAAAATCACTCTAAACCTTGAAGTGCTGGTCATTGGTACTATTCCCATCTAAGCGAGAACAGGAGGGAACGGAAATCAAACATGATTTTGCAGTTTTCCCAACGGTGAGTCTTGCAACTATCAAAGCTCTGCTTTAGAGTCACTCTGAAGATTTTTTTTCAACCTGCAGCAGAATTTAAAATAGTTTCCTTTTAGTACTGTTTTCATATACAACTTTTGTAAAAGATCTTGACCTTCCCAAACATATTTTGGACTTTTGTGATTACTGTGCCTGGTATAATGATGTTGCAGAGAGTGCAGACCGAGAATAGGGAGATAGTGAAAAGAGGGATGGGGACCAAGACGTGAAGGTGGGCCAGTGCAGTGGAGGGGAGAAAGATGACAGGATAGGGAATGGTAAGCACTGACACTGGTTGTGACTCCCGTAGGGGTTCAAGAGTCAAATTTGTTAATGTTACTGTGAATCACGACAACAATAGTGACCATTTATTAACCACTTACTATGTGCTAGGCAGTGTACAGACTGTTCATTATGCAATTCTCAAAACAATCCAATGGGGTACTATTATTATTCCTCTATTTATTTATTTATTTTTTTGCTGAGGAAGATTGGCCCTGAGCTAACATCTGTGACAATCTTCCTCTACTTTATATGTGGGTCACTGCCACAGCGTGGCCACTTACGAGTGGTACAGGTCTATGCCCAAGAACCAAACCCAGGCCACCAACGTGCAGTGTGCGAAACTTAACCACCAGGCCATGGGGCTGGCCCCTCCTGTATTTTTTTATTATGGTAAAATATATAACACATAAAATTTACCATTTTAACCATTTTTAAGTAGCATTGTTGTGCAACCATCACCACCACCCATCTCCGGAACTTTTTCATCTCCTGAACTGAAACACTATACTCATTAAACAAGTCCCAATTCTTACCCCTCCCCCCCACCCCCCATTATTCTTGTTTTGAAAATAAGGCAGCTAAGTCTTAAAGAAAGTAAAAAATATTTCCCAAGGGCATAGAGATAGTATGTGTCACTAATTTTAGAGTCTGGCATTTATGTGTCCAGAAGAGTTTGATTTGAAGTGAATATAGATTTCCAGACAGAATTGCCAGCCTGTGCCATAAGTTTCTGGATCCACTGATGTAAGAAGAATCGTGCTAAGAATATAAGTAAGTCTGAGTCTGGAATACCAGAGACCGTTTAGAACAGTTAACCTATTGCTCGCACAGCGCTGGCGGATGACTTCACCACTCCACGGTTTCTCACTCATCATCAGTACTTTGGGCCTCTATGAGTTTTGTAATTCCAAGGAAGACAGCCTTTTGATGACCACTGGGAAATCTGCTTGAATTACCTTTCAGGCTAGAATGGCCTACAGAAGAATCTAGTAAAGTATATAATTTAATTCAACACTGTGAATTCCCCTAGAAATTAGTAATTTATTAAGCAATAATAGCTGATCCTTTTTTTTTTCAGATTTAGCCAGTAAATTAAAAAAAAAAACAACTGAAGAACAGTTCTACTTTTCCTTGTGATTTTATTCTGCTTTTACCTTTTATGCCTTTTCCCTCCCCCTTCAACTCTTCCTGTTGTCAAGCTTTCTTAGAGACTATACATACATCAGTAGGCAGCACACTTTAATACGTTGCTTGGATACAGATGTTTGGAAATATAGGAACACAATTTATACCTGATTCTGTTACTAAGGAAACCAGAGCAACTTTGGAATTTTCCCGTGGGAATCACGATCACAAACCGGAAAGAAATCTATTAAGAGTTTTAGAAGAAGAAAAATATGTAAGACATGGTTTAATTGTATTTCTACACTGGCAGGTTAATATTTATAAGCTTCTGTAGCCTTTTTCTGCCTGTGGTATAAATATTGCTACATACGTCTTTGCAAAAAGTTTGATCATATTATATGGTATGTGGGGGTGGCCAGGGTATTTAAATATAAACACAAACCACTTGTAAAACATTTTATAACACAGGCTATAAATCAAATCATTGGCGCTTTAAGGGACAACACTTACAGGATTTTAGTTCTACTAACCTTTCTTTCACAATCAGCGCACAGGATTTGCAGGAGAAATGCTTTTCTTGTGTCAACCCTACTGGAAAATCATCTCCGGGAAAAACAAACAAGAAGTTAATTTACAGAATCTATTTTGTTTCTCCAGCCACAAGGAAACATTATGCCTGCCTCAGATTTCCTTCCATCCAAACCCTGACAAGCTTCCTTAATATTATGGAGGCTGACAGTGCCGGAGGTAAGTTTAGGATAGCAAGAAAAACTCCGCCTGCCCAGGCTAGCTGATAGGGCCTTTTCACATGTATAGGTAATTATGTGCTGAAACATAGCTCCTCATGAAAGGGAGAATGTTCTCTTCCAGACGGTGTCTTCAACAAAGCTCAGTGTTCTTGTTATAGCTCAAGTCATCTTCTAAAAACTGCTGCAGCCCGGCAGTAGGAAGCACCTTGTCTCTGAACACGGAGCCCAAACAGGGCTAAAAAGGGAAATGGAACATATGGTAATAAACTCTCTGAAGCTCTGATGCCGGGTTGTAATCAGCAACCAGAGCGAGAGAGGCCCTGGTGACTGTGAACTCTCCCCCTAGGGCCTCATTAACAAGGCCAACTGTGCCTCAATGGAGGAAAACAGCATCACATCCTCCAGGGAGAGCGCAGCCTTTCAGAGCAAACCCTAGATTTTCCTTTGGCTGGAAGGAGCATTAATTGGAAGGAAAGGAAACTTCAACGAGAAGCTGGAAGAAAACCACTGCCCAAGAGTCCCCTTTACCAGAAGTGTCTCTGTTTATTTGGAAATAATATTGATGAGCTTTAGAAAGCTTATTTTTGCCAAATGTTGCATCTAGAGCACTGACTGTAAAGGATCGGAAGATTTCCTCTTTGGCTCCTCCTGGCTCTGACCATAATGGCGGTGGGAAGTCCTCCTTTGTTTCAGCTTTCCCATAGGTGGGATGGGGATGGGACTGTTGGATACAGGGAGGGGGGGGTGCCTGGTCTGAATGTTCTCTAGAATCCTCTTACTGTCCCACTAAGACTCTCCTCCCCACAGGAGCACTGAGTTTTGGACATTTTTTCCTGTGGGAATGAGAAGACCCGTGGGCGATTTTACGAACACTGCCAAGACAGTGTGCATCTTCAATGTCAAAAGGCTTCCTTATGCACAAGTAGTTCTGAGGGGCACTTATATTTGTACATACTGTATATATTCCACCACCTTCTGGAATTCCTCTGTCTCTTCCCTCTTCCTTCTCCTCACCTTCTTCTAACTTATTAATGATAAATCTTCAGAATTCTTGATACTGCATGCTAAAGATACTCATCAAAATAAGATACGAAAAGGTTCCAGGCTGGGTATCATCCCTGGTTCTCCCAATTGTTATAGTCACAGTGGCCTCTGGTAACACATTCCCTATCATATTAACGTATCCATTTGTATGCAGGGTTTTTGTTTTTCAGATTTTGTTTTTACCTTGCAGTGCATAACTGCACCTTACCTCTTTGTCAACTTGAATGCCAGTTTATTTTGCAGCTTTTCTTTGAAAATAATAATAATCATTATTATTCAGCAGTTATCAGTTATTCTGGGTTTATTACACCCTTTAAATACGGCATCACAATTAATCATTAAAAAAAGTCTTTGGTATAAGTATTATTATCTTCATTTAAAGATGAGGAAACTGAGGCTCCTCAAAGCTTAGTCAATTGCTCTAAGTCACAGAGTTAGCAAGTGACTGCCTGGATTCATAGGCAGGTGCCTGACTTTGAAACGTGTGGTCCTTCCATGATACCAGGCTACGTTTCTCTCAGAGTGTCTAGAAAGACTTTTAAGATAGTAACAAGGTTTGGTTGTAATTAGCCTGGAGCGAAATGACCATTAAAGCCCCTTTCAGAGCTATAAGTTGATGCTGTAAGTAAAACAAAGTTTGGAGATATTGGCAGCCATGATACTTACAGTGAAATATTGAGAAGTGTATGAAGACGTAGCCAAGAAGGCAAGACAGACTTAGATTCTCCCCCTATTTCCACAGGTAACAAAATGTGAGACTTTGAGCAAATGGCTAACCAGTTTGCCCTCCTATTCCTCCTCTGTAAAATGATTAGTGCACTTTTAATAGACTTATTGATTCCACGATTACTTTAAAGGGGAAGTAGAAACTTTTCATTAAGCTGTGACATGGAGAAGTTAACTAAAGTCTGTATAACATTTTACATTTTTCAAAGTCACTTGAAGCTTCATAGCATCTCTTAACAACCCGGAATCTGTCCTAGAGGAGGTAAGTGTCCACCCTGAATGACATCCTTGTGTCTCTGGTATAGGACTTGAGGTTGAAAGGAGAGAAAAGGAACAATCAAGAGATCATTGATAATGGTTGAAAATACCTTTGGACCCCAACTCGGGACCTCACACTCATGATGCCTTTCCACTGGGGTGTCCTAGATCATCAGCCTGGGAGGGAAACAATAAAAGTACGGAGAAACAGCTGCAAGCTCACTGAAGTTTTTTTCTGGGGTAATTGCTTGATTTTCAGCTCCACCTCTCAGACCTACACACATTTGCTTCTAGCCTCATTTCTTCACAGAATGAGGTGTGTGATCATCAGTGCTATAGATGGCCTGGGAGCAATTGCTCTTCCTAGAGAGCATGCATTCGTAGGTGCATTTCCTCTTGTCAAGAGAGCTGTTCCCCAAGCAAAGCTGGAGAGAACACTCTATGCTCTGTCCCAAACTGAGCACCGGTCCCACATGGGGCCTGTTATGGGTGCTTTGTGGATTCTTCTTTCCAGAGCCCGTGGTAGCCCTCTTCCTTGGAAAGAATAAAGGTTAGCCTCCTGTCACCACCTATTGAAGAACCACACTTTCTCCTTCCATGAAATCTGGGCTAGTCTGCTTCTGTCTTCCGGCTAGATCATCTCTCTTATCTATGAGGTCTTATTCTAATAAGATAGCAAGATCTTTTATGTTAGGTCTGTAAATTTGGCCTCTCACCCTTTGGAAGTGCATGTAATATATAGTTCTAAAAACTGCCAAACTATGTAATAAACATCTATTTATTGAATAAATGAATAAACTCTTAACTTGCATCATGAGAAAACACAATGATTCCTCTGCTTTTCCTCTGGGATCTTTTCCCAAACAGGCCACTTAGCCTTTTGCTCAGGTTCCTGCTCGTACTACGACATGGGCTAATTTTGCAGCAGCATCTTCCAAGGTGAGATGTGGAGCAGGGGGTTTTATTCTTGCATGTGCAGACTTGTATAGTCAACTTCCCACTGGACATGGTATCAAAACTACTTGGGTATCAAAAAGAAATCTAAAACATAGTATGTTCAATGGTCTCTTGATTTTCCCTCTAGTACCATCTATTTTCATATTCTATACATCTGTAATTGATTTCTTTTTGTCAGTCTAGCCAAAAATCTTGTATTATCATCGACTCTTCTCCTTCTTTCATACCCCACAACTAATCTACAGCAAATCTTGTTAGCTTTACCTTTAAAAAATATCCAGAAAATCACCACTTCTCACCATCTCCACTGTCAAACCACCATCATCTCTCACCAGGATTATTTCCATAGCCTTTTAAGCTGGATCCCTGCTTCCATCCTGCTCCCCTATCGTCTATTTTCAACAGTGGCCAGGAAGTTCCTGTTAAGATGTGTTACATCGTGTTATCTTCTGACCAAAATCTTCCAAGGGCTTCGTATCTCATTTGGAATAAAAGCCGAAGTCTTTACAGTCTGGCTCCCCTGTTACTTCCCAGAACTCATCTCCTACTGCTTCACCCCTTGTTCACTCTGCTTCAGCCATGCTGGCCTCCTTGCTGTTCTTTGAACATGCCTGGTACATTCCACAGAACCTTTGCATTTGCTCTTGTCCAACCATTCACTAGCTGGCTCCCTCATCTTCAGATCTTTGTGCAAATATCTCCTTTTCTATGTGATTTCTTTTGGCTACTCTATTTAATACTGCATCTGACCCCCATTGCCCCTACACACACATCATATTGAGTTTCTCTGCTTACTTTTTCTCATAGCGTCTGTTATGGGTTGAGTTGTGTCCCCAAAAGGATATAGTGAAAGTCCTAACCCCCAATACCTGTGAATGTGATTGCATTTGGAAATGTGTCTCTGTAGCCTTAATCAGCTTAAGGCAAGATCATTAGAGTGAATCCTAACTCAATATGATTTGTTTCTTTATGAGAAGAGGAAAACACCATGGGAAGACAGAGACACCCAGGGATAATGGTATGTGATGACAGAGGCAGAGATTGGCGTGAGGTAGCTGCGAGCCAAGAAGCATCAAGTATTGATGCCCACCACCAGAAGGTAGGAAGAGGCAAGGAATGATTCTATCCTGAGCTCCAGATGGAGCACGGACTTGCTAATACTTTGATTTTGGACTTCTAGCTTCCAGACTGTGAGAGAATAAATTTCTGTTGTTTCAAGCCACCAAGTTTGTGGCACATCATTATGGCAGCTCTAGCAAACTAATACAGCATGTATCGTACCATCTGATATACTACATATTCTACCTATTCGTTGTGTTTATTCTCTCTCTCCCCAACACTGTAACGTGAGCTGCTGGGTGGACACACCAGTTCTGGCTCTCTGTTCCACATTGCTCTGTTCTCTGCTGGGTTCTATCCAATCTGACTTCTGCCTAAAGGCTGATTTTAGTCAGTAATATTGTAATAAGCTTGTATGGTGACAGATGGTAACTAGACTTACTGTGGTGATTATTTTGTAGTATATACAAATATTGAATCACTATGATGCACACCTGAAACAAATAGGCTGTTGTATGTCAACTATACTTCAATTTAAAAGAGAGGGAGGGAGGGAATGAGCGAGAAAGGAAGGAGGGGAGGAAGGAAGGAAGGAAGATTGACTGATTGGTCTTAATGCTTCATGGGTGAACCTGCAAATTAATCTCATGAAAATAAGAACTGAACTCAAAACAAGAAGTGGAAGGGGCTGGCCCCGTGGCCGAGTGGTTAAGTTCGCGCACTCCGCTGCAAGCGGCCCAGTGTTTCGTTGGTTCGAATCCTGGGTGCAGACATGGCACTGCTCGTCAAACCATGCTGAGGCAGTGTCCCACATACCACAACTAGAAGGACCCACAACGAAGAATATACAACCATGTACGGGGGTGCTTTGGGGAGAAAAAGGAAAAAAAAAAATAAAATCTTTAAAAAAAAAAAAAAAGAAGTGGAAGTTCTAGCTCCCATCTAAGGATAGCAAAAAGAGTAATTTTGGATTTGGTAGAATTTGGAGACTATACAGATTGTGGTGCTACCACAGAGAAAGTTATCCATATGAACTCCTGTCTAATGCTGACAGTGTTCCCAGACGGAGTGGTGAAAGGGGTTAGGCAAGTGCCTGCAGATTAGATGAAGAAAATGCTGATGGATTGGTTGGACATAGAAGGACAAATACCATAGAGAATTCCTGACAGTTATGAAAATATCTTGTCCAAAATTTACTTGTCTTTATTTTTTCTCATACTGTTAGTTTTAATAGCTTTTAATTTTTTTCACAGCACTCAAGGTGTCTCAATAACACTATGCTCCAAAGAAAAATATATTATCTTTGTAAAAATTGTGTTATTGGTGAAGCTAAACATGTTAGAAAAGCGATACACAATGTACAAAGCATTCTCTAGAATGCTTTAGAGCATTTAGAATGACACCAAAAAGAAATGTCCATCACCCAGGAGATGTCCTATACCTTATCCCTGGTCTTTGAATATAAATAGAAAATGTTAGGAGGAGAAAAAAGTAAGGAACCGAAAAATAAAGTGAGGGCCCTTAGGACAGGATAGCGCAATATTTGAGGGAATAGACTATGGAGTTAGACAGAGCTGGATGTGAATTCTGGCACCAAGACTCAATAGCTGTGGATGGTCCTTAGCTACTAACCTTAAATTTCCCAGCAATAATACCTGCCTGAGTGTTGTTGTGGGTTATAAATGAAATACACATGGAAAATACTTAGCTCAGTCCTCAGAAAATGGTACCCATTATTGTGATGTCTCCCAGTGCAATTAGTACCTGTAGGTGAGATTTCTTTTAATGTATTGTGAAAGAACATCTAGTGAGAGAGACTCAGCTCGCTGCTGTAGAGCTGCTCAGAATCTCCTTTCAGGCAATGATCTGAATGTGCTTGTTGACAGTAAGTATTATTCTGGAAAAGGATTCATTCACAGCCTTCCTGATTAACTGCCGTATCACTTCCCATCATTATCCTTTTCATCTTACTTGACTATAAATACATAATCTAATGATCCTCTCACTTAAATAGCTCCTTTGATGATGGAATTTTCAAAGTGCTTTTCAGCCATTCCTTCATTAGGCAAATCCACCCATTTTTCTAGAGTCTATCACTGAGACACTTGAGAACTTTGAGGTAGAAAATTCCCCCTGATTTTCTAGAGAAGATAGAGAGACAGCCCTACAAATGTCAAAGCATCATGTAAAGGAGGAGAAAATTTATTCCAGGAGTTAACCTTATTACTATTGCCTTACTAATGCTGTTTCTTTGCAAGTTCCTTGAAAAGCTTTTACCATATGCATGAGTTGACCAGAGTCCATGACGTGACAATTACACCCTCCTGGAAACTATGCCTCCCTATTTTTAATTATCTTCCTCGTTAAGGCCTGGTATCATGAATTCTGATTCTCCAGCATTACTTTCATCTCTCTTATTTCACATCATGGCAAATAGTTATCCAGCTGAGTGTTCAATTTTCCCCCTACCAAGGCGGAGTTGGCTATCAGATAGCTATGAATTTAAAACTACACAGCTAAGGAAAACATCCACCTGTAAATGAACCAGGAACTTGATTGGATCTGAGATTTGGCTGGCAATCTGAGCAAGGAGCTTGGCTGTCACCAAATGAGGCATGTTTTAATTAAAATTTTTTGTTACATCATTACAGGGCTTAAAGACAGTACGGTCCTTGAGATTGTGCACTAGCTGCTTAAGGAAGCTCTCTGGCCATTAGACTTGTCAGAATCTGACCTTTGCCATTCTGGATGATGGGAAAGAAAATGCATTATCTTCCTTGGCTTGCACAGTGGTTAAGAAAATAACTAGATTCTTTGAAATTGCGGAAAAAGTATTCCTCTTCAAAACTAGTTATTTTAGAAAAAGAGTATGAGATCTTTACTGTGCCCTCTGCAGGAAATCCACTCCCCAAGGTTGTGTGGCATCCTTCTCACTTTGCTTAGTTCTCTCTACTCAGATGCCTTCTCCTTTATCTTTCTTTATGGCACACGTTGCAACATTCTCATTGCATTTTATAATTTTTGTAAGGTTATTTATTGTCTCTCTCCTCAGCTGGAACGTGAATTCTATGAGAGCAGAGACTTGAGATGGTCACTACTCCATCCCCAGTCAATAATTGTTGAATGAAAGTTGAATGACTTGAAGGGGATGGTGGGAAGATGGAGTTAAAGATGCATGGTGTAAAATAATGAAATGGACACACTAGCTGGTCTAGGGGCTATTGGACTAGTTTCAAAGAAATTTTCTGAAAACCTAACTCTTCTTGTAACAGCCTAGTTTCTGTCACTGTGGTTATGAGAAACAGAAATAATTACAATCTATACATAATCTACTATTCTCTGCGCCCCTTTTCCATAAGTTTGGGAACGCTTTTCCCTTAAGTTTGTGAGTGTCCACTGTTACGTCTATTCAACATAGTTTTGAAGGTTCCAGTCAGTAGAAGGAAAAGAAGAAAGTTGTAAAAGTATTAAAGAATGAAATAAGTTAAATTGCCTTTATTTACAAATGACATAATTACATAAGAAATCCAAAAGAAGTTATAAACTACTAGAATTAATAAGTAATCTAGCAAATTTGCAGGATGGAAAATCAATATAGAAAAACTACTTTATTTATATGTATCAGCCCAAAAGAAAATTAGAAAAACAATATCATTTAAAATAGCACCTAAACACCATGTACCTATGGATTAAACTTAACAAAAGATGTGTAAAATATAATTAAAAGTACAAAATTTTGCTTAAAGAAATTGAAGAAAACTTAAGAAAATGGAGAGATATATCAAGTTTGTGAAAGACTCAATATTTTTAAGATGTAATGTCCCAAAATTGATCTATAAATTCAAAATGAGCCCGATCAAAATTCTAGAAGGTTTGCATGTGGAAATTGACAAGCTGATTCTAAAATTTATATGGAAATTAAAGGACTGATAATAGCTTAGGTAATATTGGAGAAGAACAAAGCTGGAGGGCTTACACAACCAGGTTTCAAGACTTACTATAAAGCTCCAGTAATTAAGACAGTGTGGTGTTATACAAGGAGAGACAAACAGGTTAATTGGACAGAATTAAGAGTCTAGAAATAGACCCACACATATAGAGTCTCTCCATTTATTACAAAGGTGTCACTGCAGTTCACTGGAAGGAAGGGTGGTCTTTTCGTTTATTGTGATATAGCATTAAATATTCATATGGAAAAAATGAATCTTGCCTCCTACATTACAGCATACAATAAAATTAATTCGAGATGGAGTATAGATCTATATGTGAAAGGCAGAAAAATAAAGCTTCAAGAAAAGAAGATGTCTTTATGACCTTAGCGTAGGAATAGATTTCTTAAATAAGATATGTAAAGCACTCACCATAAAAAAAACCTAATAAACCAGACTTGAATAAAATGATGACTGTTGATTCATCAAAAGATATGAATTGTTGGGGTGAGCCTGGTGGCACAGCTGTTAAGTTCGCATGGTCCGGTGGCCCCTGGTTCGCCAGTTCAGATTCTGGGTGAGGACCTAGGCACTGTGTGTCAAGCCATGCTGTGGCAGCTGTCCCACATGTATAAAATAGAGGAAGATGGGCACAGATGTTAGCTCAGGGCCAATCGTCCTCAGTCAAAAGAGGAGTATTGGCAGCAGATGTTAGCTCAGGGCTAATCTTCCTCAAAACAAAAGATATCAATTGTTATGAGAATGAAAATCCAAGCCATATACTGGGAGAAGATATCTGTAATTTATATATCTGCCAAAGGACTAGTATCCTGAATATGTAAAGAGTTCATGCAAATTAATATAAAATAAACCATGTAATTTTTTTTTAATTTTAGGCATTTCATAAAATGGGATATCCAAATAACCAATAAGCATACCAAAATCTAATGAATCTTATTAAGCATAAAGAAAATGCAAATTAAAACCACAATAAAATAACACTTTACATCCACTAAAATGGGAAAAAATTAAGTGATTTACAGTGTCAACTCTTATTCCCATACACTTTTGGTGAGAATATTGATATAAAATGATTTGGAAAACTGACAGTATCTACTAAACCTGCATACCGATAATTCGAGAATTTTACCCTTAGTTATATAAAAAATAGAAATGTCGACATTTGTTCACCAAAACTTCTATAAGAATGTTAATGGAATTACTATCCATCATAGCTAAAAACACAAAATATCAAAATGTCTATCAACAAGAGAATGGATTAAAAACCATGGTGCATTCACACAATGGACTGATATAGGCAATAAAAAAGAATCAACTACTGATCAACAACATACAAGAATATCAAAATAATTGTGCTCTAAGAAACCAGACAAAAAAAGAGTGCATAGTTGTGATTTTATTTACAAGAGATTCATAACAGGTAAAACCAATTTATTTGTAACAGTAGTCAGAACAGTGTTTATCTCGGGAGAGTATAGTTATTGGGAGGAGCCATGAGAGAAGTTCCTCCAGTGCTCCTGGTACTCTATGCCTTGATTCAGTGGTGGTTACACAAGCCTATACATATGTAGAAACACATTCAGCTATATGGTCAAGATTGGCACATTCTATGTACTTTACGGGATGTACGTTATACTTCATTTCAAAAGGAGGCGAAGCTAAAAATTAGAGTTTAGTGAAAGTAAAAAGCATCAGTAAAAGACCATAACCAAATAGGATAAAATAATAAAGATAAGCCGACAGATGGAAGAACATAAGTCCCAAATTCTCACACCTTTCAGAGACAGGCAGACCACCAGGGTACAGCATCCTGGGGGGGAACATCAGGCAGCATACGCCGAGGTCTGTGCAGGATTTAGGTGCACTAGAGGTCAGCTAATCCCCTGAGCAGCAGGCTTCAGAGCTAACAGCCCTTCAGCTCCTGTGGAAGGCTCAGCTCGTACCAAACAGGTATTAACACCTCAAAGAGGACAGAGAACTAAGCAGCCTCAGGCACCCAGCTGAAGTCTCTGCAGTCCAGTAGCCTGTAGCAACCAGAAGGGAACTTGGCGTTTAGCCTTCCTTTTCTCACCAGCAGACCCCTGGAGGATGCCTCTGGCATGGCCTGACACAAGACCTTTGCTTTTTGTCCATTATCCACAAAAAATGCAATTCCATTCTGTGCAGACCTTTTTGATGAGGGATTTTTAGGCATAGTCAATAGACTACCAGTAAATAATCTTTTTTTAGGATGTTGGAAAACTATTTGTAATCCATTTTGATGGAAGAATTTGTTCAGGAACAGAAAGAGTATTTTAAACCTGGTGTTTGGATTTCATATCATGTTCTCAAACTTTGCTGTGTAAAATGGATGAAATCAACGGCCAAAGAGCTCTGTCTATATCATTGCTTTCTGTTGCCCTAAGCTTGCTCAGTGTGGATGCTGGCCCAGAGGCCGAGCTGAACCAAGAACATTGTAAACTTCTAGGCTTTGGTGTCCTAAACTGTAATGACTAAAATAATAGCCCTGTTTGATGGTGGCCATCTGAGCCTCTTATTCATCTCAAGCTGTAAGGGATGGCACATTAGTATCTGTGGTCACATAACTGACCAGTTGAAATCTCGTAGATTGCTTTCAAAATCAAGTGAAAAAGTGGTTTTCAGGGATGAGGCACTGCAGGAGCTACAGAGCATTGTAACTGGTAGCTCTTTGCCCAGCACATATTCAAACCTACTAACATTGTCTTATGAGACCTCACAATTTCAACACGCTTCTGTACACATTGTTTTATTTGGTCTTCATAAATTCCCCCCAAATAGGTATCATATCCATTGAAGGTCCATTCAAAGTCGCTCAGTAAGTGAAGGAGTTGGGACTAGAACTCAGGTTTTAGTTGCAGACTCCAGTTTCTATAGTTGGTGAGGCTGGACTTTCATAAATGGAATCTGTTACTTTTAAGCTCTTAAATTTGCAAGCTTGAACTAGCAAATGTCTTTTTCTCTTTCTATCTCATTTTGGCACAAAACTTTGCAATTATTGACGTTTATACAAGAGATGTTCATCACCATCCTATGAGGTAGGTCAGACAAGGAACATGGACCCTGTGGAGATCTTGTTATATTTCTCCAAATTAATAGACAATCATGAGGAAAGTAGGGCGCTTGTACAAAAAGATAAAGCTACACGTTTTGCTTTAGGTTTAGAGAGTTTCAGACAAACTTTTATTAAATCATTAGAGAAGGGAGACAAAATCATAGCTGCCATCTCAAACACCTGAGAAGTGGCCCTAATATTTTTATAAAGAGTAAAATATAGGGCTTAACCGTAAGAAGGAAGTTAATTAAAAAAAAAATTAAGTTCTCTGTAAGTTCATTCAGCATCTGAAGTGGTTAAAAATGTAGTTCATGAACTATCACTATTTCTTACACTAACCATGTTATTTTTCTCCATTGTTTTATTGAGGTATATTTTACATTCAGCAAAATTCCTCATTTTTAGTGTTTAGTTCTGCAAATTTGGGCTAACACATGCAAATATATAACCACTACCCAAATCAAGACATAGAATAGTTCCATCATCCCCCAAAATCCTATATCATCTATGTTTTACAATTTTGTGTTTTTACAATTATCTAAAATGTGTGGACAGACCATGACACAAGAAACAGAAGTTGTGATATGTGTGTATATACCAAATGTGGGTATATTTGGGCATTATTCGTCCTAAATTTACAGGTTGGGAAATTGAGATTCAGGGAGGTAAATAATTTCCTTAGTATTGAAATCATGTCTGTCAGATTCCTCAACTCTTATCATTCTTCTGGGGTACACACTGCCGAGACATGGAGATATACAGCTACAGAATACCCCAACCTATGTAGATGGACCTAGGAACTGCTGGACTACACTCCAGCTCCATGGTTATTAAAAAAAAATGTATTTTTCTTTGACAGCAACAGAAACCCTCCTTCGTAAATAATTTTTGACTTAGCCCAATGTGAGATTTTTCTCCCCTGTATGAATACTGCTCTGATTTTCAGTAGAAATTTGTTAGAGAACAGAATTTACAGAACTGTACAGTACTTGTAGAAATGTTTAATTCCACAATTCTATGCTTCTGGCTGCAACTTAACCATAAAGTAAGGATGGCTAATTTTATCAATAGGCAAGCTATTCCAGACTGAAACCTCATGGAGAAAGAAGAGATGATTAATGGGACAAGTGAAAATTTGCTCCTTATGGCATCATCCAACTGTGTATATAGCAAGCATCATTGTATTTTAACATGCTGGGAACACTTGTCTGGATTGAATGTTAGTCAATAAAAATTCTCTTTTAAAGGATGGCTGCTGTGGGGTCTGCACTTGTTTCCTGAAGCTGCAGCGACATGCTGAGAATTCAAAGAAAAGCATACTGCACAATACTTAATAAAGTGCTAAAAGTACTAAAGAGGCACAGTCCGTTGTCCATTAAAAATGCAGTAAATTTTTCTGAAAACCAGATTTAATATCGTGTGTTATTTTTCTCCTTCTTGGAACCACACATGGCTTAAATATTTCCATGAGATCCGAGATAAAGTGAAATGATAAAAATGATGAAATGAAAAATTATAGCTCTCCTTTGGATAGCAGAAGAAAAAGGAGATAGGGAGATTTATAATAAAAAGTAAAACTCAAAGGAATTCAAACTCAGTCTGTTTGTAATTAAAGCACAGATTTAAGTCGTGAGGTTTTGCAGCCTTGGCAGATGAGCTAAGTTAATTTACAGGTATTTAATTCACTCCACAGGGTAGAGCCTCCTGTTGTTGCTTTGTGAATATAATATTTATATTGATAATTATAAAATTCATTTAAAACATTAAAGGAGACCTAAGTAAATACGATAAAGCCCATTCTCTCTCAGACTCCAAATGGTCCATACTAGATAGTGAACACTGGCCCAGTGTTCAGCAAGGGCTTCACTTAGGACCTCAGTGGTCGGGGAAGGAGAAGGAAGAGGCAGAACAGGAAAATGTAGCAAGATTCCTTCCTTTGTTTTCTTTGGGTGGAGGAATCTAAAGAGTGTCTCTTTCTCTTTTTACTGCCTTGGCTCAAAGAAATATAGGGCGAACAACAGGAAACGCCATCTCCTTTAAAGACACAGACCACTGACAAATCACTCTACCCTTCAATTAGTATTTATTCAATGGAATTTTTTTTACTTCTCTTGCATTCCTCCCACTCCTACACAGGCACATTTTTATTTTCAAAGTCCAAGGTCATCACATGACTGTTTTCTCTCTTCTCCATAAGAACTGACTCTATTCTAGAGTTTGCTCAAGAATCAGCCCACACAAGCTACAGAACTCAGGGGATTGTGGGCATGTCCCTGCTCTCTCAGCTGTGGGGAACAACGCTGCTGAGTTTAGTGGGCAGAACTCTCTCAAAAAAATTCCATTGAACTCAAACTTCTTAGAGGAAGTAATAGAAATGTAAAAAGAGGTGTTAGTTGACAATATTTACTGAGCACTTAATGGACAATGTCTATATAATTTTCTCTAAGCTTTGTCCTACCTGTGTTTGGAAAGGAGAGTGGAAAGTGTTATTTTCTAAATTGTCTTGAGTTAAAGCTCTGACTGATTACAAAAGGAGAAATTGTTAGTAGAGTAAGCATGTTTTTAAAAGAATAAGAACATTATTCATTACTCAGAAGTCTGTACCTACAATCCAACTTTACAGCTATCTACTATAATATCCAAATCAGAGTAGAACTATAGTGAGAAACTTCCAGTATTTAATGACTAGTTCTTTAACTAAAAGTAAATTTCTTAGCCTAGCATTTAATTGAATCTCAACAGACTTTGCTAGCCTCATCTTCTCCTTCCTTTTGTAAAAACAGAATAATATAAAACTTCTGTTTGAGAAGAAGAATGTGGAAACGAGAAATATGGGATGCAAGAAGAGAATCAGCTCTATTTAATGGAAAGTTTTGAAGCGACCACTTTAAATTTTGTTTATCTAGGTGCAGTGCAATATGTTCCAAAATATTGATAATGACTGGTGGAGCTTAAAGCCCATTGCCTAGATTTATTAGACGAATGTCAATTATTCCAAACCAGACCACACTTTTCCATACTTCATTCTTTCTCATGAAGTTTCATCAACCTTTAGTTTTTGACATCTGAAGTCCAAGAAGAAGTTACTGTAAAAAATAAGGTAGTAAGTACATGGCAGGCAACTTGAGAATGATAGGTATTCAATAAATCATCTCCTTATATTATAATAATTTGGAATACATACTAGATCTAGCCTATACATTAAATCTAGTCCAAGGGCACTACTGTCTAACACAAGTTCTTCCCCAGTCTAATTTTTGTTCAAGCTTTTTGTTTTGGCTTATATAAAATGAGTCAATTTTGTACCTCCATATATATGTACATAATTAGGAATATTTTTGCTTTTTATAAGTTTCCTAGAAAGTACCACAGTAACTCTCAAAGAACTAAAGAGTTTTGATTAATAAAAAGCGCCAGCCGTCATGTTACAGTAAATAACTGGTAATTCCATAAAATATATCTTAATCACCAGGAAATTTCCTGCATCTCAGAGCATCACAAGTCTTATAATGGTTTCCATCTGCTTTGGGTAAACAAACACTCAAAGGCATTTAAGCCTATGCTTAACTGGAAGGCAGGAAAGGCAGGCTCTGGCATGAGAGTCTCTCTGGCTCTTCCTTCAAAATCAGAACTTAAGCTCCAGGTACTGGGAAATGATGGAGTGAGACTGGTGAGGCCCATGCTCTGAGGACACTTCAAGTACGGAAAAGCTGGCATATTTTGTATTCACTATATGCCTGGTACAATTCAAAGACCTTTACATGTATTAACTAATTTCATCCTCACACCTACCTAGTGAAGTAGTTTCTATTATCAACCACTTGATATCATCCATTTTGTAGGTAGGAAAGCAAAACAAACAAAAAAAATGTTAAATACATTGCCAAAGTCGTAGAACTCATAAATGATGAATCAGGAATTTGAATCTAAGCAAACTGGTTCCAGAACTCGCATGCTTAATCATTATCCCCTCCAATGCGAGAAAACAATAAATCTTTCTAAACTCTAAGCGTTTTGAGATTGTGGAGTTCACAAGTGTAGCGTTAGGCCATTTTCCTAGGAAAAGGGAAATTCTGCAACTATTTGTGCCTTTGTCCTCTGAATTCCTTTATTTCCTGAAGATAGGTTAGCTTTCTTTCTTTTTTTTAATTCAAATGTTCCTGAGTGATTTACATGAATGTCATTCAAACTTGATGTGAATTAGTTTAAAATCTCATTTTCTTTCAAACAACTAGCTGAGATAATTCACACCCAATGATAAACGGGAAACTTTTAAACAATGGGATCAGAGGTACTTTGGAAAGTGGGATATATCCCTCAGACCTCAGCAGACCATGCCTGTAGGTGGGGACTTGGGTCAAGCACTGTATAGAAGGAAGTCATTTATCGCCCTAGATTGTATGGACCCAGGAATAGACGTGAGAGATGTCTTCCAACTGGCTTTTACTAGTCTGTAACAGAATTTGGATGTGTGAAAGAAAGTTCACTGTATTTGCCTCTTTGTATATACAAGAAACTACTCTAGAGAAATGTGCTTGCCTGGGACAACTGTACAATGAAAGAAAGGATGGGACACCATGCTGAGGTACAGAACTTACATAATTAAAGGAAAGAGATGGACAATTCCATGAGCAGAGGCCAGTGAAACACTGTCCTCTTTTTATAAAGTGATATTGGCAAATGTTGAGAAATGCTAAATCAGGACCTCATGCATTATTTAGTCGGATTCTTCCTTTTGGGACCAAAATCACACTTTGAGAAGCTATGAAGGCACCTACAGTTCCAGTGATCCTGGCTAACCTAAAGCTCAAATAAAATTCTCAGTGGTTTAAACAGAGCAGTTCTGCAGAAATATCCATGACATGCAAGAATGGATTTTGAGAAGTTTCCCCTCCTTGAGACCAGAGACTGCTGAAATGTAAATGTAAAGCATGCTCCTTTTGACCATAATTGTGTTAAACAGACAGATTATTCCTAAGCAATGGATCTCAGGAGAGGAATTTTAGGTAATATGATGGATGGTGGTGGAAACAGTTTGAGGAGCCAGGCATTTTACCACCAGCTGCCCACTTTACTTTCTGACACTCTTCCTACAAAAAACCAGCAGGCCAACTGCAGGCTTTACTCTGACAACTCCATGCTGATTGCTAGCCCGCTGAGAAATCCTATGAAGTAGGTATTCCTAATATTGTCTGGTGTAGTTTTGGGTTCCCCTGCAAGCTGAATCTGAAACAGGAACTTGGGTGCAGAGTTTATTTGGGAGGTGACTCCTGGAAGTAGAGTGATGAAGCAAGGGAAGAGAGGGAGGGAAGGAGGAAAAACAAAAGAAAAGGCACATTATTGAGCTGGCTACTGGTGGTGGGCAACCACAGAAGAGTGAGCCTCAGAATTATCTCTCTGAAGGATAGGAAGCTGGGCCATTTATCTATCAACATCCATCCTCAACTGTGACTAACGCTGCAATGAACATGAAAACGCAGATATCCCTTTAGATAGCGATTTTATTTCCTTTGGATACAATACATGTTAAAGTTACAATTAGTGAGCTTCTATTCAGCATCCATATAGCTGGCTTCTATCAGAATTGCTGCTGTACTCCAAGGTCTCTGGTAGTGATGTGACCAAGTGGAGAGAAAATTCAACAATTCTTTAGTTACTAAACTAAGGATTAGGCTTTTTTTTTACCTATTAAAAATCATTTCACAGGATTAACTGCCTTTGCTAGACTTGTAAGTCTAAGCTATTTGATACCATGTATCTTTAGAATGTATGGAAGTATTTTGACAAAGATAAGATCGGAAAATATTAGCCAGAACGAAGAACATAACACAGAGTTCTGGACTAGAAGAAAGGAAACTGAGCTCTTGATTCCAGTCCCAGGACTGTCTCTATTTAATTTGTGACCTTGAGTGAGTCACTTGATTCCTCTGAAGTCCTTATTTGTAAAGTGAATAAATGAATAGACTTGGAAAGAAGACATCCAATGTCTCCTCTATCTTTATATTAAGGAATAATTTGCATACCGTGAAATGCATAGATCTTCAGTGCACTGTTTGATAAGTTTTGGCAAATGTATACAACATTTTGACACAGGTATACCCATCATCCAAATCAAGATACAGAAAATTCCCATTATCTCAGAAAGTTCCCTCATGACCTTTTACAGTTAATCCCAAACCAGGGTAATGTCTGTTCTGATTATCACCATATTTTAGTTTTGCTTGCTCCCTGACACCATTAGTTAACTGCTGTTTCATAAAAACAACCTCAGAACTTAAAGCAACTATTTATTAACGGATCAGCAATTTGTGCTGTGTTCATTTGTATGGTTCTGCTTTCAGAACGACTCACTCAAGCATCTGTGATCAGCTGTTAAGTCTGCAGCTCTAGCACAGCTTTAGCTCTGACATTGTATCTCTACTTCACATGGTCTCTCATCCTCTAGCAGACTATCTCAGGCTTGTTCACATGGCGTCTGCATCAGGTTCGAAGAGCGAGTGGGTATGTGCGTGATCCGATCTCAGAACTGGCCCATCATCATTTCCATTGCATTGTATTGACAAAAGTCACATTCCAGCACAGATTAAAGGAGATGAATAATTTACCACTCTTGATCGAAGGTGGGAGAAAACATTGCCAAGGGCAGGGGTATGGGAGGTGTAAAAGGGCTTTTTTGCCATCTACTATATTTCTATGAAGGGAATGATACAGTATGTGCTCTTTTGTTTCTGTTTTTTTTTTTCTCACAGCATAAAATTTTTGAGAGTCATCCCTGTGGTTAGATCAAACTTTAATTTGTTCATTTTTATTGATGAGTGATATTCCATTGGATAAGTAGACTATGATGTATTTATTCATCCTCCTCTTGATGGACAGTTGGCTTGTTTTAGTTTTGAAATTGTATTACTTTCCTAGGGCTGCCGTAACAATGCACAACAAATTTGATGGCTTAAAACAACAGAAATTTGTCTCTGGGGCCAGAAGTCTGAAATCAAGGTGTCAGAAGGGCCATGTTCTCTCTGCTGGCCCTCTGGGAGAATCCTTCCTTGCCTTTTCTAGCTTCTGGTGTTTGTAGGCAATCCTTGGCTTGTAAATACATCACCACTTTCAGCACACGGTTGTCTTCTCCCTGTGTGTCTTCACTCTGTGTGCGTCTGTCTCTATGCCCAAATTTTCTTTTTTAGAGACACCAGCCATATTGATTAGGGCCTACTAAAATGACCTCATTTTAACTAGACTATCTTTGTAGAGACTCTGTTTCCAAGTAAGGTCATATTCAAGGTACTAGGGGTTAGGTTGTCAACATATCTCTTTTGGAGGACACAATTCAACCTGTAACAGGGATGCTATGCGTAAAGTTGTTATGAACCTACTTGTGTAATTCTCTTTGTGGTAATATACCTCATTATTTGGGGGTATGCCCCAGAGTGAGTAATAGGTAAAGCACATGTTTAACCTTGTAGGAAGCTACCAAATAGTTTCACAAAAAGCTGTATTATTTTACACATTTATTAGAAACGTATGAGAGTTGTAATGATTCCACATCCTTGCTGAGACTTGATATTGTCATCTTTTTGAATCATAGACATTCTATTCAGTGTGGCTGATATCTCATTTTGGCTTTAATTTGTATTTCTGTGATGACTAAGAATGATAAACCCCTTTTCATGTATTTTTTGCTGTTTATATATTTCTTTTGGAGAAGTGTCTGCTCGGTATTTTTCCTTGGCTTCGGGGGGAGGGTTGTTTAATTTTCTACCTTCAAAATGTTATCATTTGATACTATGCTGTATTAGTTTCCTATCACTGCTGTAACAAATTACCACAAACTTACTGGCTTAAAACAACAAGAGGAGGAGGTCAGAAGCCCGAAATGAGACTTATGGGACTAAGACCAAGGTACTGGCAGATCTACATTCCTTCAGGAGGTTCTAAGAGAAAGTCTGTTTCCTTGCCTTCCCAGCTTCTAGAGAAACTGCCTGCATTCCTTGGCTTGCAGCCCCTTCCTCCATCTTCAAAGCCAGCAGTATAACACCTTTAAATCTCTCTTTCTCTCTCTCCTCTGCTTCTCCTCCTTCCCATTTCCTTCTCTGACTCTGATCCTCCTGCCCTCTTGCCTTCCTCTTGTAAGGACCCTTATAATTCCATTGGGCCCACCCAGGTAATTCAGGATAATCTCCCATCTCAAGATCCCTAACATATTCACATCTGCAAAGTCCCTTTTGCTATGTAAGGTAATACATACAAAGGTTTCAGGGATTAGGATGTGGATAACTTTGCGGGAGCCATAATCCCGTCTACCACACATGCCAGTTGCTAAGCTGTTGCTCCTTGGTGAGAAACGTACTTTTCTATATTTCTGATTTGAAATAATGGGTCTCGGCAAAATACATTTCTGCTTTAGTAGCTGGTTCTCTCTTAGGTTATGCCAATAGGAGGCATTAAGGGATACTAGAAGGCAGGAAGAGGAAGAAGGGACTTAATTCTTTCTGTTTAGCTTGATGCTTTTAATAGCTTTACCCCGCATTTGTCCTCAGTGGCAGCAGCAGATGGAGCAGATCCCAGCTTTATGCCACATTCCCAGAATGGCCACACTTCCAGAATCAGTCTCATCACCCTTAGAGGTACTCACATAAGCTGGACAATGGATATTCAAAGGTCTGCGTCTTCACTCATCAGAGCCACTGCTCCAAGCATCTCAGTTCTAGTAACTTCAAATTATTTTCTGTTTCTCCAACTAGAGATGACGGCAGCTTCTTGCAATAATTACAATAGTGTACATTTTTAGATTTTTCAGTTCACCAACATCTGTTTAACCCATTCTCTTCATTAAAATCTCCCGGTTGAAATATCTAGTATATTTTTGTTTTCTTGATACACTTGCACTATGATCAGTTATTCAACTCCCCCAACAAATGGCTACAAAGTTACAGTGATAACAGGCTTAGAAGAAAAGGATAGGAATAACTGTGAAGGAAGAGAAGTTATCTCAAGGCTGTCTGATGCTGGTTCTTTCACAGGAAACATTATGGCATAGAAAGGCGAGTCCATCTTCCCAACAGAATCATTTCACAGGATTATAAGGTCAAAATTTTCTTCTTATTGTGGAGCAGCCGAACTCTCAAAGACATTCACACTGGTTTTGATTATTTTGAAACAGAAAAATCATTTTAAGGAATGCAATACAGGATTATTAGAAAGTCTTAATCCAGCTTAAAGTTAAAACTATGCATAAAACTGACGTAGTTTGGCCAAATTTAATACCTATGTAATTTTTAATACCAGTGGTTTAGTAGTTCATCTCAGTCATCTTAATAAAATTTCACAAGCACACACGTATGCACATGCATGCAAGAGATTTATAAGCTACATAGTCTTATTGTCTTCAAATAAGCTGCCTAAAGAAAATACCCATTTGAATTTCTAGATATGTGCCATAGTGAAGCCACACTCACAATTTATGACCTCATTTATTACATGTTTGAACATCCTTTAGATTACACTCTTGCCAGAGATAAATGGGCTTGACATAAAATAATAATGTTTCAATCATGGAAATGTGATCTTAATCATGTTTAAATCTGCCTGTTATATTGACATTAATTAGCAACCCAGAGCCCCTGCTAAAGCTCCCCACCCACCTTTGAAGAGGTTATTCATCAGATAGGAATGATGTTTGTCTAGGAGTGCACTTCTCTTAATGGACTTAATATCATTATTTTTTAAATGTCCAGATCCTCACCTCCATCCCTTCTGCCCCACTTCCTGCTCAATGGCCTATGTAGCTCTTTAAGGTCATTGAGACACTGGGAGGAGGTGGTGTGATATAAATCTATCAGAAGTCAAAACAATCAAGTACATATGCATTAAAAAGAGGACACCTTGGGAGTGCGTGGGAAGAGTTGAGGACCTGGAGCAAGTCACACTGAAGAGTACCATATGTCTGAAGTGGGGTTAAAATGAACAATGGCAATTTAAAGAGAAAAATAAAGCACAAAAGGAAAAACTGAAATGGGGTGTGTGTGTGTGTGTGTGAGTGTGTGTGTTTAGAGTCAAAGGTAGATCATATTACTGTGTTCCAATCTGAAGTCTAGTGCTGGTAGTAAGGACTCCAGAGAATGTATTGTAGCTTCAAGTGTGTAGATTCTTTTCCACTTGCTGCTCCCTTGAGTCAGTGCCCACCCTTCTCCTGCATCGTCCTCCTCAAGGCACAGAGCCTCGGGGTTATCACAGAATTTTCTGATACTGTAAGAAAGGCTTGTTTACTGAGACTTTAATGAGCTCTTATGATGAGATTAGTTATACAATTGTCTAATATGTTGACCCATCATAGAAATGACCTGAACAGTCTGAATTATGGTGCAGTATAAAAGATTCTCAATGTATGCTAGTTAGAAAAAAAAGGAGAGGTTCTACGGGAAAAAATTAATTTTGATTTGAAAATGTAGAGGTAAGGACAAGGACTATCCTTGAAGTTTAAATTCTAGAGGAATAATACCAAACTTAAAGAGACCTGGATTGAAAGGAAGACCAAAGAAGGAATCAAATCAAGGAGCAAAACCCACCTATAAATTAATTTTAAGTTTATAAACCAGATTTATGATTTAAAACTATGGGCAAAGTTCTAACTGGCAACTTTAGTGCTATGCCCAGACTCCCACACACTCTTCCTCTTCATATCAGAGGATAGTGAGCATGGGAAAAGTGAAAATATTGGAAAAACATATATTAAGGGCTATAAAAATGTTATGGTTGTAGAGAGAAGGTTTGAGGATACTTAATACATCAGCAAAAGAAACATGTGGAACATGGCTACAGGCTACAGTGAGCCAAATGGCAATTAAATTTGAGTAGATTTATATTTAATCATGGGGACATTTGCATTTCTTTGATGACTCAACTGAAAGTTCAAGACTGAGAGAGGCCCTTGGGCACTAATGGGTTAATGCATCTTAATCTCCATGTAAGGTAATAACAGAATTATATGCATAATGTGTGGCTCACCCTAGTGCCTATAGTGTGTACTAAGGACTCACTAACTGTACCTAATATTATTAGTGTGCCTGACTTCTTCCCTGGTAGTGACTTTCTGGTAATATGTGTTTGAGAGTCTGGATCACTGAGTGAAATATGGCTGAATAATTTCTCTTTTAATTAAGTCAGATGAAGCTATATTTTCTGACACTGTTTTAAAAAATGTTTAAAATTATTCTTAAGATGTTATTTTCCACCTTCTTTTATCCTGGTATATATCCCTGGGGATTAAACAAAAATTTGCTACTTGGGTCTAACATCTGTTGGAATGATATATACTGCCAAAATATCTAAACAAAAAATGAAGAAGTTCAGGGGCCAGCCCAGTGGCATAGTGGTTAAGTTTGCATGCTCTGCTTTGGTGGCCCGGGGTTCACAGATTCAGATCTGGGGCACAGACCTACACACCACTCATCAAGCCGTGCTGTGGTGGCATCCCACATACAAAGTAGAGGAAGATTGGAATGGATGTTAACTCACGGGCAATCTTCCTCGAGCAAAAAGAGGAAGATTGGCAACAGATGTTAGCTCAGACTCATCTTCCTCACCAAGAAAAAAAAGAAAGAAAAAACTGAGGCCTTAATGATACAGGCAAAACATCTGAATAATTGAATGAATCACCCCATTTTCCTCTGTATGTTTTGTGCGAGGGTGGTTTTAGGCATAACTACACAATAGAAAGTGAAGTGAAGAGGAACAAGCTAATTAGTGTTGTCAAATAAATAAGAGCTAGAGGTGCCAAACGTGGTATCTTGATCCAAATTAATTGGTCAAATTTTCTACAGTAATTGTATTAACTGAATAACTTCCAAATTTCAGTTTTTCTTTTTATTGCAGAGAATGGTAAAAAAAAAAGAAAAGTTTGTGATTTATTTCATGGTCATTCCTTTTTACCCTTTGCCATGTTTTTCATCTAACTTGTGTTCTAGTTTCTCTTCTTGTTCCCCTACTTTCGTTCTATGATGGTTTCTGGGTTTCTTCTCCTTCTCTGTCCATTGCTAGTAGGACAGATTACACAGACTTGTCCACAGGCTAATCTCAACATGTTTAATAGTTATCAGTGGGAGAGGCTTAAAATTATTCTTTGTTGGTCTGAAATCCTTGCATCATATTACTTGCTGGCTGACTTGCCAATATTTGCTTCACAAGAAATCTGTCCACATAATTTCCAAATTTGTTACAATATATTTTAATTGCTCCTATAACTATTAACTTCAGCAAACATCCCACCATCAAATCACATCTTTAAACATATGCTTGTGGAAATGTGCTTACTTTACAAAACCTTATTATTGTTTCCAACAACTATTTTGTATAGTTTATTTTAAAATTGTTTTTAACTAAGTGAATGCCTCCCAATTCCCTTCAGAGCCGTTGTAATGAACTGCAGTCAGTTCAAACCCATTCTTTGCAAATGCTGGATTTTCCAGACCCTGTGTCTCTTAGATATAAGCCAAGAGCCACATCTCAGCTTTTTCAAAGCTTGTGAAAGAAAATAAGAGCAGTATGAATAATCATAATAGATGTATTCTTTTTCAATCTCACTAATCAAAGTTAATAATGAGGTATAATGAGTAATATCTTTGTGGAAAATTATACCAACAATTGTCATGTATGAAGAATTCAAGTTTTATAATTACACAAAGTATATGATAATGCTGGGTTATAATTTTCTTGCGATAAATTATTTTAAACAGAAAATTACTTCCCTGTTATTAGCCAGTACATACTGGGACATTCTTCCTTTGTTACTTAACAGCCTGCAGGTGGCCATATTACTTAACCATAACTTTAAGTATTGCATTTTTGAATTTCCATGCAAAATCAAGATTAGTCTTGTGCCCCTTTGTGTCTAGAAACCAGCATTATTCACTTTGAGAAGTGTGTCATTTTTCAGAGCCCTAACTGCGTGGATTTTCTGCCAAACCTATTAATTTGGAGGTTGCACACTTATGATTACTAATTTTTCTGTTTTAGAAAGGAAGTTCCATAACTTCCTCACCGCACAATGATATTTGTGTGTGGGTGTCCTCTCGTGTTATATCTTCTCAGTTCCTATTTTCTTCCATGTGCTTCACAAACTAGAATCACGCGGACAGGGAAATAAGACATTTAGGTATTTGCAATCTCCTCTTGGACCTTTTTGTCAGTTGGTAACTGATTTATTATAGATTTTGACATTTATCTCTTCTAGGGCCAAAATTATCTTTGTTGGGGCTGGGAAAGCTACTCCTTAGCCATCTTGTATTAATAATAATTTGTTTTTGTTGGATGTTATATAAATTTTTTTAACACTTTCTGCAGAGCATTAAAAAGCAAGTTTATTTACAAGCTCTTTATGTCAGCTTTCAAAGACACTCTGATTCCAAATATAGCCATTTAGTATTCAGTACAAATATTATATAATCATTAGATAGAATGCATTCCTATGTCTTTTAAATATGTTGTTTCTCTATAACTGTAAAATGGTCTTTATAAGTATTTGCAGAGACACTTGCAAATGTATTCTTAGTATTTTTGTCAAATGTTATTTTCAAGCTATATTCAGTAATTAAGTAAAATTATATTATTGCCTATATGGGAAAGTTAAAAATACTATGTCTTACATAAATGTGATACATAATAAAATAACTTAGTAGTCACATGGGTTACTTGATGTGTAGTGGATAAAATGAGCCATAGATCTTAGGTTCGATTTTTTATCAGACATGCATGCATTTTCTTCTGCTTTTTTTAAAAAACAGACTAACGTTTTGGTAAAAAATACACAAACAAATCATTTTAAAAGAGAAAGGCTTTAGACTATAAAGAATAAATGCAATGATTACGACACACATAGATTCATGGAAATTGCTTATCTTTTCAACAGTGTTTGCCCATAGTAATTGCAGATCCAGTGGGTGTAGTTACTTTGAATTTAGAGTACTCTATAGTTCTAAAGTTTTAATTTTATTTTTTAAAAATTTTCCTACAAATTGTCTGTAGGGACATATAACATCGCCAAGTAGTGTGTATTTCCCTACAGACAACTGAGTTAAATAAGAGAACTGAAAGCATCACATTTATATTGTATCCAGGTTACTAATCAGTGAAGTCAGAAAAATCTCAGTCAGTTCATTAAATCATTGGTGATTTTTAAAATCTAAAGTGACTGCTTGACTAAATTAAATAACCAACTTAATATATTGAAACATTATGGATGAGATGTTATCATATATGGAATTTATTTCAAAATAATCCAATATGGTAGAGAAGTGTGTAAAAAGAAATAGAAATTGGCCATGAGCTGCTAATTATTGAGGCTGGGTGATGAGTGTGTGGAGGTTAATTAACTGTTCTCTCCACTTTTGCAAGTGTGTGAAATATTTTGTGATAAAATGTTTTATTTATTTATTTATTTATTTAAAGATTGGCACCTGAGCTACTATCTGTTGCCAATCTTTTCTTCTTCTTCTCCCCAAAGCCCCCCCCACCCCCATCCCAGTACATAGTTGTATATACTAGTTGCAGGTCCTTCTAGTTCTGCTATGTGAGATGCCACTTCAGCATGGCCTAACGAGCAGTGCTAGGTCCACACACAAGATCCGAACTGGTGAAACCCTGGGCCAGCGAAGTGAAGTGTGCAAACTTAACCTCTCAATCACGGGGCCAGCCCCCATGATAAAATGTTTAAAAAAAAACAAGTCAGAAACCAAGCTGTGGCTGTAAACCACAAAACAAGTTTGGTATTTACCATCAGGACAGTATAGTCACAGGGTTACAATAGCTGGCCATGATAAACACATGCCTAGAGCAAATTATGAATCTGTTCATGTTCAGCACTAGAGTTGTGGACAGCTACTCTGAGCATCTGTAATTATGACTTGGATTCAAGATCCTCCAAATTTATGCATTTGCTAAGACAAATGGAGGATGTGAACATTTTCTTATATCTTTATGATGTTTTTGAAAATCTAAATAATTTACAGATAACTTTCTTCTGGAATGAAGAAAAAATTTAAATGCATTCCACTTTGCTTTCACCCATCCTACCCTCCCCTTTATAATCTCTTTGAAAAGAGTGGTGTGGCCAAATATTACAATGTTGATTTTTAAAGCTCAAGACACTATAAATGATGTGGAATTAACTTTTTCAAATAAAGGGGTTACAGTAACATTTCTTTAATGCATGGTTACATTTGAGCCATTGAGCTAAGCATGAGAAAGAGTAGCTTCAATCTTTAAATTGTTTCTTTATATGATGAAAACAAAAGGAAAAATTTCACACTTAAGGGTGAGGGATTGCATAGAGCTGTAAAGAAAGGTTTAGTACTGAATGAAGATGACTGTCCAATCTTTAAAGTAACCTTTATTAGGCAAAGATGTGCTCTTAAATGATGCTAGTCTGGTAGTCAGAAAAATGAATAAGCACAAATCGTCATTGTCTCTAATTCTTCTTTGTTTCCCAGTGTTGAGCATTACTCAGAGCTCCCTGAACAGCCAGGCACCTGTTCTGCCTCTCACATCCTGCCCAGATTTCTGACACACTCTTCCAGAGCTGCTCTGCAGTTCTCGGACTAGGACTAAACTGAAAGCTCATTATTTGACTTTTCTTCTCAAAATCTCTTGCTCTAAGGTGTGAGTGGTGTCCCACAGCATTATCCATGCCTGTCAGACAGCCCTAGATATAGATGATTGCCTTTGGGGTTTGCAACAAGAGACTGGAAAGAAATGCAAATTTTAAGAGACACCCTGCAGCAGGAATTGTCTTTGCTTCTGTGTAGCTGAGGAAGTATTCGAGAATGGCAGAAAGATACAAAAGGTTTTGCAGGGCATGCTTGTGCAAGAACACTCATGAGCTTGCACATGGACGCATATAATTTGCTTTATTGCATCAATCTGTTTGTACATAAAGTGTAAGTGAAAATCTTCTTGGTGGGGAATACATATCAACGTTCCCAATGACATCTATCATTGACAAAGGTCTGCTAGTACTAGACTAGCACTCTTAGACCCTCAGATAAATTATATTGGGCTGTGTCCTTCTACTTATTGGTGACAAAGAGAAAAATAGTCCCTGACATCTGGGAGTTCTGCTGGTACTATAAGTCAGGCCTTGATGTTCACCTGTTGAACATCAACACATTCACGGAACATCAACATCAGACAAGGTCATTCTGTGACCTTGATAAATAAAAACAAAAGAACATGAGCCCTCTGTGATCATATATGAAAACAGAGAAAACATTAATATTGTTCATGACACAAAAATGATCCAACATCCCCCACTCTAATGAGTGACTCCTGCTTCTTTTCTTACTACAACTCTAACCTTAGTCTAATCTCTCCTCTTTCAGGTTAAGCTTTATCAAGATACTCATTGAATTAGCCCCCACACCACTTCCTGAAAGCATCCAAATCAGAGCAAAACTCCACCTTCTAAACCTTCCTCCAAATCACCTAACCTATGAGCAAATTCGTAATAAGTTCTTTATAACACCCTCTTACTAAGACGTCCCAGGGTTCCCATGATGTGCATTCTCCTTTGCTGCAAAAGGTAATAAATCCAATTTGTATAATTTCAGGTGTGTTCCTGGCAGTCATTGGCTGGAGTATAAACTATTATTAAATGGTTATGATGGGAATTTTATAATTGACAAAACAAATATGTTTCTTCAGTCTAGCAGTGTCAATGGTCATTAGTTTGTTTGTCTTTTTATTGTGATAAAATATTGCCATCAAGTTGGCTCCAGCTCCTGGTGACACTATGAGTAAGTGATGTCCACAATGTCCTGTCCTCAACAGCTCTGCTCGGCTCCTGCAGACTCATGCCTATGGATTTCTTTATGGAGTCAATCCACCTCATATTTGATCTTCCTCTTTTCCTGCTGCCTTCTACTTTTCCCAACATTATTGTCCTTTCCAAAGAATCCTGCCTTCTCATAAAGTGCCCAAAGTAGAACAGCCTCAGTTTTATTTTTGCCTCCAGTGATAGTTCAAGCTTAATTTGCTCTAGAACCTACTTGTTCATCTTTCTGGCAGCCCAGGGTATACATAGAGCTCTCCTCCAATACCATGTTGCAAATGAATCCATTTTTTTCTTATCAGTCCTCTTCACTCTCCAGCTTTCACACTTGTACATAGTAAGTGGAAATACAAGGATGTGGATAATCTTGGCCTTGGTCTCTAGTGATACTTCCATACACTTGACAGTCTTTTTCTTTTTTTGAGCAAGATTAGCCCTGAGCTAACATCTGCCGCCAATCCTCCTCTTTTTGCTGAGGAAGACTGGCCCTGAGCTAACATGCGTGCCCATCTTCCTCTACTTTATATGGGGGACGCTTACCACAGCATGGCTTGACAAGTGGTGCCATGTCCACACCCAGGATCTGAACAGACAAACCCCAGGCTACCAAAGCAGAAAGTGCAGACTTAACCGCTGCGCCACCGGGCTGGCCCCTTGATGGTCTTTCTTAATCCTTTCATTGCCGTCCTTCCAAGACTAAGTCTTCTCTTAATTTCTTGGATGCAGTCTCCATTTAAATTGATGACTGAGCCAAGGTGAACAAAATTTTTAACAATTTCAATGTCTTCATTGTCTATGTTAAAGTTGTGTAGTTCTTCTGTAGTCATGATTTCTGTTTTCTTGAGGTTCACACGCCGTCCTGCTTTGGCACTTTCTTCCTTTACTTTTGCAAGTGTATAGAGCAGTAGCATTAAGTGCATTTTCATTGTTCTGCAACTATCACCACTATCTATCCATCTCCAGAACTTTTTCATGAGTTAAACTAAAACTCTCTACCCATTAAACAGTGAATCCCCCTTCTCCACTCCTCATCCCCTAATAACACTGTTCTTTACGAATTTGACTATTTTAGGTACCTAATAAGGACAATATTTGTCCTTTTGTGTCTGGTTTATTTCACTTAGCGTAATGTCTTCAAAATTCATCCATGTTGTAGCTGAATTGCATTTCTATTTAAGGCTGAATAATATTCTCTTGTATGATTATACCACATTTTATTTATCTATTCATCTGTCGATGGATGTTTGGGTTGTTTCCACCTTGTAGCAATTGTGAACAATACTTCAATGAGCATTGGTGTAACTATGGTCATAATTTTTTTAGCAATGATGAGTAAGACAGTTTCAGGATTTTTCTGATTCTGCACATGATCCTAAAGCAGTCTTCCTCTTCCTTCCCATTTGCCATGCTCTGAGAAATCAAGCATAATGCCAGTAGTGACCCCTGGAAATCTAGATAAGTACATCAGTTGTTTCCAAGTGTCATCACTGACTTTACCAAGATAGCAAAAGGGCTGGGAAGACTTAGGGGAGATGGTATAAAGAGGCAAAACAATTCTGAACCAATTTTTCTTTCAAAATATATTTTCAAGTTATGTCTTATGCTACTTAGTGAAGTGCTAAAAAATAGGCATGCTAAAGGAGGGTTTTTGACGTTGAGGTGAGAGATACAGCCAAAGCATTTGTTAGTCAGCCATTAAGCTATCATTTGCCACTTTCTGCTTGAAACACGAACTCAGTCCATTCAGGCACTTGCTGCTCTATCGTGTTTCTCTAGAGTAGAGCACATAATAGACATTCAATAAATATTTATGAAATAAGTGAGCAAATGAATGATTATAATGAGCCCTTATTCTGTCTTAGGCACTGTGAGAGGCATTATAGGGTATCAGATAATACCACCTCTGTCCACATAATGCTTTAAGGCCAGCTGGGGAGTTAGAAACACCTACAAGATTGGTATAAACAAACTTCAGTGGATGTGCAGCAAAAGGAAAGATTGCTTCTACTTATGGATAGTAAGGGAAGTTGCAGAGATGAGTTGGTTCGAATGGAAAGAATTTGGACAGATGAAAGCATGCATGTGCGTGTCATGTGGCATTAATAGCACGGACAAAGCCATGGTTCCAAGAAGCATAACAATCAACTAGTTTACTGAGCTTCCACTCTGTTCAGTAAACTTTAAATTCTTCACTTCATTTAAGCTTCCTAGAACCTTCCATTTTCTCATGCCCAGAAAGAAATAATTATTCTCTATACTTCACTTAAAGAAACCAAGAAACATATAGTAACTAATTGGGAAAACCTGGATTTGAATCCAAGCCTTTGGATCCCACAGCCTGTGATACCAAGCACTAGATTATGTTCATTGGGTATTGATTAGCTTATTTTTGGCTGGCAGATAAGGCGTAGATGTAGGGAAAGAGAGGAGAGGTAAGATTGAAAACTCTGCAGGGTTCACGTGCTGGAGAAAAGTCGGGGTTATCAATTTTTCCTATCTTGAATTTAAGTACAAAAAGTATTTTTATACTTAAATACAGTCAAGTTCTTTGGATGAAATATCTAGGTAGAGGTTGTAGAGAATGGTAAAAATGCATTTATTATTAACAGTTAATTTTACAAAGGTTCTTTATTGCCTTTTGGGATACGATTTTTTTAAGTTTGACTCTGTAAATGTATATTTCTGAACATTGTGGGTTTTTTTTAATGATTCAGCTTAATTGTTTTAAACAGAGTTCCTTTTTAAAATATTGTTCAGCTGAAATGTGTGCTAATGTTTTTTGACCTATAAGAATCCTTGTTTTTCAGAACATAATTCAAAATCAATTTATTTGAAAAAATGCATAGCAAAGAGCCATGTATTTTTAAGGGTGGAGGAGGATATGAAGTCAGGAAACGTTCCAAATGAGTAGCAATGTTTATAAACTGTGCATAGTGGGGTTTTGATGGACAGCTGAGGATTATATAAAACCACTGCAATAAGTCATTTGTCTCTATTTCTTTTTTTTAAATGATTTATCATGCTGGTTCTTTTTTTTTTTAAATTATGCCTTTTTGTTGTTGTTGTTGAGGAAGATTGGCCCTGAGCTACCATCTGTTGCCAATCTTCCTCTTTTTTTTTTTCTCCATAAAGCCCCAGTACATAGCTGTATATCTGGTTGTAGGTCATTCTAGTTCTTCTATGTCGGATGCCACCACAGCAGGGCTTGATGAGCAGTGTGTAGATCTGTGCCCAGGATCAGAATCTGCAATCCCCAGGCCACCAAAGCAGAGTATGAAAACTTAACCACTCAGCCACGGGGCCAGCCCCCTTTCCATTTATTCTTAAAAGAGTTGTTTTTGTTTATTTGTTTGTTTGTTTTTTAAGGTTGGCTACTATTGATATCACACTTAAAAACCATTAGTGTTTTCTCATCTCTGTTGTAGTGGTAAACATGTTGATCCACACCTTGAGCTGTCTGGATGGAGTAAAAAAACTAAGGTACCTATTTACATTCCTCCTCTTCCTATCTCCAGCAGATAAATGTATGAGAAAGAATCACAAAGGAAACAGAATTATAGAATAATAGAGTCAAAAGGGACCCTAGAGGTTAGTAACAACTTCTAGTTTAGTTTGCCAGTGGGCGTGATGGTTAATCTTATGTATCAACTAGGCTAGGCTCTGATGCCCAGTAGTTTGGCCAAACACTATTGCAGATGTTGCTGTGAAGGTATTCATGGATATGATTAGCATATACAATTATTTGACTTTGAGTAAAGCAGATTACTTTCTATAATGTGGGTGGGCCTCATCCAATCAGTTGAAGGCCTTAAGAACAAAGACTGAGGTTTCTTGAACAAGAAAAATTGTTCTTCAAGACTGCAACATAGAAATCCTACTGAGTTGCCAACCTGCTGGCCTTGCCTTTCAGATTTGCCAGCTCTCACAATCGCGGGAGCCAATTCCTTAACATCTCTCTCTCTCTCTCTCTCTCTCTCTCTCGTCTATACACACACATACATACTGGTTCTGTTTCTCTGGAAAACCCTGACTAATACTAATAGTGGGAAAGCTGAAGCCCAGAGAAATTATGTGATTTTCCTAATATCATTTAGTAATTGGTGGCAGAGCTGATAATAGAAAGATGGGGAAACTGGGGATAAAATTGCCTAAATGATTATTTTTTATATTCAGGAAAGAAATTCAGAACTATTGACTTCCAGCCCTGTCTTCTCTAGTGGATTGCATGCAGAGAAATGTAAAGTTTTATGCAAAACCAATACATTAAAAATTCTGACATTCAAAACAGGTAAAACAGGGGAGGGGTTGTTCATCTACTTTACCAAAGACACAGTATATGATTCTTTATAGGGCAGCTTTGCTCAACATTTAGAGTGGTTTCATTTTTAAAAAATGCTTTGTAACCTTTTAGAGACACATAAGTTCAACACACTTGAAGGAGATGTTTTTAAATTGTATCGTATTAAAAAATGTTATCAAGATTCAGTAATTATTTCATCCTCTTGAATATGAATATTTTATAATGACTGAGAAGGCAAAGAGGGCCCAGCCCCATGGTGAGTGGTTAAAGTTCCCCACACTCTGCTTCTGCACCTGGGTTTGCAGTTCGAATCCTGGCACAGACCTGCTCCTCTCATCCACTATGCTGTGGAGGTGTCCCACATACAAAAAAAAAAAAAAGAGGAGGATTGGCAACAGATGTTAGGTCAGGGCAAATTTTCCTCGGCCAAAAAAAAAATGAAAAAAAGGCAAAGAGAGGGAAATACACATATGTTGTTGTGTTAATAAACTTAACTCTCACATTTCACATGATGCCTTGCTAATAGCAAAGCTCTTTCATATACACTTTTTCCTGGAAGCTTCACCACAAATCTCTGAATTATTATTGCCATTTTATATAGAGACAACTAGGACTGACAGAGACTAGAAGACTCACCCAAACTACTCATAGCCAGAGCAGCTGATTCCCAGAGTTGAGCTCTCCGCATTGCCCTGCAGTGATGTCTAGAGCACCAACATTAGCCAGAAGTGTGATGTTTGTAGATCTCTTGACCAAGAATCCTATAGTGAGCTAAATTCTCACTCTCATCAAAAGCATATGTGGGTTCTACCATGCTAGTAAGAATACTAAGATTCACCTTGGGAAAAAAAGTCCCAGTACATCTCTTTCTCATTCTTAAAGATAACACTACCATACCCTCTCGAAGCTATGAAGTTAGTCTATGGGAGAATGGAAAACTTGATCACAAGGCTAAGGCATTACGTCTCCTCTCTCCATCTTTCCCACAATTGTCCTCATTTAGAGTGAATATTCTTTGGGCTTTGCATCCCTGTACAATAAGCAAGTTTTGGGTGTTTTTAATTCTATATGATTTACTGAAATAAAACGGCCATTCCCATGTTTTACAGGTCTCTCTCCTACCTTGGTTTTCATTTCCCCAACCTAATGGCATTTACTTTAGGAAAAGGATTTACACACCACTGGATCAAAGACCAGAGGTACCTTTACTGCATCTACTTTCTCTGGGTTGCAAAGACCCACCACATTTTCAGTCCATTACTTATTCCTACTCAGGCCATCCCTGGACTTACCAAATTTGTAAGACTTGATTTCTCTCCTCTTTCTCATATGAGAGCAGGTGGACCAAGACAGCTCTTTGGAGGCTCAATGAGTGATTTCTCTTGAGAAAGGTACATCTCTCTAGTCTGCCAAGGAATGAAAATTCAGACAGTCACAAAGATCATTTCGAATGGTGCCAAATAAATTCCACCAAATGCGACTGGCAATAATTACAGCATGTCACTGAGAAATCTGATGATTTTCCTCTAGCATCAGGCTTCTGCCTGCTCCTGAGTGTCATGAGAACGACAGAGAGAGGACATAGGCAGCTTTATCCCTAGAAATAACATAGATTTCTCATGATCGGGGAAATGAAGGAGTTGAAGTGCTTCTTTACCTTGAAATGTCTGAAACAGGATACTAGGGATTAAGTAGGAACCACCTAGAATTTACTGCCTTTTCATGACAGCACACTTGTCAACTACTCCAAAAATTAGGCAAAGTGGTGAATAAAGACCACCATTTTGTTATAAGCAGGGCTGTGGGCTCCAGCTGAGGAAAGCCATAACCTGTTGTAGCTTACAAAAAGGAAAGCTCTCTGGTAAGAATGGAAAGTCCTGAAAGCCAGTATGAGAGTCAGCTCCCCAGGAGACGATAGAATCCCGAAGTCTACTAGGATTTTAGGTCCAACCACAAGACTGTCTTTTTTTTACAAACAAGACCAGGAAGTCACATCAAAGGGCTGAGCAAGACCATAGGCAAAGCAGCTGGGTAAACCAAGTTTTTTTAAAAAAAAAGAATAACGATAAGCCAAGGAGAGCTGCAGAATGGCGAGAAAAGGCAGAGACGCATAGGAGGGATAAGACGGGAGGAGGGAGTCGGGGAGGGAGGGGAGAGAGGAGAAAGCCGAACGCGGACGTCAGGAACAAAAGCTCCGGCGGAGTCTGGCGGAGGCACGAAGGGAGCATGGGGTGTTTTGAATAATTATTAAAATTAGCATGTGTCTGCGCCATCCTGTGGGTGTGGCGCAGAGCGGAGTGTAAACTCTAGCGGGGCTGGAGCAAACATTGGATTAGCGGCAGCAACCTGCCAGCCTGCCCAAGGAGTGCGGGGACCTGCGCGCGGCACGCAGACCAGCACCATGGCCTCGTCTCAGGGGAAGAATGAGCTGAAATTCGCCGACTGGATGGCAACTCTGCCGGAGAGCATCCACAGCATCCCCCTCACCAATTTAGCCATCCCAGGTAGGCGCGCTGAGGCTGCCGACGGGGCGCTTGGCGCCCGCTCCACCTGCCCCGCCCTGCTTTATTTGCCACTAAGTGGTAACTTGCCCCGATGCCCGAGGGAGGGAAACTCATCTCCAGGGGTGGGTCTCGGGCCAGGCGAGCGCGTGCCTGGGAGCCCCGGGCCTCCTCGCCTTTTCCAAACCTCTGGGGACCGTGGCGCTTGGAGTCAAGGTGACTGCTTTTGCGCTGGGCTTTGGAAGCAGGCTGTGTGAGAGGGCTGGGTTAGGGGAAAGGCTCAGCTGTAGGATGCGCTTCGCGTTCCCCTCCCACGGTTTTCCCCGCAGACTCAGGGGGTGGGGGCGATTTCTGGGTCTGTGGGAAGACAGAGCGAGGTGAGCGCGAGCTGGCGTCCTAAGGGCTCGGCTGGTGGACCTCGGACTCCATCCTGTCACAGAATAGAGCGGATTTGGTAGATTTCTCCGCTAGAACCTACTCGAGTCATTGACATTCGTCTCCAGTCTCCTTTAAAGAGACAAAGCGCTTCCCGAAGAGTGATGAAAGTTCAGGGACCGGCGACGGCATGATCGCTGCCCTTGACTGGGAGCTGCAGGGGGCGAGGGGCGAAGGGCGCCGCGTCCTGGGCTGCGTGCATCCCGAGGGCCTGGCCGGGTGGCCACCTTCTGGATTCTGGTCCAAGTGCTGTTAGCAACGTATAGCTCCCGGGTCAGAAAAGCAAACCCTGTAGACTGTGCGTTTGCTGCTTGGGACAGAAGCCGGGTAGGGGACCTTGCGTGAGCAGCGGCTGAGGGATGGGATTCACAGGCAAACCATAGGGAACGGCGATTGCGCGGTGTCCAGACAGCCTAGAAGGAAGGAATCCTGGGCAAAGCAAGGAAGGGATCCAGAGGCTGCAGCATGGTGCGTGCGACTTGGACCAGAGGACTGGGCAGGTTTCTGGGGCAGCAGCCCCTAGCTCAGGTGTGCAGAGCAGACAGTCGTTTCAGGACAGTGTACCATGGTGACAGCTGGGGACACAGCCATACTTTGTTACCAATTTGACTTTTCACTTGGGCTGAGGGTGCAGACAACTGATCCTTCCAGGACCCAGCTAGAGGGCAAATTACCCACAGGTGGTCCATCCCCTGCCCTGAGCCAAGCCCAGTTATCAAGTTCATCCTTCTGGTCTACCTCCTCTTGCTCTGCCCCATTCAGTGCCCTCTCTCAGTCACTGGGAGAAAACATAGAGAAAAGAAAAAAATGGAAAAGAGGGGTACTCCTAAATATCCCAAGAGGCTCAAACCAGCAGCGCTAGAATTGATTAGCAACTCAAATCAATGGCTGTTAGTCAAGCGGATGTTTGGAGGCTGTGATAGGCACAGGCCACGCTGAGCGCCAACCCCAGAAGGGAAAGGATTGTCTCCTTTTACCCATCATCAAGAGGTAGCTTCCCAAGAGCCCAGCTATCTCTAAGGAAAACAACACCGCAGCTTCTCCACTCTGCATGTACCCTGCTACCTGGGTGAGCCTGGGGATTGCTCTTTTGAAGGAGATAGTAGAAAGTACACAACTTTGTTGGCAAAATTCCACTCTCATTTCCACAGGCGTTCTTATCCTCGTTTCTTTCTTTGTTTTTATTTGGTTTTTAGACAGTTACTTTCACATGGTCTCACCTGAGCATTTCTGTACACAGAGAAGGTAAGAAGGGCGAGGACTCTGACGCCAGCTTTCTGACAGGTGGCTCTCCAGGGACACAGAGAGATTAAAAGCCTAAATTCACATTGCTAGTTCTGAGGGATGGAATGATACCATGTCTGGATCTATCTTACATTTCTGTATTACTTCGCTTTGCAAAGCCCTAGTATGTACACCAGATCACATAATCCTTCCCCAAACCTTGGGAAGCAGGCAGTGCTGGTACACTAAACTCCATTTCACAGACGTCAACATCGCAGCTCAGTGAAGGCAAATAACCTACTATTAGGTTAGTGATCTGACCCCTAAAGTGGTCCTTAGGGAAGACCTCCTAGGAATTTTGGAGGGAAATGCTTTGGAGTTCATATCTGGATGATTCAGTTGCAACAAGTACTAACCAGGGTGGGGGGCCGAGGAACTGGGCATAAGTAGGAACAGGGAACTTTTTCTTTTCTCCCCATGGCACAAAGTGAAACCTGAGGTCAGAGACTTAGATATTCTGGTAATCTTAGAGACATAAAGATAATGGCATTGGATGCAGTGGGAATTTCCACTGTGTTCCCAATCCCTCTTAGTAAAGTAAAAAACCCCTGCAAAGCCTCCATTCCTACCCCCTGTACTTCTGAGAAAAAAAAAAAAAAACATATTTCGCCAAGTCTCCATCCTTGAATTCCCCCATGATCCTGTAAAGTTGGTTTGGTAGATCCATATATATAAATCCAGGTTTTAAAATGAGTTTGGTATCTTTCTGCATTACTCAACTGTGAGAATTTGGGGAGGAAAAAAGACATTCAAACTTCGATAGTCAGAGAAGACTAATTGGAGACTATTAAACACTAATGGAATAATTGCCTTGAAATCATGCTAATAGCTTCCTGGCTGCTACATGTTTACTTGGCCAGTTGCTACAGCTTGAATTAAGTAATTATCTCCACCATTTAAAACCACTCCTGATGCACCACACAAGTGTTTCTGTGGAAGGGAACTGCTGCTCAGTCATCCTCAAAGCTTCAGGTTTTCTTAGGTGAAGCAACTGGAGAGTGAAGAGCTGTCTAATTATGAGGCCACCCACTTGGGGCAGCTGACCCAGAGTACCCAGGGCTAGTGCAGGTGTGTGATATTCCCCACCATGAGCACGGTTCTGGCATCTCGAAACATTTCTCAAGTGTCTGCGTCTCGAATGCTTACAGAACCAAATCTCTCAGTGGCTGTTTTGCATTTAAATGGCTTCATGATTTGGTATTGACTGGCCTTAGGAATTAATTTAGTGATTGGTATTAGTAGTTTTACTTTTCATTTATTTTTCAAAGGAATGTTGGAACACGTTGACAGCTACTCAGATTTCAGTTTCGTCTGTTATTTCTTCCTATCTCTGATGACACCAAACTGAGTTTTCATTCATACATGCTTGTTTAACAATATCCTGGCATTTTGGATTTTGAATGATACCTTCTCTCACCACAAGCAGGTCAGAGAGGACTAACAGGGATGGAAACAGGAAGACAAAGTATAAAATTCAGGTGAGGTGAGTCTGATGAATTTCTGGCTGCTTTGAGGCAGAGTTCTAACTCTATAATCGTGGTGCCTCCAGAACCGTTGTAAAGAGATCCATCGTGGGAACGAGCAAGCTGTTGCTTGATCTGGGTAAGGTGTTGGTGATCTGGATCTATGACAGGGAGTCATTCTGTCCAAAATCCAAAGAATCAGGAAGGGATTTTTTTTTTCCCCATGGGAGGGGTCTGTTATGCATTTTCTGATATGTGATGAAAGTCTTCTTTACATAATACAGCAAATTGACCATGCAATAACAAAAGATGGGCCAAAATATTGTGAGACTAGAACCTCAGACACAGTGCGTCTTTCCTTGATGTTGGAGGAGATCAGCGAGAGGATGTGACCGCAGGTTGACCTGAGAGCTGGACCTGGGCAATAGGAGACCCCTTAACCCTGCCCCTGTCCTTGGAATGTACGATTTGACCACTGTTCCCACAGCCAGAGCTGGTTTCAAGGAGACAGCCTTGAGAGAGAAATGTTTTGTTGAGACCATCTGGATGGTATATGTGCCTGAACCCCATTAAGATCTCTATACAAACGTTTAAGATTCTGGCGGGTGGGTGCAGAGATCTACTCATCTTGTGGCCGCCCAAGACGAGCCTTGGATGTGAGTTCTCTTGCTTATTAAAACTGCTCCCTTCCAGTCTGCAGTGGTCTGCTTCTTTCTTCCGTTTCTCCTTGCCCTCTGTGTACGGGGGCCAGTTTGCAAACTAATGCTTGAACAGGAATTGATTGTACTTTAGATAAGAACACAGAAATGCTTTAGAAATCAATAATTATACCTGTCGATTTTGTTCATTTCTTCCGGAAAATGCCAACACCAGTGAAAAAAGAACAGTTTCCTAAGTTAAACTAGATGTTTATACAGTTCTGATTTTTGTGTTCTTGTGTCTGCTTTTCTTAGTTTTTAATTTCTTCCCTCACAGTGATCTCTTCTTCTTGTTGCCAGTGTTCCTGGAGCCAACCGTCTTCTTCCTTTTTCTTGTGACTTACTATTCCTATTTCAATTGGGATGAAACAATCTAAGGACAAATCTGTGACTAGCTCTAACTATACAAATTTCTTTTGAAAAGCAGGGGATGTTTCATCGTTTTAGTCAGATGGTTATACGAAAGTTAATCTTTCAAAGCACTCAAAAAGCAATAGAATTGTTTAGGATATTTCTTGTGTTGCCTTTCCAAGTCCCAGTTTTGTTTTTGATTTTGCTAAAAAGAAAAAATTGAAGAATATCTGGAACATAACTTATTCTGCTAGAACTTTTTCCTGATGAGTTGTACTGAATCCCCAACTATTACTAATTAATATCAAGTGATACTTATGCCATTTTACAGTTTACAAAGTGTTTTCTCATGTACACGTGTGCTTTTCACATGTCCTATCAATAATCTTCTAAAACCTTGCTGTTCAAAGTTGGTCTAGGGACCAGCAGCGTTGACATGCATGGAAGCTTGGTAGAAATGCAACATCTCAGACCCCACCCCTCAGACCAATTTAATCGCAATCTGCAGTTTAACAAGATCCACAGGTGATTTATGTACACATTTAAAGTTTGAAAAACATTGTTTTAGAGCATCTCTAAGGGGATCTTGATGTAAGTGGCAGAGCCAAATTTGAATATACATCTTTGACTAAGCTCTTTCTATTCAATCATGCAGTCTATCCACGAGTGTTCAAATTTACAATCAGGCTTAGAGCCAGAACCCCATATCTGAGTCAAGGCTAATGGCCCAGGCTGGGAACATTTCTGATAAGTGACATTGCAGTTCATCATGCATCTTGAGCGATAAATGTATTTAATTGCTACTTAAGTGTTCAAATTAGGTCACTGTGATAAATGTAAAACCTTTCCCCTCCTTTCCTTAAAGTCCTGCTGCTCATTGATATCAGCCATCAACAGCACTTAAAGTCAGCCCATCTGGTGATGCTGGTGGGCACTTATGACAATCTAGGAAACATCCCTGTGTTAGTTCTTTGTCCATTTAATCTCATTCTTTGTTGTGTTATAGCTTCAGCTACTTTTGTTATATTTATGTGTTGCAGATTCATTCAACTCATCTATAAGCTAGAACTTTTCAATATTGCTCTTGAGTGATAGTGACATCATCAATGCAAAATATAGTAATAATCAGCATCAGAAAGCCACCAAAAACTAAGGTAAACAGTAAATTGATTTTTTATGGAAAGAAAATGATCAATCTTGTTTATATTTGCAAACCATGCCTCATTTATTTGAAGCATGGTTTACATGGAATAGAAACATGCATAAATGTGGTTATAACTCACTTGTTTGACTTTTATTAATTTGGGATAATCAGTGTTCTAAAATAGTTAAAATTTAAAAACCCCTCAAATTGCTAAAATGGATACCACAATGTTTATGTTAATATTCACATACTTTATTCATATGAAAATTTCTCATATCCTTACTCAGAGCTTGTTTTCTCTTATTTAATTCTAACCCCACTCAATCAGAATAGAAAGAGTAAATTACAAAGAGGAACGAGACTGCTGAGTGCCATACATCAGCAATAACAACGGGGAATATTCATGAGGGAAGACTAACAAATGAAGACACAGGGACCCAAAAGGTAGTGTCCCTAAACCCTGCCAGCCTGAAAGTAAAATCAGAGTCATGTTGATTGTCACTTTTGACTCCTTCCAAGTACCGCCTTGATGTGCTTCCAAGTAGTTCTGTAAATCTCTGGACAAATTCTTCTGTATGGTTTATCAGCCAATTTGGGGGCTACCACATGGCATCTGCCATTTTCCTTCTTTCCTGTTTTGGGGAAACTTTGGAGAGTTGTCACTTTTACTGCTTTGACATATAGAGAAACTGTACTTCCCTAGTTTAATGCCTAAAACACCACTGCTGCTGGCAGTCCCACTAGGGCCTGTGCTGTCTGCAGAGGCCCAACATTGAGGATGTTAATGTGTAACAAGCACCCTAGATTCCTCTATAGTCAAAGGCTCCCAGAGCCCGTTCCCCCGCTGTGCAAGCTGCTGATGCCAACTTCTACTGACTTCTACTTCTGCCATTGCTGCCGAAGCCATGGATGCCAGCCCTGCCAGAACTTTTCAATCATTTTGCCTGGTATGGATGTCAACAAAAGAGCTCTTTGAATTTGTATTGATTCTTTTGTTGCCCTCTTGCCCTGGGACTCAGGTATGAGTTTATGAGGGCTGGGCAGAGGACAATATGTGGGATAGATTTTATTCTGTACTCTGCATCATTCTCAATGTTGGCTCACTCTCTGTGTGTATGTGTGCACGTGCACATGCGTGTGTGTGTGCCTGCATAGTGTGTACTGATTTCTCTTAAGATAACTTTCTTCCCAAGAAGCTTCTTGATTTTTCCTACAAGTAGATCTCTGGTGGGTGCTACCTAATTAATCATTCTTCCAGGGAGGTCCATAGTAGGGATACAGTTGGAGTATGTACTGTTCCCAGTGAGCAGCGTGGGACAATGTACATCTGACATACCTAAAGTAATTGCTAATATCTCCATTATTTTAAAGCACATTAGTAGAGTAATTGATGTTCACTGAGCCTTCAAGGAAAGGCTAAATTTCACACACATGCACATGTATGCACATATTTTAATTATTGTTGGTTAAAGGGGTCAGCTCTATTAATCTGGAAATTGCACCCATTACTACCAACAAGGATGCTTCTTACCCATAAGCATTAGTTGTTTGAAACAAGAGGACATGTCACTTTGATGGGCACTCAAGGAACTTCTAGACACAATCATGGGATTTGATATCCTCAAGAAGCTTATACATTCTCTTATCTCTCCTTCTCTGGGTAGGGTTAGGAGTAATCTCCGAAGATGGGGGACCAGAAAAGTGTCTAAATCGTATGTACCAGAAGGCAGGGAAAAGTGAGAGAAATTGACCATGGTGCAGATGGAATTCTTCTTCCAGAAGCTTTCTACAGCACCATATGCTTTTATTATGCTCTGTTAAGAGAGGAAGATGGGTCAGGAAGAGGGGCAGGAGGAGATGGTTAAACATTCTTGAGAAGCAGCCAGGATTAGTCACCTCCGGAGATCAGGTACTGAAACAGATGGCCCGTGATGTGTTAGATGTGCTCTTGTTATGTGATCCTCTGCTTCATTACAGATCCTGGGAGTGGACAGCTCATATACCTCTCTATCTAAATGCCAGCTAATATGATGTCTCACATAGAAGAATTCTTCCTGTGAATTAATTTTTATAAAGCAGCCGTGTTTATCCTTAGTCAACATTATAAATGATGGTTGTGTTGCTTGATTCACTTGAGGAATTTTTATTTCATGAAGGAAAGTAGACTATGATGAACGGCAATCTTGGTTGCCTGCTAAGCTTTCCTGTGGGTCCCGTTGGCTTGTTGGGTGCTGAAGAGAAGGTGCACATGAAGGAGTTCTGATGGGCAAATGGGAACTTGCCTCAATGTGTGTCTCAGGCCATGCTTCCCTGTTGCCGTGTATGGAGGAGAAGGAGGAGGAAGTATGTGAGGAGGAGGACCAAGGCTGCCTTAGCACAGAGTTAGCTCTAAACACCCTCTTGCCTTGACCTGTTCTGGGCTTTTCTCAGAAAAAAAAAAAAGTGATCAGGGGGATGTAAAGATCCTGCCTTGAAAGTTGCTCGAAGGGAAGGCTGCAGAACTGTGAAGTTGGGCTCAGTCTTTATCACCCCCCTCATGTTTTCATTTGTCTTCGTATTAGTTCAAATTCCTTGGGTCCAGCATTAGAGTCTTAATCTTGAAAATATCCTTAATTCCTTTGGCTCACTCTTTCCTGTTCTGCTTGCCTGGAAAAACCCCAACACAATTAATCTCAATTTTTTGCCTATTCGATCCCAGAAAACTTCAATGGCTAAACATTGCTGGAGAAAAATTGCACAGCCTGGATGCCCCAGCCCACTGGAAATTTCTGACCGTGACTCTTACTGCACGTCCCTAGTGTATTCATTTTCCTATTCTCTTAAATGACAATTTCATACTTCTTCTTGCTCCTTAAATCAACACCTCCTTCCCACCTTGCTCTAAACTTAGGACTTCACCTCTTATTTTATAGAACAAAAATAGACGCAAACAGAAAAGAACTTCCTCAGTTTCCCTCCATTAACCCACCAACCCACTGCATCTATTTCTGCATATTCTGCATTTTCTTTAGAAGTCCTGGACCTGCTCCTACCTGCTTCTCTACTTGTGTCTGAATCCCATCCACTCAAATCTCCTCAAAGTTTACCCCTAAATGTATCCGCTCTCTCTCCCACATCATTATTTTTCTCTACCTGTGCTGAATCATGCTAGTTAGTGCACAAACATTTGTTAATATTACCACTCTTAGGAAAAAGAAAAGCTCCCTTTGACTCCACACGTACCTCTCTATCCACTGCACTGTTTCTCTGATATTTGTAAAAATATCCCCTCTGTCTTCAGGTTGTTATTTCCCTTTCTCTCCTGAGCCCATGCCAACCTCATTATTTCCCCACCACTGCACTAAAATTGTTTTTATCAAGGTTGCCAATGACCTGTATTTTGCCAAAGCTAAAAGTTAATTCTGTGTCATTTTATTTGAATGTTCAGCATCATTTGATGGAGTTGATCACACCCCTTTTCTTGGAAACATGTTTTTCCTTTGGCTTCTTATGGCATTCTTTATTGTGGTAAAAAAAAAAAAACCCACGTAACATGAGATTTAGCCTCTTAACAATTTTTGGGGTGTACAGTATTGTTAGCTATAAGCACAATGGTGTGCAGCAGATCTCTGGAACTTTTTCATCTTGCATGATTGAAACTTTATACCCCTTAAACAGCAACTCATCTTTTCCCCTTCCCACAAGCCCCTGGCAACCACCATTCTACTTTCTGCTTTGATGTATTTGACTGCTTTAGATATCTCATATAAGTCTAATAATATAGCATTTGTCCTGTGACTGGATTACTTCACTTTGTATAATGTCCTCAGGGTTCATTTACATTGTAGCATATGGCAGGATTTCCTTTTTTCATGGCTGAATAGTATTCCATCGTAGGCACACACCACATTTTGTTTATCTAGTCATTTGTTGATGGACATTTAGATTGTTTCTATATCTTGGCTATTGTGAATAATGGTGCAATGAACGCAGGAGTGCTAATGTGTCTTTGATATCCTTATTTAAGTTCTTTTGGATAAATACCTAGAAATGGGATTGCTGGATCATATAGTAGTTCTCTTAATTTCTTGAAGAACTGCCATATTGTTTTCCATAGCAGCTGCACCATTTTACCACCAACAGTGAACAAGGGTTCCAATTTCTTCACATCTTCACCAACACTTGTTATTTTCTGATTTTGGGTTTTGTTTTTTTAAAAATGAGTATCCTAACAGGTTTGGAGTGATATCTCATTGTGGTTTTGATGTTAATTTCCCTGATTAGTGATGTAGAGCATCTTTTCATCTACCTGTCAGCCATTTTTGTGTCTTTTTTGGAGCAACGTCTTTTGCCTTTTTTTTTTTTTTTAAAGATTTTATTTTATTCTTTTTTCTCCCCAAAGCCCCCCAGTACATAGTTGTATATTCTGAGTTGTGGGTCCTTCTAGTTGTGGCATGTGGGACGCTGCCTCAGCATGGCTGGATGAGTGGTGCCATGTCCGCGCCCAGGATTCGAACCAACGAAACACTGGGCCGCCTGCAGTGGAGCGCACGAACTTAACCACTCGGCCACAGGGCCGGCCCCCCTCATCTTTTGCCTTTTTTTTAAATTGAGTTATTTGGTATTTTGCTATTTGGTTGTAAGAGTTCATTATTTTGGAAATTAATTTCTTACAAATATATGGTTTTCAAATATTTTCTCCCATTTCATAGGTTTTGCTTTCATTCTATTGATTATTTCCTTTGCCATGCAGAAGTTTTTCAGTTTGATGTATTTCCACTTCTTCTATTGTTTTGTTGTTGTAGTCTGTGCTTTTGGTGTCATATCCAAGAAATTATTGCCAAGACCAATGTCCAGAACTTTTTCCCCATGTTTTCTGCTAGAAGTTTTACATTTTCAGGTCTTAAGTTTAAATCTTTAATTCAATTAGAGCTGATTTTTATGTATGGTGTAAGATAAGGGTCCAGTTTCATTCTTTTTCATTCTTTTGCATGCATTCGATTTTCCCAATACATTTGTTGAAGAGACTATCCTTTCATCATTATGTTTTCTTGGCACCCTTGTCAAAGATTGGTTGACTGTGTATGTGTGGGTTTATTTCTGGGATCTCCATTTTCTTCCATTGGTGTATATATTTGCCTTCATGCTAGTACCATACTGTTTTGATTACAGTAGTTTTGTAACATGTTTTGAAACGCAAAGTATGAGGTCTGCAGCTTTGTTCTTCTTTCTCAAGACTTGTTTTAACTATTTGGGGTCCTTTATGGTTCTATATGAGTTGTGGTATTGTTTTTTCTCTTTCTGTATAAAAGCACCATTGGGATTTTGATGGGGATTGCATTGAATCTGTAGGTCACTTTGGGCATTTTAACAGTATTAAGTCTTCCATCCATGAACATGGGATGTCTTTCCATTTGTTTGAATCTTCTTTAATTTCTTTCACAAATCTTTTGCAGTTTTATGAGTAGAAGTATTTCACCTCCTTGGTTAAGGTTATTCTGAAGTATTTTATTCTTTTTGATGCTATTATATATGGGATTGTTTTCTCAATTTCCCTTTTGGATTGTTTATTTTTAGTGTATAGAAATGAGACTGATTTTTGTATATTGATTTTGTATTCTGTAACTTTACTAAATGCATTTGTTCTAACAATTCTTGTGTGTGTGTGAGCGTAATCTTTAGAGTTTTCTACATATAAGATCATGTCATCTGTGAACACAGATAATTTCAGTTCTTTCTTTCCTATTTGGATGTCTTTTACTTCTTTTTCTTGCTTAATTGCTCTGCCTAGATTTCCAGTATTATGTTGATTAGAAGTGATAAGAGTGGGCATACTTGCTTTGTTCCTGATCTTAGAAGAAAAGCTTTTACCTTTAGATATGATGTTAGCTGTGGGTATTTCATATATGACCATTTTTATGTTAAGATAATTTCCTTCTATTACCAGTTTGTTGAATGTTTTTATCATGAAAGAATGTTGAATTTTGTCAAGTGCTTTTACTGCGTCTACTAAGATGATCATGTGATTTTTATCCATCATTCTGTTGATGTGATGTATTACATTGATTGATCCTTGTATGTTGAACCATCCTTGCACTCTTGGGTTAAATCTCACATGGTCATGATGTATCATCCTTTTAAAGTGTTGTTGAATTTGGTTTGCTAGTATTTTGTTGAGGAGTTTTGCATTTATATTCATCAGGGATATTGACCTGTAGTTTTCTTTTCTTGTAGTGTGTTTGTCTGGCTTTTATATCAGAGTAATGCTGGCCTCACAAAATGAGTTTGGAAGTATTCCCTCATCTTTAATTTTTTTGTAAGGGTTTAAGAAAGATTGGCAGTAATTCTTTAAATGTTTGGTGGAATTCAGCAGTGAACCCACCTGTGGTCCTGGGGTTTTCTGTGTTCAGAGGTTTTTGATTACAGATTCAAATCTCCTTATTAGTTGTAGATCTGTTCAGATTTTCTATTTCTTCAGGATTCAGTCTTGGTAGGCTGTGTGTTTCTAGGAACTTATTCTCAGTTATACAGTTTATTGGCATATAATTGTTTATAGTACTCTCTTTTAATCCTTTTTATTTCTATGGCCTCAGTTGTAATGTCTCCTTTTTCATTTCAGATTTCCTTTATTTGTCTTCTCTTTTTTTCTTAGACTTGCTAAAGTTTTGTCAATTTTGTTTGTCTTTTCAAAAAACCAACTCTTAGTTTTGTTGATTTTTTCCATTGTTTTTCTACTTTCAATTTCATTTATTTCCTCTGTAATCTTTATTATTTCCTTCCTTTTACTAACTTTGGGCTTAATTTCTTCTTCTATTGCTAGTTCCTTGTGGTATAGAATTAGGTTGTTTGAGGTTTTTCTTCTTTTTTAATGCAGGCGTTTATTGCTATAAACTTCAGTCTTAGTAATGCTTTTGATGCATTCCATTGGTTTTGGTATGTGGTGTTTTCATTTCCCTTTGTCTCAAGATATTTTCTAATTTCCCTTTTGATTTCTTATTTGACCAATTGGTTATTAAAAAGTATATTGTTTAATTTCCACATATTTGAGAATTTTACCATTTTCTTCTCCTATTGATTTCTAGTTTCATTCCATTGTGGTCAGAAAAGACACCTGGTATGATTTCAGTCTTTTAAATCTGTTGAGACTTATTTTGTGACCTAACGTGATCTATCCTGGAGAATGTTGCATATGTGCTTGATAACAATGTGTGTTCTGCTGTGGTTGGATGGAATGTTCTGTATATGTCTACTAGCTATATTTGGTCTATAGTGTTGTTCAAGTCTTCTCTTTCCTTAATTGATCTTCTGTTTGGATGTCCTATCCATTATTGAAAGTGGAATATTGAAATCTCCTATTATTATTGTGTTGCTGTCTATTTCTCCCTTCAGTTTTGTCAGTATTTGCTTCATATATTTAGGTATTCTCATATTGGACGCATATATCTTTATAATTTGTGTATCTTCCTTGTGAATTGACACTTTTGTAGTGATATAATGTCCTTTTTGGTCTCTTGTGACAGTTTATGACTTAAAGTTTATTTTGTCTGATATAAGTATGGCTACCCCTGCTCTCTGGCGGTTACTATTTGCATGGAATATCTTTTTCCATTCTTTCATTTTCAGCCTATATGTGTTCTTAAATCTAAAATGAGTCTCTTGTTTCAACAGCAGATTAAAAGGATCATGCACCATGACCAAGTGGGTTTTATCCCTGAAATATAAAGATGGCTCAACGTACACAAATCAATAAATGTGATACACCATATTAATAGAATGAAGGATGAAAATCATATGATCCTCTCAATACCTTCCCATGATTTTCATTTGAATGACTTATAGAAATCTCAAGCTTAACATGACCCAGAAAGAACTACTGAGTTCACCATCCATTACCAAGTTTGTTCTTAATCAAGTTTTCCCCATCTAAGCATTTTGCATCACTATCTATCAGTTTCTCAAGCCCAAAAGTTTGGAGCAATTCTTTATTTCTTTTTTTCCCCCTGAAACTCTAAACCATCATATCTGTAAATCCTGTTGGCTCTTTCTCCAAAATGTATCCCAAATCCTTTCATTTCTCACTATTTCCACCATTACAATCCTAATCTAGTTGCTGTTATCTCCCACATGAATTCCTCTGAAGGCCTCCTAACCAATTTCTCTGCCCTCATTTTTGTCCTTCTACACAGAGTGTCGTTCAAAAGTATAAATCGGGTACATCATTCACTTATTGTAAACCCTCTGCATTTACTTACTAAAATTACTGGCCCCTGTCTGTCTTTCTGACTTCAGCTCCTTCTACCTTTCCTCACTCACTTATTTTAGCCATTCCTTCTCCATACCCTCCAGATTTTTTCTTGTTTTAGAGATTTTCTTGGAATCCTCCTCCAGATCATTACCAGTCTGCCTTCTTTTCTTTCTGGCCTTCAATATGATGCCTTCTCCTCAGGAGATATTCCCCAACCATGCTAGCCAATGCAGTTTACTTCCATCCTTAACATTCTTTAAACAATTGCTTGGTTTACCGTTTTCATAGTGCTTGAGTAGCAACAATTGGTTGCTTTATTTATTTGTATGTTTATTATCTATCAACTGAATAGAATATAAGCTCCTTGAGGACTGGACCTTGTCTGAATCTTTTCTGATGCCCAGAATATGTCTGGCCTATGGTCAATGTGTGGTAAATAATAGTGGACAAATAACAAATGACAAACCAGTGTAGAGGGACTCTGACCTTGCTTCTGTTCTGTTCATTTGAAAACAAGGCAACCCCAAGGAAGTATTCAAGTCAGCTTTATTTTTCAAGTTCTTTAACAAAAACAGGCTCATTTCAGCAAAGGGATGATCTCAATGAACTTTAATAAAGATTATACTGGGCCCAATGTTTTTTGAATGAGTCACATGACAATTGAAAAGGTGAAATAGAAATTTGTTTTATATGGCAGTTTTCAGCCATTACGGCACTACACGTTCAAGCAATTTTCTTGTAATTTCTACGTTTATACACTTAATGATTATTGATGATGATAACGACTTTGAAGAAATATCAGATTGGACTGTGCCTTCAGGAGAAAAAACTATGCTATTTTTAGTACTGCTTTGGTTTTTAAGTTTTGTATTCTAATTATCTGTAAGATGGTAATTCAAGTATGACCTATATAGTAATGTATTTAATGAAAATATAGTAATCATGCTCACCCCCACAATTATTTTGAATAATGCTTTTATTATTTGTTAGCCTCTGTTAAGGAATATGGGAAATTCTACTGAAATATAACGAAAGTATACATGATAGCCACAAGGCAAAAAAAGAGGATCCACCTAAGAAACCAATATAATAGATTTAAAATGCCTGTACAAAAGATGTAAGAGCTGGCATTTAATTGCAGAAATGTGTCAACATGGCTAAAGTCAAGAAACGGCCTAGACTAAAACAATGAAAACATACCAAGATCTCTCTTCGCTATGCTTGGAGCTAGAAGTGGTACAAGGACAGGCTAGATCATGGCTTGTGACAGATAGTGTGAAATTAACAGATGGTAAGAAAAAAAATAAGCACTACCTAATTTATACAGAGGAGATGTAATTTTAAAATGTAGGCTCTAGTTTCAAATACCTGGGTTCGAAGCCTGGCTTTGCCGTTATTAGCTCTGTGACTTCAGGAAAATTACTTAACCTCTCTGTGCTTCAGTTTCGTCAATTAAAAAGTGGGGATAATAATAGTACTTCAGAGGTTGTCAGGAGGACTTCATAGGAAGAATGCTGCTTAGGTGGTTGTAAGGATTAAATGAGGATCCACGTAAAGCGCCTAACAGTGGCTGCTGTACACGAGGCTACCGATTCATATTTTATTGGTGATTTTCAATCAAGATAAATAATCTTTAGAAGAAAAGTGAGAAAATAGTAAGAAAAAATGTTTTCGAATGTGTAAAGCTTTTGTGCCGAGGTAATATATATCTCCACGTACTAAGACGAAAAAAAAACCTGATAAAATATTACAGAACCAAACAGTTGTTTCCAGAGATTGTGAAAACTGAGGTATAAAGATACGTAAATGTCACAATTTCTAAAAGAGCAAAAATGGATCCCAGCAACTGTATAGGGTAATACATGAGTGATTTGTGACTAATTAAAACAAGGAAGTGATGCTAACCTACATGCTGGTTAAGGGAGCACCTTATATTGTGCAAAGTGAGCTGCCTGGGATACATGAAACCCCAACTGCAGTCTTGGATCTGCAACCAAGTCTTGGGCAAGTCACTTAACTCCACTGGGTCTTTGGTGTTAAAGCTGTAAAACTGCATAGCGGTTGATGTTGTGGACAAACTTGGTTCAAACCACGGCTCTGCTAGTTACCAGCTGAGTCATGGGAGGCTCTAAAAATTCTCTGAGTTACAATTTCCTCAGCTCTAAAATGGAGATAATGACAGTCCCAACTTCATATCCTTTGTTGTGAGGATTCAATCGGATAATATATATAGTATACCTGTCACAGAGTAAGGGGTCAATAAATGTAGCTCTTTTTATTATTCCGTCATGCCTAGTTAACCTCATTTATTTTGCTAACAGGGTCCCTGGCAGGGCTTACCTGGTTCTCTGCCTCTCTAATTTCCTTTTTCCTTGACTCCTCTCAGTTAAAGCCTCTCGACTTTTCTCTCTTCCCTTTTCAGGTCCAGCCGTGCCCTACGCTCCAGAACCAGTCCAGTTATAGACAAGGGACTGTGAAGAGGGCTATTTCAACAGTTGCCTTGCTGTGTCCAGAGCTCAGCTTCTGTGATGCAGCTGGTTCTAGAAGATGAGCTGTTGTGGGAGGGGCAGATGTGAGTAGCCCAGAGAGTGGACTGGATCTTCCCACTGGTGGAGAGGATATTGGCTAGGAAACACAGTGACAAGTGACAGGGAGAATATCCATATCCAGAGAGGACAGTGACCAGCAATAGTTCTGGTTCAGCAGAGGGAACACAGTCCAATATATGGACAAGATAATAGCAGATCTGCAAGTAAAATTCCTAGAAACACAGGGAAAATTCAGCCAGATTGGACTTCCTTGTATGAAGTTTCCTTGTCCGAGTCTGAGCTTTGGAGACCACCTTAGATAACTAGACTTTTCTCTCTAAGATGAAGTACTTCAGCCCCAGACTATACCTATATCCTAGGATGAGAAGAATTCTGTATTATTCTTCCCACTCAGTCCCAGAATACCTTGTGCCTGGCTGAGTTCTCTCTCATTGTGATTTATGAGAAAACTCCCAGTTGTTACAAGGCTGATGGATATATTAGGTGAGGAAGATTGGCCCTGAGCTAACACCTGTTGCCAATCTTCCTCTTTTTGCTTGAGGAAGATTGTCACTGAGCTAACATCTGTGCTAATCTTCCTCTATTTTGTATGTGGGTCACTGCCACAACATGGCCTGATGAGTGGTGTGTGGACCATTGCCCGGGATCCAAACCCATGAACCTGGAGCCACTAAAGTGGAGTGCGTGAACTTAATCACTACACTACTGGGCAGAAAGCCTAAATTTTTAAATGATTTGTAAACCTGAAGATTAGTTGAAACTATTCCAATAAGCCTTAACAAGAGTTGAACTGAAAAAAAATGAAATATAAAATATGTAAGAGCAAGTTGATAGAAACCTGACTTTACGATTTGTGAGAAAAAGACCTGGGGCACATAGCCAACTGGAAGCTGACTATAACTCAGTAGTATGACGTGGCAGTAAATGTACATCTGGGCTGCATCGCCGGATACAGTTCATAGAACAAGGAGGGTGCTAGCCTGACTGACCTTGTGCTGGGCAGAACCATCTGCAGCCTGGTGCTCAGTTCTGGGCTTCAGACTTTCAGAGAGACTCTGGAAAGCTGCCATGTGTTGGGGGAGTAAGGGGTTGGGGATTGTAGGTGGAATTGGAGATTTACCAAGTCATTGACTGAAGTTTCTGGAAGCCAAATTGCATGGGAATATAGTCACTTCTCTTCACACACATGTAGGAGAGATCTCTGGAGTTCTAAATTAAAGCAACCAAAAAATAGAATTTAAAAGGATGAAGCTTTGGGCAAACTGAAAAAGACGGGAAGAACCTTTTATCAATGTGATTTTTAAGTAGTGAACTCACCCTCCCTAGAAGTGTGTAAAGAGAGGCTGGATGGTCATCTTCTGAACATCTGCACTGACACAGCGGTTGACCCAAATGACCTCTCAGGCCTTTTCTGATTCTAAGAAGCTGTGTGATTTTGGGTATGTTACTTCAACTTCAATTTCTTGTATGAAAATGGGGCAGGAATAGTACCCACATTCATATGATTGTTGTGTGAATTAATGGAATAATCTGTGTGAAACATTTAGCATAGTGCCTGACACCTCGTAAGTTCTCAATGAATTTCATGAGTTATACAAAGTTACCTTTGTTAATCTATGAGTTAACAAAGTTACAGTTACCTTGACAGACTGAATAAATCCAATCTTTTCACCAATCACTACTTCTACCTTACCTGTCCTCCATCTATGGCATATTTTTTATCTTTTACCTGTATTGTTTTTTAGAATGTTTTACTTATTGTTTAATTGCCTAGAAAAACTTAGCAATCTCTTCTAGAAGGCGGGATATGGACTGAAAATTGAATACAGCAGGAACAAAGCCCATTTTAATTTAGGACATGAATATTATTTCCAAAGCTATTAGATTAAGAACAATATTTTGGCATATCAGTAGATAGAACTTATTTTTCTCTTGTGTCAATGTGAGTATTGAGACTGCCCTCCTGTGATGGAAGATGTGCAGACTGTCCACTGCGATCATTCCATTACCACACACAGATTGGGATCCCCTGGGCCTTTCCTGAAGTCAAGATGCCCAAATGACCCTAAGGCCCTGATTTTGAGCAAAGTTCTTGAAGGGGAAAACAACAACCCTGAGTTTAAAATTTTTCCAAGAATGTTTTTCTCCTTAAAGCCAGTTTCCTCTTCAGACATTTCATTATGTTAATGGACAATTCATTGAAGGGCCATTTAAACAATTTAATGGGGTGGACTACAGTATTTGGCAGCAGTACTTGGTTGGTAAATTGTTGATAAAACGAAAGATTGGAGTGAGAAAAAACTTCCGGACTTAAAGCCTAGAAATGTAAGAACAAACACTTTGCAAAAAGTTGCTAAAAAATAAAGGTGTGTGACTCATGGAGGCAGTAACTTACAGATGGCTCACCTACTTTGGTCTCAATTGTTCAATGAATGTGCATGTAAATATTTTAGAATACTGTAGTGTCTGTATGTGTGTGTGTGTTTTAGGATCTTAAATCATACATTTTATTGGTATCAAGCATTTATCAAGTCAATCTGATTAAGCATTGGAATTTATATATATAGAACTAACCTACCAGCCCCCTCAATGCACATGTTAAAATGGACATTACGTTTTTTAGTAATAACCGACAATTTGGACATCTAGGGTGGGGCAAGTCACTCAACATCTTTGTGTTTATTTCCCCACCTATTAGATGGCAATATCAATAATTCCTTTCTCAAAAGGAGAGGGATTCTATGCTAATGCATATTTACAATATATGTTTGATAACACAAGGATCAGTAAAATTAGAATGTTTAATTTTGTATGTGTTCGTGATGCTAAAAGTATTTTGGATAGAGGAGGGCAAAAAATGGCAATTTAAAATCTAAATACACATGACTATTAATTTAAATAGGAAAATAGTATGACTATCTACTTCCAAAATGTGTAATCTAATAAAGCAATCATTTTTCAAGATTTAGTGTTGTTTTATATATATATATATAATTTTCTTTTTTGCTTGAGGAAGATTAGCCCTGAGCTAACATCCGTGCCAGTCTTCCTCTGTGTTGTATGTGGGATGCCTTTCATAGTATGGCTGATTCGTGGCATACATCTGCTTCCAGGATCCGAACACATGAACTCGGGCTGCTGAAGCAGAATGCATGGAACTTCAACAACTTGGCCACAGGGTCGGCCCCTATATATTTTTTTAATAACTTGTTTTTTAAAAATTATGGTAAAATATACATAACGCTGGATTTACCATTTTATCCCTTTTTAAGTGTACAGTTCAGTGGCTTGAAATACATTCACGTCGTTGTACAACCATCACTGCCGTCCATCCACAGAACATTTTCCATCTTGCAAAACCGGAAGCTGTACCTATTAAACAATACCATTTTCAAGTTACTTTTAAAATAATTTTCTCTTTCACCTATAAAACACTTTAAATATTACAAAAATATAGTATATATTTTATCTTATTTGTGTTTCAACGATCTTTTAAGAAAGGTGGGGACCCAAGGCTCAGAGACACTTGGTAAGTTGCTAACTCTCACTCCTTCAGTTGAGTGAAGAGCCAGAGCTGGAACTCAGGTCATTTGGCGCCCAATCTAGTATTCCTTCCTGCTTAATCCCATTGATAATGCAAAACCGACTCGTTGTTTGTTTCACCTGATCTCTCAAGTGACTGGGGTTCTTGTTCTCTGATTGTGCTCATCTACTATAAACTTTGTACTTACTTTCCAAGTTCTCTTTTGATCCCCAGTATTTGAGATTTGTGGCTTTTTTTGATAGGATAGTATCAGATTCCCTTTAATTGAGATCGTTTATGGTTTAAATGATACATGTAGAAACTGATCTTAAAATGAACTTGTCCAATGGATGAACCTTGAGAACATTATAGTAAGTGAAATAAGCCAGTCACAAAAAGGCAAACACTGCATGATTCTACTTGTATGCAGTATCTAGAATAGTCAAACTCATAGAATCAGAGTAGAAAGTAGGGGGAGGGGAGAGGGGGACTGGAGAGTTGTTTAATGTGAATAGAGTTTCAGTTTGCAAGATGAAAAAGTTCTGGCCAGCTGTTGCACAACAATGTGAATATACTTAACACTATTGAACAGTAAACTTCAAAGTAGTTAAGAAGGTGAGATTTTCTTTTTTCTTTTTTTACCACAATTGGAAAAAAAAAACCACTTGCCCAGTCAGGTCAACTTTTACAGGTTTTAACATAATTACCCATAGGTTCGCTTTGCAGTTTTCTGCAGTGTTTGTAATTCTTTGAGGCTCTAACACCAAAAAAGGGCATTTTCTCTAGCTTTGCTCCTGGCTACAAGGCTAATAATCTTGTTTCTCCCTCTTCTTATTTCATTCTTCTTTCATTCTTGATTTCACTGATTGAAGATGGCCAAATCGCATTACCTTCTCGGGCCTCTGTTTCTTTAGTGTGATATCAGGCTAATGTACTTTGTCCTCTTAAGTATCCTGCTGGTAAGGATTAGTGAAATAATATATGGGAAGCTTTCAAATTCCTTATATTGGAAATATCTTCCTGGGTGTGTAAACATGTTAGGATTCACATTGCCCAGAGTCACCTTCCAAGGACAATTTCTCTTCTTGGAGGGAGGCAGTGGCACCATATTACAACTTGGACGAGATCAAGATTCATCCATTCAGAAATTACATACTAAACACTAAATATGTTCCAGGCTGTTCTAGAGGCTGGAAATGGAGGTAAACAAACCAGATTCGGCAATTCCATTCTAGTAGTAGAAAAGAGATCATAAACAACTACACAGAAAGAGCCTTTGGAAGAATACACCTAAATCAGAGGAGTCATGTTGATTTTTATGGAAATCTCTGAGCTCCAGGTCATAACAAGTCCTCTTGGAGGACTTCATTTTTCATTTTCACATTAAAATTTGGAATATGGGTACAATGGTTGAGAGTCTGTCATATGCTCCCCATAAGCACTCGTGGCTTGGGCTTTCAATAACCAACTAAATAGTGAAAATTCCAGTCTTTCTTTTAGATAGTCACAAATATCTAGATGAAAGCTTAACCTTTTCATCTTTCACAGGGATGTTTCTGTGGACTCACTCCCTGATCTTCATGCTGGAAGGTGGGAGAAGGGAGGGAGGCGGTGGCTGAAATGTGCATACCAGAAGCCTCCCTCCCTTCTTTTTTTTTTTTTTAAAGATTTTATTTTTTCCTTTTTCTCCCCAAAGCCCCCGGTACATAGTTGTATATTCTTCGTTGTGGGTCCTTCTAGTTGCGGCATGTGGGACGCTGCCTCAGCGTGGTCTGATGAGCAGTGCCATGTCCGCGCCCAGGATTACGAACCAACGAAACCCAGGGCTGCCTGCAGCGGAGCGCGCGAGCTTAACCACTCGGCCACGGGGCCAGCCCCGCCTCCCTCCCTTCTTTAACCTTATTCTACACATGGCCTTAGTTTCTTTTACAGGTTCTTCCCAGGCCCAGGCCCCGTGACAGTTGCTTGCAATCATATTGCGCTCTTCATTTACCTGCATCCTTAGCTTCAGACCCTGACCAGGGTAATATCGAAAGAAAGTTTCTCCTTTTTCCTGGCCCTTTTAGAAGCTGTTGATCTAGTTGGAGAGCGCTCGCTGAGTTTTAGGGCCGCCCTGCGCCTTAGAAGTCTGAAGGGAGTTCTTTCAGAGATGATGGAAAGACAATTGTTGAGTCTGCTCCATGTGTGTGATTCCAAAAGAATAATCTGACTCCTCTTCAGTAGGCTGGAAAGCTCTTCCTGACGCAGAAGTATAGTTCTGGGAGATCCAGCTTAAAGTACTCGAGGAGTACGTTCACAGGAAGAGATCACAGTAACATCAAATACAATACCATTTACCAAAGGCCTGCCTTCTGAGAGTCACTTACATGTATTAACTCTAATCCTTATAACACCGCTGTACAGCCAATATTATTCCCATTTTACAAATGTGCAAATAGAGAGATTAGATACTTGGGCTCACAGAAATACTAGGCTATGGGATGGAGAGCTGTCAAGTTTCAGCTTTTTTAAAAAAATTAGATCTTATATCCTGAATAAAACTCCTAGATTTTGAGTAGCAGTCTTTCTTATTTCTCCAGGACTCTCTTCATTGATAATTATAAGTGATATATTTCTGTGTTGTTCTGATTTTAAGTAATTAAGTGCATATTTCTTTGAGCCCTTTTAGAAACAGTCGGTATTCATGCATGCTAATGTTTTAACTTACTTTTCCATTATGTTATAACTTTAAAAATGGACCTAGATATTTTATTAAATGCTTAAACAAGAAAAGCACCAAATCTAATGGTACTTAAATTCATCAAGAGTGAGATTAAAAGTTTGCTTTATGCCTTCAATCCCAAATTGTAGTTTTTCTTTACAGCCTACACTTGGTTGCAAAATATCATCATACTGTTTTCTATCCAACGAGAATAAAGCAAACGTTATAAATGAGAAAAATGTTCAGTGCAGCTGCATCAGCCTCACCAGGGTGTAAGTGGGACTCTAAATCCCAATGTTATATTCAAAAGGACATTACCGTGTGGCGAAGCTCACAGAGCCTCTCGATGGATGATGCCTTGGTCCTCAAACCTGGGAGATGGCATTTTGACTTTGATTGCTTTTCTATCAAGAATTTAGAACCTTTCTCAGAATATTGCTTTCAGGGGATTTTTCTTGGCTAATGTTTGGGCAAAAAATCATTTTTCTTCCTGGTGAAAGGGATCTTTTTCACCAGCATTCAGAATGGAATATGACAAAGCTTTAGTGCCCATCTCTAAAATGGCTTGGATCTTTGTGACATTTGCTGGCAGTCAAAACAAACGCACTTTCCCAAACTTTAAGACAATACTCTAATAGAAAATTAGATGAAAGAAATAAATTTTACCAGAATTTTTTTCTCCATTAAAAAAAAAGTAGAAAATGGAACTAACATTGGATGATTACTTTCTATTGTCTAGACAGTATGTTGGATACTTTGGCAAACATTGGCTAACATTTGTTTGTAATGGAGTCATTTTTTTAAATTATAGAATTTGCCCCTTGAAGGATGACACTATGATTAATTTGAACTATTTTAGACAAGATTTTTTAAAAGAAGACCATCCTTTTTCTCTGTTTTTATTTTTTAGCAGAATACTAAGGGCCAATATAATTTAATCATTTTTATGATTATCATCATTATTATTATCAGCATCAATCATTGAACTGTATATCATACAGAGATAATTGGAAGAATCTATTGGTATGTGCACAGCTGTTTGTGCATACACTCACCGGATCAATATCTATGTTTTTAAGTTTTTGTGTTTGATTGTTGCAGTTTTATTTTTATTTTTATTGTGGTAAAATATACACAGTATAAAGTTTACTATTTTAATCATTCTCAAGTGTATAGTTCTGTAGCATTAAGTACATTCACATTGTTTTGCAACCATCATCACCACTCATCTCCAGGACTTTTTCATCTTCTTCAAGCCTGTTAATCAACACTGACTCCCTACTCCTCCCTCCCTCCATTCCCTAGCAGCCACCATTTTTCTTTCGGTTTCTATGCATTTGACTACTCTGGGTACCTCATATAAGTGGACTCATATAATATTTGTGCTCTTGTGACTGGCTTATTTCTTGGCATAATATTTTTAAGATTCATCCATGTTGTGGCATTATCACAATTTATTTCCTTTTTAAGATGGAATAATATTGCATTGTATTATGTATATACCACATTTCATTTATCCATTCATTAGTTAATAGACACTTGTGTTGCTTCCACCTTTTGGCTATTGTGACGAATGCTGCTATGAACGTGAGTGTACAGAGATCTGTTCGAGTCCCTGCTTTCACTTCTATTGGGTATATTCCCAGAAGTGAAATTACTAGGTCAGATGGTAATTCTTTGTTTACTTGTTTAGGGAATCTGTTATAGTTTTGATCCCTCACCTCTGGCTGCCATTTCTTTGTACTGTTAGTGTGCCTGCCTACATAAAATTTTCCCTACTTATTTACACCTCTTTATTTTGACTGTTTATTTTCTTCTAGCTGAAGAGGGATTTAGCTAAGTTGATTATAATTAGGCTTAGTACAGAAGTAAATAGGCTCTGAGGGATGTTTAATTAAGTAAAGTTCATCATCTTTAGGATATAAATTTTATCACATCTATTTGAACACTAAAAAGTCTTTTTATTTTATATACTTTTAATGTTATAACTGAAAATGTTATTGATAGTGTCTTTAGATAATTAAGATCATGGGAGTGGTGACTTCTAGATAAGTAAGATACTATAGTTGTTGGAATTAAGATTTCTTAATCTGGATATTAATTATATGTGATTAATATTCTGATAATGGACCAAACATTGATGATATCCATAGCAGAAAATATTTTGGAAATTCATGAATTCTTATAGATGCTTATTATGTATCTGTGTCAGTCCCTAAGCTCAGTTTTAGGTTAGTGTGTGGAAATATTGAGTGAGTCTAGATCTCAGGTATAAAATGCGAATATAAGCCTTTGTGCACCTGTCAAAAAAACAAAATAAATAATATATTTTGGTACAAATGGCTTTAATAATAGCCAATAATTTCACTCAGAATAAATAAATACCAATAAATAACATGACCACATGGAAAGGGGATGTAATAATCAGTGTATTATTAAATATCAATCTTTAGCCATGATATACGTAAGTCCTCCTAAGAAAACTTCTCAATGGTCTCATCTTTATCCTCTGACTTTTGAAGGATTACCCTTACTCCTGCAGCATTTCAGCAAATTGTCTTCTCTGACTCCTAGCCTTCTAGGCAAGCCAAACTACCCAGCAAATACCAGGCACCTCACACTCCAACCCTGATCGAGACATTTATCTTGGACCCTGGTTCTTTTTCTTCATTCCCACTTGTGTTTTGGGTCCATGTTTCCATCCAATGTCTATTGGTTTCTGAACCCTTTGGCTTTGTCTTCTATTTCCACTTGCCTCTCATACTTGATAACAGAAAGAAAAATAGTTCTCTGCAAAAATAAAACAAGAAAAATTATCTACATTAGAAACTTCATAAAAACCAAAACCAAAATGGAAAAGACTTCCTTCTCCCAAAATGGAGAAGCTACTTCACTGAGGATTAATAGCAGGAAATCAGTATGTCCTCCTTCTCTCCCTCCCTTCCTCCTTGTCTTTCATTCATTCAATGATGATTTACCTTACAGAACTTATTAGACACTGCTAGGTTCTATGCCCACAAAAAAAATGAATAAGATGGCCTCTACCCTCAAGTTGTTCACAGTTTCCTGGAGGAAGCACACATGTTAAAAAGTGCTGAGAATACAGCATGATCCAAACCAAAGTAGAGATCTTCCTAGCTTCTCTGCAATGTATAAGCAGTAGGGGGAGTAGACAGGGAAGATTTACCATTAAAAGTAATACTAAGGTTGAGTCTCAAAGAATTAGTTTTCTTGGCAGAAGAGGAGGTTCAGGGCAATTCCAGGCAGAAGGGTCAATATGTGCAAAAAGCATCAAGGTGTCAAGTAATACGGCACATTCAATGAACTGTCAGTTGTTTGACACAAGACGTTGTATTTGGAGATGAGATAGAGCAGTGGATGAGAGCTAGAAGAGAATGAGACAGAACTTCGGCTGGAGCTGAGACAGAAACATCCTGGCACCTATGCTTCGGGAACAATTCTAAGGTAAGATGTAAACCATTACATGGTGAGAAGAACTGTCGAATGAGACGTCATACTAGAACAGCAGTAAGTCTAGGGAATCCCGTGTCACTGCAGTCCTTGGTCTTTGGACTGGGACAACTCAGACTTCACCTTGTAGTGTACCCAGATCCAGGTATGTCATCCAAGACCGTCTCTGGGCAATGGGAATATCTCTCCCCATAGCTTATTGCTTAACATTAATTCAGCTTCATTTCCCTGGGCATTAATTTCTCAGTGAAAAAGAGGCTTTGGATTAGATTGTTAGTCCAACTGGTGGTCTCACTCTAACTTTTTACACAAGGTACAGCATTGTGCCCTGAGCTTAGGCTCCACGCCCTATGTTGTAATTTTAAAGGGAGGGGAAAGGCTAAAAATAGCACTCTATTTCTAATTAATTTGAGATATTTTTGGGAAAAGTGGCTTATATTCATAAGCAAATAGGCTTCTTGATACAGAATCCTAAAGTTAGGCTGGCTTACATTTAGGGACTCTGATTGTTACCGCCTGGCAGTGAGGGAAGTGTAACACGTTCTCTGGCAGGGCAGGATGTCTACCGAGGTAGACAGGCTAAACGCAAGAAAGATATTCTTGCAGCCTGCTGGGAAGGACTGCGGAAGTAGGCAGGGATGCTAGGGACGTCAGAAGTCAGGAAGGAATTTTCTCCCCTCAAACACTCTCTACTCAGGTTTCTATAGGACTTGAGTTTTGTCTTTCCCTATAATCCTCCAAAAGACTTAAGTTATGCCTTGAATTGTCATTCCCATGATCGAGCCTGCTATCCAGTTGGACACCAGGATACCGCCTCTATCTTGGCTTTCTTTTCTTGCCTCCTATTTAAACTTTCTCCAGTTGCCTTCTGGGTTTGTCTCAGCTCCATAACCTGTCAACAAAGCCTAACAGCCAAGCGTTGTTTATGCTGGGTGATTTCACTCAATCTTTCTAAACTCCTGTTCCTTTAGAGGGGAGGTCGTGGTATGTGTGATTCATTATGGTACTAAAAATGGTTTCCTCTGGCTAGTTGTTATTTAACTTTTCTGGTACTTAGAGTTCTTGTCTTTAAAATTTGAGGCTTGGACTAGATGATCCCTAGATCCTGGAGGCTGTTTTATCCTATGGCTCTATAGTAGATTGAAATATTGGCCCCAATTCTCCACCTCTCCTGCATCCACTTGGCCTAGCCTCATTATGAGCAGAGGATACTTCCCTCCCCCTTGACTTTGGAATTGGCCACATGACTTGCTGAGAATAAGACAGAAGGTGCAGTATGCCAGTTCTGAGCCTAAGCCTTAGAGAGATCTCCCTCTTGCATTTCTGCCATTGTTGTGAGAGTAGCTTCCCTGGGTCCCAAGAGGAGGATGGGAGAGATGTGGAGGAGAGCCACACAAGCTGTGCCGCCTGAAGTCAAGTCTTCTCAGCCACTTCAAATTGTAAACAAGAAGTGATTGTTCATTGTTGTATGCCACTGAGACTTTGAAGTTGTTTGTTATGCAGCATTATTGTGAGAATCCCTAACTGATACAGCCTCTATGGCTGTAGTGTTTGGCACATAGTAGGCTTAATAAATATTGATTGAGTGATTCTATTATTGAGAATTATTTCATTATACCTGTTTTTGCATGAAGCACAATGGTCAAGAAAATGTCCCCTGCATTATAGGTATTATCAATCTAAAGTACAGTGACTAGAGATTCTTAAAACTTTTCTGTAGGGGAGGGTGGAGTAGTCATTACCCAGTGCTATACTTTGTCAGATATTTCTTAAAGTTCTGTGACCCCTTCAACCACACTCCTAGCCAGTACATGTCTGTCACCGATCCTTAGAGACTCACTCCTTGCAAACTCCCTTCAGAAGGTTCTCGAGTGACTTTGTAATTTTTCCAACTGGTTATATTAGGCCATCCTGACCTAGATCATTTAGGGGAGAAAAGAGAGGCTGCTAAAGAGATGAAGGCCTTTAATGAGACTCTTTTCACTGGAGTCTTTACGAATTAGGTCAGTTACAATCTGATAAAAGCAGAGGCTAGTCTGTAGTGGATAATTAGGAAATTGCACTGAGATATAGGACAGCCTCTTCAAAATTACTGCTAATGCCTAGATGAGTTTTTCTGGAGCAAGCTACAATGCTGAGAAATCCAGAGTTTGGAAGTTACTTGGGTACAAAGGAGGTGGATTTTAGGGATCATGGAAGAGACATCTTGATCCTGAGTACCACTTCAGAGCAAGGATCTGAAAAAAGAGGCACCTAATTCTATGATGTGCCCTTCAAAGAGAACCAGGTGAGGTCACAGACCTATTAACAACAAGGATGCTGAAACTGAGAAAAGGTAAGAAATTGGCCCAAATTCTCTCAACTGCCCAGTGAGATCCTTGTTACTTTCTATAGTGCCATGCGAATAAAGTATGTTGGGGTTTTGGGAGTTTTTTGGGGGGTTTTTTATGCTGAGGAAGATTTGCCCTGAGCCCACATCTGTTGTCAATTCTCCTCTTTTTTTTGTTTGAGGAAGATTGGCCCTGAGCTTCCTCCATTTTTTTGTATGTGGGACACCGCCACAGCATGGCTGGTGAGTAGAGTAGGTCCATGCCTGGGATCTGAACCCACAAACCTGGGCCACCAAAGTGGAACACGTGGAACTTTAACCACTCAGCCAAGGGACCAGGCACAAGTATGTAGTTTTTTTATTGATCATCTACAGTAAGCTCTGTACTGTATGAAGAGATAAAAGGATCATTGGACATTATAGGAAATGCAGCTACTCTTAGTAGCAAGTACCATTTCTTGAGTTCTTACTTTGAACTAAATGATTTTTATCTGTATTATTTCATTTAATTTTTATAATTTTACTGTAAATATAATAATATTATTCCCATTTTTCAGATGAAGAAACTGAAGCCCAGAGAAAATAAATGATTTTTCTCTAAGTTCACAGGACCAGAAATATAAAACATGGGCTCCGGCTTTTAGGAGTTTGAGGGTGTTTTCTCAGGATAACAGGCCTAGAAAAATGATATGTGAGAGGTGAGAACAGTAAAAGTGGCATAAGGTTGGCTAGGAGAGGAAGACCTTGAAGATAAAGGGTCTAGAGGAGGGGGTCTCAAATTTTTCTATAAAGGGCTTTCAGGGCCCTCTGGTGTCTGTTGCAAACACTCAGCTCTGCCACGTAACATGAAAGCAGCCACAGAAATATGTAAATTAATGGGCATGAATATGTTCCAAGAAAATATATAGGGACATTCAAATTTGAATTTCTCAAAATTTTAATGTCACAAATATTATTCTTCTTTTGCCTTTTTTGTTTTTTAACCATTTAAAAATATGAAGCCATAGCATGCAAGCTGTAGAAAAACAGGTGGTGGGCTAAATTGTTCTGTGGTCTGTAGTTTACTGACCACTGGTCTAGTGTCCAGCAGTACATATGTATACATATGTGTATGTTTTTTATCTATCTATCTGTCTATCTGTCTATCTATCTATCTATCTATTTATAGTAGCAGGAAATGGGAGAAGCATAGTCACTGAATACTGATAGGACAGGGAAATCTGTAGAAACTGCATTCAGTAACCATCTCAAAAGCAGTGGAAGATTGGGTGTTAAGCACTGTTATGTCCCCCAGAATAATTTTTCACCTTTACTAAATCCTTGATTAGAAATTTGGGATTTCCTTAACCGTTCTGTGCTTCAGTTTTCTCCTCTGTGTAATGTGGATAATAAGAATATTTACTCTCCGGGTCAGGTTCCCCAGACCAACCCCAGGTTCAATGATTCACTAGGAGGAATCCCAGGTCTCAGCCTATGGTCATACCCACAGCTGCGATTTACTCCAGCGAAAGGATACAAACCGAAATTGGGAGGGGGAAAAGGCCATGGGGCAAACTCTAGGAAAACCAGGCACAAGCTTCCCACCATCCTCTCCCAGTGGAGTCACGCAGGACGTGCTTAATTCTCTCAGCACCGAGTGGTGACAACACGTGTGGGATGTTGCCAACCAGAGAAGCACATTAGAGATTCAACACCTAGGTTATTTACTGGGGGCTGATCATGTAGGTGTCCTCTGCCTGGCTTGTATCAAACTCCAGACACCCAGTTGGAAAACACGTATTCAACATAAACCATATTGTCTGCACATATAGTTTAGGCACAGTGAGTCACTCTTTCAATTCTGGGAACGGTGGGAACCCTCCTGAAATCCAAGGTCCTAGATGCCAGCCAAGAGTGAAACTGGTAAGCAGACCTTTCAAAGGACAGCACTCAGGCCTGTTAGGTTGACTCTTATCTACACACTCTCCCAAAGTGGTAAGGATTAAATGAGATAATGTGTTGTGCTTAAACAATACTTGGCAGAGAATGAGACCACAAAACTACACATTTCACTCTCAGCTGATTATCAAGGAGGCAAGGAGGCATAAAGAAAAAGTCTCACAGGATTGCAGATATGGCACATTCTTTTGTGGATATATTTGTGTGTTATGAATCATTACACACTCATAGAACCACATGAGAAAGTGTCATTAATTTCACCTATCACGCTGCAGCAATTAAGAATATGACCTTCCCAGTAATATCTTGAGTATTATGCCTTATCGGCTAACAGATACTTAGAAGTTCCCACACAAGGGGCAATGTTATCCTGATGTTCAGAATTCCTGTGATAGTGGAGGATACTCATGCTCATGGACTCCTGAAGGTTTGCAGATTTATTTGAAATTAACAAAGAAGAAGGGACTTTTTCTTATAAGTTTCCCCTGAAGGAGTGGAGGGAACATCCAAATCACATCTCATAGTAACTGATCGGGTCACTTCTGTGGACTGTTCCACTGTGTGCCTTTCTTTTCACCAACAACCCTTAATACGGAATGGATCTACTACTGGTTCAGTCATTGTATTACTCACAATTGGCATCAAGTAAGGATGATAAATGTACTATCAATTTGTATGAAGGAGCAAGTGATTACTTTGTTTTGTGCTATGGAAGTCCCAGTGATTGTAAATTGATTCATTAAAGGCCTAAGATGTCAGAGTTCCCCTTTTGAGATACTGTTAATCTTCAATTACCCACCAATGCATTTTCCACTCCATGGCTAATTTAGATGCTAATGCTTAATACTAGGCAGAGTTTCCCCTGTCATCCAGAATATTTTCCTTCATGTGCAGATTTTTTCAGACAATAAAAATGCTTTAGAGAGTAAAACGTTCAAAAATAAACCTTCATAAGGTATCATATAAATTGTTAAGGAGATGGGGAAGTTTATAATTATATTTATTATTTTGCATTACCCATAATATTGATGCTGATATTTGAATCAAACGTGAGTTTTTTCTTAAAACATTTGTTCTTAAAAGAAAGCAAAAAAGGGGCTGGCCCTGTGGCATAGTGGTTAAGTTCGTGCACTCTGCTTCGGAGGCCTGAGGTTCACAGATTCAAATCCCGGGTGTGGACCTACACACTGCTCATCAAACCATGCTGTGGCGGTGTCCCATATGCAAAAGAGGGGAAGATTGGCACAGATGTTAGCTTAAGGACAATCTTCCTCAAGCAAACAAAAAAAAGAAAGCCAAAAAATTATTATTCTTTTCTTTACAGATAATTAAACAATTATCCTTCTATAACGGAGATGTATCTATGTTGAACGTATCTGTATGTAACGATGTTAGTATCTATAATGAGCATTTTTTCCTTTTTTGGTTAGCTAATGAATCTCCTGAGTGTTGAGGAATTGATACCAGGCTAAAGATCATCAACTCTCTAATAATCCAGTGCTTTTCTGACAGAACCATAACCTCTAAACCATCATCACTTCTTAGAAAGCAGGGCCTCAAGCCACTGCAATGTCAGTCTCTGAAATAGAGCAACATGACCTGCTTATTCTGGGATGAGATTTCGTTTATTTTGTTATATAGAAATTATGGTCTAGATTGTTTAATTATTTTCTTTTTAAGAGCCTGCTTTAACTATTCAAGGACTTTAAAAGAAATCCACTTGGGTGAAAACTCAATAATGCAGCCATTTCCAATTCTATCATGTACAATTTAATATAGTTTATATGCTTCTTCATCACCTTAAATCTCTTCCTGAGTTTTGCAGACCAGGAAATCTTAAGTCAAAAGAAAAATGGTATTGAATTAGATAACGAAGAGAAAGAATGGATTACCCAATTCTTAGGCCATAGTCTTCTTACCAAATGGTCCAAAACCAGGCAGGGCAGATTGGATGCAGCTATTGATGCTTCCAGAACTACCTGCCTGTCCTGAAATGTATGGAATGGCAGTTTGGAGAATTAGGAAACAAACTGCCTCAACAATAAAGCTTTTGTAAACAGATAGGGTATTCTTTATGCCATAGGCCTACTTAAGTATATCATTCAATTTGAAACTTTAAGTTGTGAACTCGTTACATTTAGCAACTTAGATTTTAAGTGGGAAATAGATCCAGATATATTTTTTTTAACATTGGCACCTGAGCTAACAACTGTTGCCAATCTTCCTTTCTTCTTCTTCTTCTTCTTCTTCTTCTTCCCCCCAAAGCCCCCGACTACATAGTTGTATATTCGAGTTGTGAGTGCCTCTGGTTGTACTATGTGGGATGCCGCCTCAGCATGGCTTGATGAGTGATGCCATGTCTGCACCTAGGATCTGAACCAGCGAAACCCTGGGCCGCAGAAACCCTGGGCCACCAAAGCGGGGCACGTGAACTTAACCACTCGACCATGGGGCTGCCCTGAGATCCAGATTTTAATGCAGTGGCATTGTTCTGGGATGGGGCCAGGGGCTTGGAGTTTTGGTTTTCAAGAGAGGAGGGAAGGAGATGTAATAATCCTTAAAACCCAGGTGTATAGAGAGGGCAAAAAGTAAAGCAATATGAAAGAGAAATGCCCTTGCGTGTAAACAAATAAACTACATTTTGGTTTTGCTAACAAGTATTTCTGCATGTAGTAATAGGAAAGATCATCTTTAGATCCGATAAACAATCATATTGGTATTTAACCTGGGTTATAAATGAGAGATCAAATCCAGTGGGCAAGTTGACGCTCAATCTCAACATCGTAACTTTGATTAGTGAAGTCAGAGGGGTTTTCAGATACCTTCAAAGATGGGCTTAACAAAATGTTCCTACTTTTGTTGATTCAACTAGACTCAAGACTGGATTGCTCATTTTATTAAAATCTATATGGGTTTGTTGCAGGGGTCCACTTAAGCTATCCAATTAAAATCTGACATTAGGTTAACTGTCACTCTCAGTATGAACACACTATGAAACTTGCTTTTACGTAGAAAGTCCACTTCTAGGAATGCATCCTACTGATGTACTTGACATTTGCAACGTGATATATGTATTAAGATGTTTCAGCATTGTTTGCAGTAGTAAAACATTGGAAACAACCTAAATATCTATCAGTTGGGATCTGTTTTATTTATGGTACAATATAATACTATGGCAGTACTTAAAAAAATATGAAGACAGCTCTATATGTCCAATATGGAATGGTCTTCACAGTATTTTAAGTGAAAAACTATCATACAGAAATCTGTATTATATGCAATCATTCGTATGCAAGTATACTTCTAATGCTTATATATGAATATATATTTATATTCATGCTCAAAATGCATAGAACATCTTTGGAAGGATACATAGTAATTGGTAACGATCACAGTCTCTTCAGAGGTGAAAATTTGTTGGAGACCGGAGATGAGAGGGAGATTTAAATTTCACCATATATACTATTTTACAACTTTTGACTTTTATAATGTTTGTGTATTATCTATTTAAAATGTTGTTTTCAAAAATTCACCTGCCTGGGAAGAGCAAACAGATTCGTAACCTGTTCTCCACATTACTTTGTCCATATTCCTATTGTCACATTTATCAAACTTTCTCCTGTTAAGAATTTGCTGTTGAATTCCCTTGCTAGTTTGTGAGCTTCTTAAGCTTAGAACCATTTATGCATTTTAACACAGGATGTAGCTTGTCTGGCATATGGTAGGGGATCGATAATGTCTGAATGGGTGAACACATTTTTATATGCCATGATTCCCTTTAGTTACTGTTTTTAATTTTTACTTTGTTTTATTATAAATAATTTGTAAACAAAGTGGTAGTTAAAAAATAATTAGTACAAAAAGGCTTATATTGAAAGCAGAAGTCTCCTGCCTTCATCTAGTCCCTTCCTACAGAGAAAACCGCTCTTATCTTCCTTTTAGCTGTGTCTTTTGATATTTACCTCCATATCTCTAAATAGTAGTCTTATACTTATACTTATTGATTTGTCAATTTTAGGCACCATCTATTGACTTCTTGGTATAGTGCCTGAGGACTTAGCTCTCTTACTGACTCCTATTGTGTCCTACCTCCACCCTTTATCATCCTTTCCTTATAATTATATTACCATTTTTGGTTAAATTATTTAGTTGGTGTTCATATTTCTATAGCTAGGTAACTATTCTTCACTACTAAGCCAAGTAATGCATTATGATTATATTTCATACAATTTTTTTTCTAAAGTCAAAGATCTCATTTTTTTTTTTAAGATTTGCACCTGAGCTAACAACTGTTGCCAATCTTTTTTTTTCTTTTCTTCTTTTTCTCCACAAAGTGCCGCCCCCCCCCCCCCCCCCCCCCCACCCCGCCCCAGTACACAGTTGTATATTCTAGTTGTGAGTGCCTCTGGTTGTGGGATGTGGGACGCCGCCTCAACATAGCCTGATGAGCAGTGCCATGTCTGTGCCTAGGATTCTAACCGGTGAAACCCTGGGCCGCCAAAGCAGAGCAGACCAACTTAATCACTTGGCCACAGGACTGGCCCCTTAAAGATCTCATTTTTAAAAATTGTTTTCATTTTTTTGAGGAAGATTAGCCCTGAGCTAACTGCTGCAAATCCTCCTCTTTTTGCTGAGGAAGTCTGGCCCTGAGCTAACATCCGTGCCTATCTTCCTCTACTTTATATGTGGGACACCTACCACAGCATGGCTTGCCAAGCAATGCCATGTCTGCACCCGGGATCTGAAGCTGCAAACCCCAGGCCACTGCAGCGGAATGTGCGAACTCAACTGCTACGCCACCGGGCCAGCCCCCAAAATTTTCTTTATGCTTATGGCTATTATGTTCTGAATGCTCATAAAGATTTGTAACTTGCTTATTATAATTTTTCCAAATGCTTGCAGTTCCAAATAGAGCCTCAGATCCATTTTTCCCTGGACACCTGACTCCTGAGACCTCCAAGCTCCTGTTCCAGTATGGATTGCTCTGTAATCTGATGTGCCGCTGTCATCTGGACTTACCTTTTCTAATCCTGTGTAGAATTTCCTATATGCTGTATACTAAGTCTGTATCTTCCATAATCTAATAAAGACAATGATGATACTAATTAGCTTTTATTATGTGCCAGGCACTGTTTACTGAATCCTAATATGCCTATGAGATGGGTACCATTATTATCTCCATTTTACTGATGAGGAAATTGAGGCACATAGTAGTTCAATAGTTTTCTTAATGGCACACACTAGAATGTGAAAGAGTCAATATTCAAACCCAGGATTCTGATTCCAGGATCTGTGACTTATTCATTTTAATATACTGCCTCGTGTTCTGAAGATATGTCTTCATTACATGTGAAAGGATATATAGGAGGTAAAATTTTGAGATCTTATGTGACAGAAAATATTGTTTTATGCTCATGGTTGATTGATATATTGGCTAGATATAGAATTTTCTCTTGAAAATCATTTTACCTGAGAATTTAGGAGGCATCATCTTTTATGTGTATGACCTGTTTGTAAATAACCTCTGCAAACTCTTAGGCACTCCTGTTTCTCTCTATTGTTTTGAACTCTGATAATTATTTCCTTTCATTCATTTATTTTGCTGGGTAATTGGTGGTCCCTTCAATCTATAAACTTACGTTTTTAGCTCTCAGAAATATTTCTTTATTGCTTCTTTGCTGAGTTCCTTCCGTTCTTTTTGTTTATTTATTTATTTATAAAAATCCTATTAGTCTGTTTCCTTAGAGATCCCTTTTCTCCTTTGTTTTTTGTCTCTCTCTTTCATGCTGGAGGCTTCATTTAAATACCTGGTTATCCTGGGTTGTCCACTCATATTTAAGAGTGAGACCAGATAAAAGTTTATGGAAAATTCAATGATAATAATGAAGATGGTGGTGATGATGATGATGATGATGTGTGTGTTGGAGGGGGCTTGGGGATGCAGTTTATCAACTCTTAGGATTCACTCTGAGGTAAGCAGATGGTAACTGTGTCTGCTCACTGAGGTAGACACCTCCCCAGGTTGTTTGGTAGAAGTATTTTTGTTTTTCTCCTCAGAAGCTCTTCAGGTTATCCAGAAAAGAATATTCTAGTCTTTTGCCTGTTTAGGCTCCTAGCATTAGTGGAACCAGGCCAATAAGAGAGCTGGGATTTCTACTGTTGAGTGGCATTTGCCCACTTTCAATTTCCACCATACACATGCTCCTCCTGGATCAATTTCTCCAGAAAAAACCTTTGTTCTACTTCCAGTTTTGGGGAAGAATCCTTGCCCAGTTGTACAGGATGGAGGAAGAGACCTGTGAGTCTAGCTGCTCTGATTCACAGACTTTTGACTATTGCTTCCCTCATTTTCAGCGTATCTCCTTATTGCATCTTCTGGTGCTTCTAAATCCTACACTTTTTCAGGATTCTGTGGAATGATTATCTTTCTTTTCATCAGTATCCTCCTCATCGTGCCCTTAGGTTTCAGCTTCCCCTGCTCTTCTAAGTCATTTAGAATTTATTTGTTCATCCACTTTTTATCTTCCAGATATTTGTTGATGTCTCTTTGTTTCCTTTTACATTCTCATTATTCTTGTAATTTTTAAATCTCTCGCTCTCTTTTTTTTAGTTTAGGAAGGGAATGAAGAGATAAACACACATATTTAATCTGCTGTCTTTCCCAAATTCATTCTACATCATGTATTTTTAAATGATGCCTTGGCTAACAAAGTCATCGGACAGAGATGCTGGTTTGGATCACGGCAAAGAAGGCTTTGTTGAGTTCTTTCTCAACTAGCTCTTATCAGCCCATTATCACTTTTGGTCCCACCATTCTCATTCTCCATCTCACCAAAGAGAAGCAAGGTGTTTGAGAAGATAGCATGTGGATAAGTTCTGTTGGTGCCTAAGACCTTTCATTAGGGTGAAAGAATACAGTAGATGAATTTATGACTCACACCACTAAGAAAAGTAATGAAAACAGCATATGTTATCACACAGAAAGAACATTTTCCTAGCAAAATGATATGTAAGTATGGCACAGATGAAAATACACTCTAATTTTTTTCTCGCTCATTATTTCATTAAGTTTAAAAAAATAATTATTGCTGCTTTATAAAAATGTAGCTATGATGCATTTTTTGTAGTCCTGTCATATTTCTTCCCACATTATTAGACTCAATTATTAACTTTATAAGCATTTTTACTTGTGCTTTTTCTGTCTGGTGCTCAATTTTCTTACCTATTTGAAAAAATTCTTCAATGAAATCTTTAAAAACAATTTTATATTCTTAAATCTGTTTTTATTAAACATTTGTATAGTATTTTAAGGTCAGATTCTTATTAGAATTTTAATTCTATTTGGAGACTACAACACTTTAGGAGATTAGAAAAAGAGGACATGAAAGAGAGCAATACTTTTTAAAGTATTAGTTAATGAGATCTAAGGAGAAAGATGAAAGAAACGGGGTTCCTTTTGTGTCTACAGAAGGATAAGGGGAGAAAAGGAAGAAAAGACTTAACTGGGTAGGTTTTTTTTCTTATTCAAGATATCGTTTCCATGGTTTAGGGAAATTTGGGGCTTAAAAACTCAGCTAATTTCATAGCAGAGGTATATTTTCAAATTGAATTGAGGGGAAAGGTCTTTTGAGGTTAGTAAGGAGCATCAATAAGGGAGCTGAGACAGCAGCTTTTACCCCAGGCTATTTCAAAAGTCAAGAGCAAAGCTAAGAATAGATGTTCATAGCGGTCAGTCTGGTTTTCAGACCACAGACACATGCTCTCTGGTCCCCATGCCTGCTTAGAGCATCATTTTAGAATATGCAGTGGTTGGATATCTCTAAAGAGACTCTGAGTCACTTCCCTACTCGACCTCAATTTTTTCTTTTAATCCTCCAGTTAGTTGATTATTGGGTTGAAAGGAAGCCTGAGACAAAGACCAAGGACAAGGCTTCTAATTCAAGAGAGTGAATTGAGAATTGAGTACAGGCTGAATTCTCTCCCATCTGCTCCAAACTCATAAAAAAATACTGGGTAAATATTTACAAAAATTAAGAAAACACATAAATATTCCAAATAGTAAGAAAGGGAAGTCTTTGGAGACCACAAATAGAAATGCTTGAAAAAGAAAAAAAGACAAGAACCCATCGGGTAAGTAGGAACTACAGTATAGGAACATAAAATGGTGTTCTTAAGTTGAATTTCCTTAACAGAGCCCGAGTGGTGAGCACTACACTATCAATGCTGGGACCTCCATGAAACTACTACGGATTTACACAGAAGATGATATCCCTGAGTACCTGAAGACGTCAATACAATAAAAAACATGCAAAGAATTTAGCAAGTTTAGGAATCTACATTCCCCAAAATAAGAATCATTGAATAATCTGAAGATATTTTAAAATAGTTTCATGTCCTTTAAAAGATAAAGAACAAAATGGGAACACGAAAGAAAGTATAGTGGATATAAAACAAGAACAAGTGATAATGAAAAAAGAAGATTTATTGAAAATTACCATTAGAATTCTTAGAACTTAGTAAAATAATTTTTGAAATAAAAAGAAAATGCAATTACATACATTGAATAGAAGCCTAGAAACAGCTGAGGAGAGAATAATGAGCCAGAAGAATACAGCGCAAAGATATAGAAATGGAAAATATGAAAGAGTTAGGAGACATAGAAGATTCCAAAAGTCCAACATATATGTGCTGCAGATTCGGAAAGGAAAAAGTACAGAGAAGGGTAGTCAGACAATGTTTAAAGAGATAATGACTAAGAATTCCCCAGAACATAAGACATAGCTCTTCACATTAGAAACACCTTTTGAGTAGTGAGGAAGATAAACAATGACCAGGGGAAGCAAAAGGAGTAACTTTTGAAAGAGGAGACTGGAAGTAAATATAACTTTTACCCATATTTATTTTATCTCATCTCATCTCCTTGTTTATCATATGCATTGTACTGTTCACAATATACAAAGCAGTATACATAAGGAAATTTTTTTTGACTGATATAGGTGCACAGTCAAAAAAATTTGCAACTAACTCGATATTTATTTCATGAGAGTATAATCTTAGAATATCTTTAACCAATAGGTAATTGAGCTCAACCAAAACTGTGGGAACTCAATAACTGGACCTCAAAACTCCTAAAACTATAGACCACAGAGCTCTTCAGATTGAAGCTGACCAATAAGTAAACACAGTCAGTGCAGAGTGAGGGATTCAGTCAGACTAGAAAGATGGAATAATGATCATTTTGCAGTCAGTCCTGGGCATGATGTTGGACTGGTCTGTGAGTGCCATTGGACAGCACACTTATGGTAGTCAAGGTGGTCAGCAAGAACCTGACCGAAAGTGTCTAGAGCGATGCCTGTGGCATAATTCCCAATAAAATATTTACATTAAAAAGTGTTGTCACTGATTTTGTTGAATTCCTAAGAATTTAGGAAGCCTAATTGTCTTTGAGGGGACAAATATTCAAAGAGGAAGGGTAGCCCTGAAAGTGAATGCTTTGATTGGTAGAAAAGAAGGAAAACCAAGCCTAATAGTGGTTCGTGCCAAGGCACAATACAGAGGCTTGAAGATAATAGCTCAGCATCAGTATAGGGACACCTGTCATGGTCAGGAATACAAGCCTTGTGTTGTGGTAATTTCACTCTGGGGAGAACATGGAGCCTTTGCACCCAGATAGCAAAGTCTGGGAAGATCCCTAAGAAGTTGCAAACTTGGATTAGAGATGGAAAGCAAACACTAAGACAAAGACCAGAAATGTGAATCTTTTACCAGCAGAAGGAAGTACAATATGACAAATTCTTTTTGAGGTGGGGCTGGTTTTTAGGTGAGACCACTGTTGTTTTATACAATTGGTTATAAAGTACACAGTATATAAATGTTCCTCAAGACAAGCTTGCTCAGAGTTCTACACATGCTGTTTCCAGTTTCTTACTTTCCATTTATTTTCCTACTGAAATCAATCAGGCTACTACCCTCAACATTCTATTAAAAATTCTCATTCTAATTCACCAATAGCTTTAAGCTGGCAAAGCCAATGGATACTCCATAGTCATCATCTCAGCATCATTTCACAAAGTTGAGCACATCCTCTTTCTTTAAGAAGACACTTT